>NC_067398.1:18850006-19170506 GCF_016432865.1 Antechinus flavipes
ACAACACAAAAACAAAACAAAACAGAAAGGGTGGGGTATAGGAACTATCTTAAAAATCAGTATAGAGAGGAAATAGAAAAGACCAATCACTGCCATATCATGTAAGTCATATTTAAAGGATGCTAGTTCACAAATGTAGGATTTAGATCACAATGAGATTTATCGTTATTAAAAGCCACAAGACAGCAAGTTCAGTTAATCTACAGCCTTTTTTCTCTCACCTAACTGAACTCTGAATATTAACAGTTTTCTACTCATATTTCAGGGGTTCTTTTTATGTTAATTTTTTTATTTATTTTATATTTAATTTATGGAATAAAGCAAGCATTTCCATAACATAGTATAATTTTAAAAAGATGATTGCAGATGAAACTACAAATCTGCTCTGTACAACCCGCTATTCCTTTTAAATATATAATAACATTATCATGCAAATTTCTTTTCTTTTTTCCTTTTCACCCCCTCTCCCTCCTGCCCTAGAGATCCTACCATTAGATACAAATGTAAAATAGTTCTAAATAATTCTAAAATCAGAGGTTCTTAACTTGGAATCTGTGAATTTTTAAACAAGTAATTCAATAACAATATTTTTGATATAAATAGTTTCCTTTACAGTTTCATGCATTTAATTTTGTGCATCTAAAGACATTGTTTTGAGAAGGCATGTATAAACTTCACCAGGCTTCCAAGGATAAAAACATAAGGGTGACTCAGTGGTACAGAGAGAGCACTTGACTTGGGGTCAGAAAAACTAAAGTTCAAATCTTACCTCAAACCCTTACTAGCTTTGTGACCCTGGCCAAATCATTTAATCCAACACTGCATAAAACTACAGTAAAAAAAAATGGCAAAATTCTCAAGTATCTTTGCAAAGAAAACTCCATGGATTGTCGGAGTCAGATGTTACTGAACAGTGATAAAAACAACAATAAATAAGATAAAAATGATTAAGGAACTAGAGGAATGGAAAGGGTCAGTGTGGATCTTAGAAGCTGGACAGAAAGAGCATTTTAAATAATGTCTACTAGGTGCCAGGTACTAGACTAAGCACTTTACAAATCTGATCTCAAGTATTCATATTATCTCATTAAAGACTGATTCATTTCTCTTTGACCCCTGTAGAGCAAAGTAAGACAACTTTGTTTTGTTCCTCAGGTGGCTTGAGGAACTAGGTGAATTGAGGAAAATGGAAACCCATAAGGGATTGGGAGTAAAGATATTGCTCATTTTGCACTGAAATAGAAACTAGTTTAAAGATGGAATCACTCAGACCTAGAGATTAAACATATAGGACATCTTTTTCTTTCCATGTACTGGCTCTGCATCATTTATGTGGGTGATCTTAAAAGAGTGATTATCTCTCTGGTCTCGGTTTACTGCTCTGTATATTTAGCAAATTAGATTAGATGATCTCTAAGGTTCCTTCCAGATCTTAATCTATGATCCTCTATTAAAAATCATTCTCTATCCCAAGCTTTCCCAAATATTATGGATCTTAACTCCCAGGATGGACTGCTATTTTCTTGAAGACTTAGTGAAAAATTGATGTGAAGTTTTTAATATGAAATAGAGGTGCAGTTACAATATTCATGATTCAATTATGTATAAGTTAAATACTTGAGCTCAACCTGATCAGCTATGCCCTTGTGTTGGTTCTGTTATGGAGATAAGAGGCTACTGTACACACACACACACACACACACACAACACACACACACACACACGGTCAACTCTTAGATGTCTTATAGCAGCAGCATGTGTAGCACACGGCCACTAAGGATGTGTGCTGGCAAATGCCTTCATTCTGATGCAAGAGTAGCCCTTTGCCTCTCTATGGACAGACACCTTTTTCAATAAAGTTGCCCTTTTGTGATGGTGCAAATGTTTCATTCAAAGATGCTCAATCTTCCTGAGAAATTAATAGAAATGAAGGCATCTTGCTCTTTTATTTGCTCAAGAACCTGGCTGACATTTTAGGATTCATATCACAATTACTAATGCCCTTCTCATTTCTGAAATCTCCTTAGGGCTGATTTGTAGGGGGAAAGAGATGGAAAGAGATATTCCACTATGGAGCTCAGCAGGGCTTGAATACTATATTTTACTATGATCTTCCAAATTCAGATATGACTAGAGTGCTTAACATGGACTACAAATAAGAGAATTATGTCTCAATAAAGATGGACAGGCATAGCCAACTAGCTGAGGACTTAACCTAGAGCAGATAATTCAGAAACTAAGAATGGTACCTTCCAATGAAGGCTTCTTTCCTCATCTATACTCATGGAACCAAAAATAGTTGGTTATTCCTACTCTGAATCCAACACACACACACACACACACACACACACACACACACACACACACCAGAGCACATCGCAGTGGGAAAATCAGCACGGTAAAGTGGCTAAAGTGTTGGATTCATGTAATGGCGATTGTGAGCATACGTTGAGCTGATCCAATTGGAATGCATTATTTGGAATATCCACATTCTAAATTTTTCCCTACTGAATTCCCTTTTTTTCTTTTATGTTCCAACCAAAATTCTATCTTCTACTACAGAGATTCTTTTTTTAACCCTTCTTAATTTTAGTTCCTTCCCTTTCTTAATATTTTAATATTTCTTATTTATCCTTTACATAGATTGTTTGTACATATTTGTTTATTCATTGTGTCTTAGTAGTTGTAAGCTTCTTAAGGGCAGGGATTGTCTTGTGTGGCTGCTGCTGCTTCTTCTTCTTTTCTTCTTCTTTCTTTTTTTTTCTTCTTCTTTTCTTCTTCTTTCTTCTTCTTCTTCTTTTCTTCTTCTTCTTCTTCTTCTTTCTTCTTCTTTTTTGATGAGACAATTGGGGCTAAGTAACTTGCCCAGGGTCACTCAGCTAGGAAATGTTAAGTATCTGAGGCAAGATCTGAACTGTCTTTTTCTTCTTTTGATATCCCTCATGCTTGGCACAGTATTTGGCTCACAATAAGAGATTAATAAATATTTACTGACTGACTGGCCTAGTGTCAGTCTGCTAACCACTGGAGAGGAGCTTTTGTGATTACCTGTGAAGATGAAACTTGGAAGCATTTGCAAAGAACTAGCCAGCAAAGAGGGTGGTGACTTACTCTTTTGTTCTCTGGCAGCATTTCAGAAGAGAGATATGCTGTAAGATTCTGGCTATGAGGGGCATCTCAGGAAATCTGCATCCAAGCCTGACCTGCCAGCTCCAACCAACTTGGGGAAAACCAACTTTGAAAGCTTCATTGTGAACATATATTCCTCAGAAATTGACTGCTAGAAATCAGGGCTTGATTTATTGTTTTGTTCATTCTTCTAGATTTAAGAAAATGATGGAGACAATGTTAATAAGGAAGATTAAACTTAAAAGTGGGTTATCATATGCTCCCTTCCTCACACTCGCAGTCAACAGTTAAGCATTTACAAGCACGATCCTGCATGTAGATCATGAATATGGGTTTGCCTCTTGACATTAATTCTGGTACATTCTAGGTAAAGGGATATTGGAAGTAGTTATGCTTGAAAGGTCAGAATGGCAAGATGAAGCAGGTCTGGAAGGTGGGGTTCATCCCAGGTTTTATCATCTCAGCTTTGACACCCTGTGGGATGACCTGAGGGACCTAGCCAAACGGTAGCTGAGATCAGGACTCATCCAGCAGCTTCATTT
The DNA here is from genome assembly GCF_016432865.1 of Antechinus flavipes. Lineage (NCBI taxonomy): Eukaryota > Metazoa > Chordata > Mammalia > Dasyuromorphia > Dasyuridae > Antechinus > Antechinus flavipes. Next base: position 18,853,678 of record NC_067398.1, read on the forward strand.
AGAAGTGAACTTGATGGGGCAAATGATACATAGAAATTACTGTAAGATTGAAACCCCAGGGACCAATGTGAGAATAATGTGCCTCCTAATGTTGGGGAGAAATGTTTGTACATATTTCTTGACCCATCGTTGAAGTGAATCTCCCTTTCTAAAAGTTAATTGATTTTCATTGGTTAAATAAATTGGGATGTTAATCACTGGCAGCTAACAATTAAGGTAATTAACTAGAATGGAGTCTTGAAGTGATTGGATTAGAGAAAGACACCCTTAACCTCTCAAAGTTACTCCTTGAGCTCTAAGGACAAATATGTATTCAGCCTCATAATGGGAAAGTGAATCCAGACTCTTGCTACACTTGGAGTTAAGAGTTCAAATCTTTCTTCTGAGACTGATAAAGGGCAAATCAATCTCTCTGAGCCTTAGTTTCTTCATCTGTAAATTAAGCGATTTGACCTTGAGGATGAACAAAATCCCTCCTAGCTCTGAAGCTATTATACTATGATACCGTCATTTACCTCTGGTAATTATTTTGCTGTTAAATACTCTGTAGAACAGACAATAAATTTTCATCCCACTGAAGAAATCAGAAAAGGCTTTGCCAATACTAGAAATTATAGAAAGGGCCTTTGAAATTGGCTCTAGTTGTATTCTCTTTCTCATTTGTGCACTTAAAGGGAACCAACTAAATTGGGAATTTAGGCCACTGAGTGGAACACAGTATGATAGGTAAATTCTCTAGCTAGTATTTTCCTTCCTTAGGTAATATGCCCAGTTGTGCTGACGTGGAACTCCTCAGTGAATATTATAGGACATGATGCAATGAGTCGAAACCTCAACTTCCTGATTCAGCTGATGATTCTGGCAAATTGTTGACCTAGAACTGTCTATTCAGGGTTTTTCTAGTCTTGGAAGAGTGAGCATTCAAACCCTAGATTTGTCTTGTCATTTCTAATGAGTTTTCTGTCTTCACCTTTCAGAAAGTTAGATTTCTGGGTGACTGGAAGCACTGAATGTTAGAGCCAGAGGCTATGTGATGAATAGATTCCATAAGGAATACTAACTACAAGGTACCATTTTAAAAATTAAATAAAAGTTTTTCTTATTCATAAATGTTCTTTTCTTCAAATTTTGGACACGGTTACAGAATTTCTGAGCTGAAAAACAGTGGTCACCCTTGGTTTAATCTACACCTGGGAAAAAAATGTTCTCTGAAAAATGTCCAACAAGTGGTCATTCAATCCCTATTTGAAGATGCTCAATGAGGGGGAAACTCATCACCTCCCAAGGTTATCAATCCAATCAGTGAGTCAGTCGGCTCAAATTTAGTAAGCATTGTCCAGTTGCCAGGTGTGAGGTTAAACACTGGGAATACAAAGAAAGAAAGAAAAAGAGAACAGTCCCTCCCTCTAATGATGGAAACAATTCTGAAATAACTATGTATGCATATAAATAAAGAATATATATTAAAACATGTATGCTAAATATTAATGCTTAATATTTAATAAATCATCACTATACTAATATGTATTAAAATATGTATGTATCTGATAAAATGACAGAGTGAAGGTACTAAAAATAAGGGGAACTTGCAAAAAGTAGAACTCGTAGACACATGAATTTGGAGGAGCACTCTAAATGTTAGGAAGGTTTTGTTTTTGTGTTCCCCTAAATTGACTAAATTTGTTAGTCTGTATCTTTCCTCATGGCTTCTGTGGTAAAGGAAAACAAACTTAATGCCTTTTCCTTTGTATAGTCCTTGAATACTTGACTTCCCCTCTCACTTGTTTTTCCTCAGTCTTTTATTCTCCAAGCTAAATGCCCTAGATCCTTTTCCAGATCCTCATAAGGCTTGAACTTGAGATATTTACCAATCTAGCTTGTCATGAGAACACCTCTTTAATGGTGATCTTAGCCTGACAACATTTAAATGGGATTCTACTTCTACTTCTGAAAAATGGATCCCACATGGATGGGATCCCAAATGGTCATAGGTTTTTCATATACAACATACTTCACAGGAACAGCAACATGTTGCAGTATATAGAATTATGTGTCTAAAGAAAGGAAGACATCTTCCTGAGTTGAAATCTAGCCTCAATCACTAACGAGCTGTGTGACCATGTGTTTCATTTAACCCTGTTTACCTCAGTTTCCTCATCTATAAAATAAACGGAGAAGAAAATGGCAAATTTTTGCCATTTTTGCCAAAGAAAACGCAAATGGAGTCATGAAGAATAAGACATATCAGAAAGGACTGAAAAATAATAAAATTTCTTTTGGGGTATAAATCACCCCCCCATCCCAATCAATATATTCTCAATCCAACACTACTCTCTTTTATTATTAAATTTAGAATTATTAAAATTCTAAATTTCTAAATTCTAAAATTCTAAAAATATTATTAAAAATAAAATTAAAGAATTAAAATGTTGATCTCTGCAAACCAGGAATCAACTCTCTATAGCCCTAGTAGATAGTGTTGAAACCCTTTGGGATGTCAGCCATGAATAGTTTAAAAAACACATAAAGCTTTCCACATTGGATCCCAATTCATACACAATGCAATAATTTCCTCAGAGGAAAAGAGTCTTCCTTAAATGTGAAGTCTATTGTACTCCTGCATCCAATGTAGGTCTGGTGTTTGTAGGACCCTAAGTTTCTTCCATTCAGGATTAGATGGCAACAAGTATAAAATGGAGTCAATGTAACAAATGGGAATTTTCTGTACTCTTAATTACACATACACACATTATAGATGTATTATGTATACATTATATACATGTATATCCACACACACATTCCCTATTGATATTGTATATAGTATGCTCTGTATAGATTTGTTTACATTCTGTCTCCCCCATTGCATTGAAAGCTCCTCAAGGGCAAGGACTACCTTTTTCCTCTTTTTATATCTGAGTGTTTAGTACAATGCCTTGTCTATAAAAGGTGCTTAAAAAGGTTTATTAGCTTCTTGATTGATAGTAACACTTTCCATGGCAATAGACTTGGTTTGCTGGATGGATGTATATTTAGAATTTCAATTGTTTATTTAGGATGATTTACTTTATGAAGTCAGACATGTACCTTCAAAAAAAAAGACAGAAAAGGAAAATCTTTTCTTTATAAAAATGATGGGAATCAGCCAATATACAATGGAGAAGGATATAGCAGTTGATGTTTGAAATCCTGGTTTAAATCTCATCTTTGAAATCTTCTACATTGGTTTAGCCTCTCATTCTGTGTTTATTGAATACCTGCTTTATGCTGCATATATTGCTAGGCACAGAGGATATGAAGTGGGCAGTTAGGTGGTATAGTAGGGGAAATATCAGGCTTAAATTAGAATCTTTCCTCAGATCAAATCTGGCTTCAGATACTTCTTAGTTGTGTGATCCTGGACAAGTCATTTAACCCTTTTTACCTCAGTTCTTCATCTATAAAATGAGCCAGAGAAGGAAATGGCAAACAATCTCGGTATCTCTGCCAAGGAAGTCCCAAATTGTGGTACAAAAAGTCAGACGAGACTGAAAGCTAAACAACTGAAAGCTAAATATCCCTGGGAGGAGTTTGACCTAAATAGTGGCTAAGGTCTGATCTCTCTCTAGATCCATGATCCAATTCATCTTATTTAGAATCCCTTTGTTGATGAAATAGGACCATAGATTTAGTGTTAGAAGGGCTCTTAGATACCAATTAATCTAATCACTTCATGTCATAGATGAAGAACTGAGGAAAAGAGAAGTGACTTTATTTGCCTGAGATCACACAGATTGTAAATCTCTGAGGTAGGAATAGAATCCAGATCTTTCTAATTCTGTGTCTAGAACTCTTCTAGACCAGAAAGATTAGCTATAATGCATAAATATGTGCATGCTCACACACACACACACACACACACACACACACACACACAGAGTATGATGGAGTCATGTAAATCAGCAAGCATTTACCAAATGACTTTAAGTTCAGCCTCTAGTCAAAGTAATAGGGATATTTTGAAGAAGGAAATAATATCATATCTTCTCAATAAGTTTACATTCTTTTTTTTCCCCCAAGGCAATTGGGGTTAAGTGACTTGCTCAGGGTCACACAGCTAGGAAGTGGTAAGTGTCTGAAGCCAGATTTGAACTCAGTACCTCCTGACTTCAGGGCTGGTGCTCTCCTTACTGTGCCATCTAGCTGCCCCACTTACATTCTTTTTTAAAAAAAATCTTTTCAATTAGCAAGTATTTAATTTTCTCTTTCCCAATCCCAATAATGAGAATAAAAGAAACAAAACCTTTCTAACAACTATGTATTGTCAAACAAAGAAAATGAAAACCCCACATTGGCCAAGCTAAAAATGTTTGTTTGTTTCTTTCTATACATAGATTCCATTGGGTCTTTTTCACACCGGTCCTCCAGAATCATGATTGTCATTGCATTGACTAAATTCTGATATCTTTCAAAGTTTTTTGTTCTGACAATGTTATTATTATTCTGCAAATTGTTCTGGTTTTATTCACTTCACTCTTCATTCATTCATAGAAATTCTCCCGTATAAAAGTGGAGCAAATAGAAGGGCACTTCAGAATTAAGGCTTCAGCATCTAGTCTCTTGCTAAAAGTAGCACTGAAAGTTATCTTTGAAGAAAATCAAGGAATCAAGAAGTCAAAAAGGAAGGGTGAGGGCATCCAAGGAATTGCAGAAAATAAATACAAAACATTGAGATGAGCATCATGACCGATTCCAGAGAAACAAGGAGATTAACTATCACCTGACTTAGAGATAATGGATTCAAGATGAAGAATGAGACATGAAAGTTTGGCAAATGTGAAGATTTGATTTGCATGAAAATACACATTTGTTATAAGGATTTTTTTCTCTTCTTTTATCCCCTTCCTACCCTCGCATTTTCTTTTTCTTTTTTTGAGACAGGGTCTTTTCTGTTGTGGAAGGGCAGCAACCTCTCATAGGCCCATTCTCATGTCTAAACTGGCAAAACCCTAATAAGCTCTGTTTCCTACCAGGGCTGATTTGTACTTTTTTACACAATTTGGAGCTTCCCTTGTTTTCTTCTCCATATTGTTCTATTTCTTATTTCCCTTTGGCCACAATTCTTATTCTCCCACAAACTTCATGTAGTTCAGTATTTCTTCTCCCCATTCCCCATTCTACCACAACTATTGGATTCTTTCAGCTTGATTCAACAATATCTCTCCCTTCCATTATTCTTCCTCTTTTTTGTCACTTTTGTATCTTATGCCCACCTACTCTCTTCTTTCTTAGGGTCCCATGAACTTCTGATGCATAGGGTTCCTGGGAGCGACTATATTACTGCATAGCCTTTCCTTCAAAGCATCAGAATCTTTGTGCATCTTGCATCCCCTTAACCATTTTACTTCTGGTTTCTGTCCATATTTGCCATTCTTAGGCCAATGTAGTCCAGATGTTCTCAAACTTCCTTTGAGTCAGTGATGCTTAATGTGAAGTCAATGGACCAAGTTTGCATCCCATTAAATGAATAAATCCATAAATCAAGCATTGGTTAAGCTTTTACTATGGGCCAAAAACTGTGCTAAGTTCTGAGGATTTTATCTTCCTTCCTTTCGAAAGGACTAATGACATCATGGGATGATGTCTTGACTTGTGAGTGGATTGGATTTGTTAGGGAAAGCTGCACAATCATCAGCCTCATTCTCCCAGAATTACTGAAGCCCAGTGACAAGACAAAAGTCACAATGGCCTGGTGTGCAGTGAATGACCTCGGCATCTTGCCATAAACTATATACTAAGGATATAGAGAAAGGGAAAACCCATCCCTGATTTCAAGGACTTTAGATTGTAATGGGCAAGACATCATTTTTTATATGTATTGTAGATAGTGACATATAGTGGACAGATGGGGGGGGGATTCAGATATCATATCTCTGGGGATATTTACTCTTTCTCCTTTAACAAACCTAAGGAGATTAAATGACTTGTTTAAAATTTCATAGCTAAGCAATTAATATTCTAGATTTGAACCCAAGGCTTTAGAGTACTTCCCACTGTACTATCTCTATCCAGAAATATCTATGATGTAAAAATGAAAGACATTAATAAAACCCAAAATAAACAAAAAGAAGGAAAGGAAAGAAAACTCATAGTTAATCAACTATGATAAATAAGTAGCAATGGAGAAGATAAAGTCCTTGTACAGGTTTTGGCCTTTGTTTTTCCCTTGTAATATTTGGCATTCTTCCTTTGGAATGAATACCTGAATAAGAGGTCATGGAAAAGGGAAATAAATAAATAAATAAAGCACACAAATGGTTTCCATAGACCATTAGGATACATAATATGATAATCATTAGAACAACTATGGTTATTAGTCTTACTTGCAGACCTGGTGTTCAATTATGCAAAGTACATCAGTACAACATTCCCAGGGAAATTTCTAAGCCATCAATGCATCGAGGCTCAGCATATTTAATGAATCTGCTTAGTGATTTTCCCAGTGCTACTAATACCCAGGAGACCACAGAACCACAGAAAATAAGTTAGCCATAAAGTGAGGTGTTCAGGCTTTGAAAATATTTCTCACTGCAGTTGCCAAATTATTTTTGAAAATCTCATCTTCTAACCTTCAGGGCCCTCCAGGAGCTTGAATTCCAAACTCAATTAAGGCAGGTCTGTTTTGGGAGGCCTCATTCTAGATAATATTAGCACCCTGAGAAATCAATCCTTCATTATCTATAGTCTCCTGCTAACACTCCAGAATGATTTTGATTTATTTATTTGCAGTGCAGTCAGGAGTACAGTTAAAATCTGTTGGGGGAGACGAAGAAGGCCTCTAAATGTCATCACTAAACATGTAAAGGTCCACTGTGATTGGATCAGGTGAAAATTGTTCTGGAAGAATAGATCACATACATTTCTCCAGCATTTTCAACTCCTAATCAAAGACTGCAAAAGAATGGAGTATTAGAAACTTTTGCTTTTAACTTGAGAAATTAACTTTTTCAGAATCCTAAGTTGTGTAATAGTTTTCTAAAATATTATTGCCACAAAAATATGGGTTGAAGATTGAACATACAAAACCTATATCAAATTGTTTATTGTCTCAGGCTGGGGGGAGAAAATGAGAGAAGAAGAGGATTTGGAACTCACAAATTAAAAATATATATATTGAAGTTTGTTTTTTACATGTAATTGGGGAAAAAATAAAATAAAATAATATAGGCAATGGCTTGCCTCAGTCAGACTTGACATGGGATTAGATTTCAAGCTGGAAGAGACCTTAGAGATCACCTAATCCAATTCTTTTCTCTCTATAGTGAGAAAACTGAGGTCAACAGAGATTAATCTACTTGATCAAGTTCTCATACATAGAAAGAATGCAGATCCTAGATCTGAATCTGGGTACTCTAACGTCAAGTCTAGTACCACATGACGGAACCTCAAAAGATCACTCTTGTCTTTCAATAATGCTTAATAATTCTGTAAAAAAGTAAAGAGTGATTTCAATAGAACTCAAGCTATGCATTATTTTCTATGGTTTTGGTGTTAATTTCTTTTTGTAAAAAAGATGGAGAAACCTGTGATTTTTTTCTATATAGAGACATGGCTGAAACGACTGAACAGAAATATAGAAGCTCTATCCACTGATGATCATCATCAGCTCATCTATAATTCACAGTTTAAAAAGTGTCCTGAGGCATTGAGATGTTAAATGGTTTGTCCAGTAGCCCACAGCTAGTTGGCACCTGAGTCAGGATTTATACCCACAGCTCCCTCTAATAACTTTGAGTAGAAGGATTTGAGTTTAAATTTCAGTTTTATTCCATCCCAGCTGTGTGAACTCACAAAAGTCACCTCAACCTCTCTGAGTCTCATTTTTCTTTATATATATTGGGGATATGAGATTAGAAGCCCTCTAGGCTCTAAAGCTATATAATCCTATGATTATTGAGAAGTAGCATGCTATAGCAGAGAAAGAATTGTATTTGGAGTCAGGAAGAGCTGGGCTAGAGTTGTGTCTTAAATGTAACCTGGGCAAATCATTTAAACTCCCTGGGCCTAAGTTACCTTAGTTGTAAATGAAAGATCTGGATTTGACTGTCTTTGGTAGTTCTAAATATATATTATGTAGATTATAGATTATACAATATATAGATAATATAATTTTATAACCCTATGACCCAGTGACCATTTCCAACTCTTCTTTCTGTGATACTATGATTTATATCTCAACTGAAAGATTTTTCCTTGGTGGAAATTCTCTCCTAAAGGCTATATTCTTTGACATAAAGGCAGTCAGGGGAATGGAAGGAATTGAGTCCTCTGATTTAGAGTTGTTAGAACTATAAGTATAAATCTGGACTCAGATACTAACTAGATGTGAGTTGCTGGATAACCATTTAAAATCTCAATGTCCCAAGCCACTTCTTAAAACTCTTAGTTATATAATGTGATGATTCAGGCCAGTTCCAATGGTCTTGGATGGAGAGAGTCATCTCCACTCACAGAGGACCAAGGGTACTGAGTGTGGATCACAACGTAGCATTTTCACTCTCTCTGTTGTTGTTTGCTTGCTTTTTTTTCTTTCACATTTTTTTTTCTTTTTGATCTGATTTTTCTTGTGCAACATGATAATTGTGGAAATATGTATAGAAGAATTGCACATGTTTAACATATATTGGATTACTTACTGTCTAAGGGAGGAATGGGGAGAATGGAACACAATGGAACATAAGGTTTTGCAAGGGTGAATGTTGAAAATTATCTGTGCATATGTTGTGAAAATAAAAAGCTTTAATAATAATAAAATCCTAAATAAATAAATAAATAGAAAAAAAATTCTTAGATACATATGAACCTCTGTGGATAGAGTTCTTCAGAGAAATGGCTATAGGATTGAGCTTGACTTTTCGAGAGTCAAATTCTACATCTTGGACACTAACAAGCAAATTGTCTTCTAAGGACGCCACTTACCAAAATTCCTACTCATATAGGAACATATTGGAAATATAACATTACATAATAATTTTTCATGTTAAGATACCATGAAAAACAGCATTACTAATATTTATAATAGTGACTCTATAGGACAAAATCCAGAATTTATATAAGATCCTGTCAGGACTCTTTATTTAATAGATGAGAGAGATAAAGCTTTGGGATGTTAACTGATCTGTCCTAATTCATAAAAAAGCAACAGGTTGGAAACAGAGGAACCAAGGTCTTCTACTCCCAGTTCCATTCAGTAGTGTTCCTAATGAATACAGTGATTCCTTAATTTATCAGATCACCAATTTAAACCAGATGGGATTTTCCTTGTAATCACAGTTATGTACTGAGGTCAGAATTTTTTCTTCTGTTGTTTGCTCCTTTTCCCAGCCTTTTTCTTGACTTTTAACTCTATGTTAAAAATGGGGGCTCTGCTTCTAGGATGGAGGACATACTGTCTCAAGTTTTAGGGGTTTTGTCCAGCTGTTATCAAAGATACTTCTAAGGGACCTATAAATTTCCAGTTCTTCCAAGATGGTATGCTCTAAGGAGAGGTGGTAGCACTCCCCTGGTTTGTGCTCTGGTGTGTGAATGATCACAAGCTCTCTTCTGCCCTGAAAGTGTGACAAGAATCCCCACTTCACTGTGGCTGCAAGCTCTAGCATGCTAATGCTCCTCCTCACTCTACAATTGTCACTCAGGACTACAGCCCAAATCTGAGTATAGGCAAAGCAACAGAGTTTTATCCCCTGTGCCAGCAAAGAACCTCCTATAATTGCCTTCTGATCAGTTGTGCAACCCCCTTATCATCTGTGGGCTAAGAGTTTTGGAAGCAATCATTGCCACTGCTGATTCAGTGGCTCCCAAGACCTGCTCCTCATTTGCTGGGACCCAGTCTGTGTTGACATAGCTTTGCTGGACTGTGCTCCATTCTCATCCAGACCTTTTCTGCTGACCTTCTAAGTTGTTTTTGGCTAGAAAATTACCTCACCCTCTCCTTTTCTAGCCACTTCAGGAATTGTTTTATGGCTAATCACTGTCCTTTTCTTGCCATCTTGACTCTGCCTTCCCGAGATGGGATATTCAAGGTCATAGAATCACTGGATCAGACCCCTATAGCTTACAAGTTCTTAAAAGAATATCAAGTTCATTTTTTGTATTTTACAGACAAGGTAACAGATAAAGCAACATATAAAAGATCACAGAGGAGAAATTGGTAGAACCAGGAACAGAGTCCAAGTCTTCGACACTAAATCCAGCTCCCTTTCCATTATATCCTATATATAAAGTGACTATACACACATGGACATGCATAGTACCTAATCTTGAAATCATCATGTCCTTAACATATCTTGAACATGAAGGCATTTTCTTTTTAGATCTGTTCAGACTTCTTTCATTACCTGTTTTCTTGACATTTCTGCTTTTTTTTTTTTTAGCACTTCTGAGTTGACTTGTCCACATGTTTTCCTTGAGCACAATGAAAACTGGCTGAGAAGTTGTTACCTTTCTGTAAGCTTACAAGGCATTTTCTATCAACATTTGCCTGTTGGGTACATAAAATTAGTTTTCATGCAGATATGTCTGCTATAACCTTTGTGTTCTGGAAGCAATACTGGAATAATTTTCTCCAAAGAGTTGGTGTAGGATTGTACAGCAACTCTGTCCTTTAGTGGAAGGCCCCTGGCAAGTGTCTGAGGGACACTCCCCAGAGAGCTTAAAGTACATGTCACATTAAGGACACTGGTAGACTGCAAATAACCCCTTCAGCCTCTTGAACAAGCCATCTTCGCAGGGAAAGCAAAGCTCACTCTGTAATGTTTCCTTTATATTCTACTGGGAGGGGCAGGGAGGAAGACAATGTGTTCTGTATACAGAGATAATTAAATACAAAATGTATAAAAAGTAATCTTAGGGTGACAAAAAGTCTCATTGATAAAATTTATTTGATGTGATTCTTGAAGGTCCTAAGAGATATGAATGGAGAGGGAGAATACTCCAGTCATTAGGGACAATTTATGAAAAGTAATGGAGGAGAGGCCAAATCAGGCTAGCAGAGGGAAACTGCCAAAACTCCTCCAAAAAAAGCATCATCATCATGGAAAACACTGAACAGAATTCTAAGCAGGAAAGCCAAGGGAAACATCACAGTGAATCAATTTTCTAGCCCAAGATGCTTAGGAAGAAAAAAAGAGAGGTCAAGGGATATTTGGGGTAAGAATTGACTCAAAATATACAGCAAAAGTAGCAAAGGATGGTGGTCATAGCAGGCAGGAAGCAGCAGTTATACTGGCACCAATGCCAAAAGATGGTAAAGGGACTGAAGATTTGGTTCGAAAGGGATCTCAGGAGACCCCTGTCCTAGCACCAGAAACAGAATTAGGTCTCATTTGGAAGCTCCATCTTCCATTATCTAGTTCCAGTTCACAGTTCCAGGGCAGAGAATAACAGTCACAGCCACAAGAAAGAAGAGGACCCATGTAGGTAAGAAGCAAAGAGTGATATTTCTATGGGAAAATAAATAATGAAATAGAGGATTTTTAACCATTCACAGTTGAATAGGAACTTTGTCATTCAAACCCAAGACTAAAGAGAACATAGCAAGGTAAACATGAATGAAAAATCATAAGGGACTTCATAAAGGGTAAACTATTCACATTCTGACAGGTGAAGATGAAACAATTCTAAAGCACTTTGTCATTTTGTTCTTGTTGTTCAGTCATTTCAGTTGCATCCAACTCTTCATGATCTTATTTGAGATTTTCTTGGCAAAGATACTGAAGTGATTTGCCATTTCCTGCTTTTGCTCATTTTACGGATGGGGAAACTGAGGCAAATAGGGTTGAGTGGTTCAGGGTTACAGAGATAGTTAAATGTCTGAAGCCAGATTGAAACTCAGAAAGATGATCCTTTCTGGCTCTGGGCCCAGCACTCTATCTGCTGTGCCAATTAGCCAACCCCTCTCCCCCTTATTATATTTAAGGCAATTCAAAGAAGTCTATTTAGAAAGAAGATATGAGCAAAATGTGATGATTTCAGAAAGAAAAAAATAGAATAGAAGAATGAGGAAAAGAAATGTTCCAGAAGAAAGAGGGAAGGAGAGAAAAGTGGGGGAAATTATTTCATATGAAAGAAGTAGGCAAGGAAAAGTTCTTTAGAATAGAGGGAGAAATGGATCTGAGGCAGTGCTAGAATCTTACTCTCATCTGAACTAGTTCCCTCACACACGATTGGGTTTAGGAATTCACTTTCTCCAATAAGAAGATAGGGAGGGGAGATGGATGGTAGATTAAGGGAGGTAATGATCAAAAGTTAAACAGATTTTTGAGAAGTTATAAGGTAAAAAGAGATAGCTAGGTGGTGCAGTGGATAAAGAACCAAGCCTGGAGTGAAGAACACGAGTCCATTTGGGTCTCAGACACCAATTAAGCTATATGACTTCAAGGTCATCTAGAGAATGGAGTCAAATTTTTAAGAATACAAGTCATTTCCCAATTCATAAATTGTCAAAAAGATATAAACAGGCATTTTTCAGATACAGAAATCAAAGTCAGCAGTAGTCATAAGAAAAATGTTTGAAATCACTATTTGATTTAAGAAATGTAAATTAAACAACTCTGAAGTACCACAGCACATATATCAGATTGACTAATATGACAGTTAAGAAAAAGGACAAATGTTAAATCAAATGTGGAAAAAACTGGCACTCTAATGCACTGTTATAGATTTAAATATTTTTGAGAGCAATTTGGAACAATGCCCCAAAGCCTCTAAAACTGAGCATATATTCTCAGTAATACAATCATACACGATTTATGATGAAAAATTTTGTCCATACCCAGAGAAGGAACTGATTTATTCAGATACAAATTGAAACATTCTCTCTCTCTATTTTTTAAAAATCTAATTTTTCTTGAGGGTTTTTGTTTTCATTAGGGTGGGAGATCTATTTTTTTTTCACAACTTGACTTTTATGGAAATGTTTTGCATAATATCACAAGTGATTTCTTGATTGTGGGTGGGGATAAGGAAAAGAACCTAGAATTCAAATATTTTAAAAATAAATGTAATTTTTTTGTTTTAAATGTAACTAGGATAAAATATTAAATAAAAAAACAAAGAAAAAATAAAATAAAACTGAGCATACCCTTAGCCCACCAATAATACTACTATATCAAATAAATCAAATAAAAAGAAAAAGGAACTTACATATTAAAAATTATAACAGCTTTTTACATAATGGCAAAAAATTGGAAATTGAGACAATGTCCATCAATTGAGGAATTTATGGTATATGTTTGTGATGGAATACTATATATTGTGCTATAAGAAACTACAAACAGGATGGTTTCAGAAAAACCTGAGAAGACTTAATGTAAAGTGAAGTGAGTAAAAGCAGGAGCACACAGAACAACATTGTACGATGATCACCTATGAATGACTTCACTATTCTTAGTAAGACAATGTTCCCACTGAAGGATTTATGAAGAAAAATGCTATCCACCTCTGGAGGGAAGGGGGAGAAAACAGAGTCTTTATGAAGATTCAAGCTAACTTTAAAAAAAAAAACTTTATTATTCCTGTTTTCTGTTTTTTTTTTCTTTTTTGAAACATGGCTAATATGAAAATAAATTGCATAACTGAACATGTATAATCGATATAAAATTGCTTATTTTTTAAATGAGGGATGAGGAAAGGGAGGGAGAGATTTGAAATCAAAATTTTAAAAAAAATGTTAAAATGTTTTGTTTGCATGTAATTGAGAAGAAAATAAAATAATAATTAAATATAAAAAAATTTAACTATGTATTATTAGTGCATAAAACCTTACAAACAAATGTAGAAAAGTACAGATATTAAATTCATGTTTTCAGATAATAATGCAATTTAAAAGTACATTCAATAAAAGGTCTTTAAAGCATACATCAATATCAGTTGGAAATTAAGTAATCTAATCCTAAAGATAAATGGATGGAAAACAAATAATAGGAACAATCAATAATTTAATGAAAGATAAAGACAGTGGAAAAATTTACCAAGATAACACTAACAGCAAAATAGAAATCCTTAAAATCAAAGGAGAGATTGATAAAATAAAAAACTGAACTAATAAATAAAATTAGGATATTTATGAAAAAATAATAAAAATAACAAGCCATTGACTAATTTGATTTTAATAGAAACCAAAATAATAAATATTAAAAATGAAAAGGATAAATACATAACCAATGAAAATGAAAATAAAGCAATTATTAAGTGATAAATTCCTCAATTTTATGCCAATAAAATTGATAATCTAAATAAAATGGATGAATATTTGTAAAAATTTAAATTGCTCAGATTAATAGAAGTGTAAATAAAATATTTTTGTAACTCTGTATTTGAAAAAATAAATTGAATAAATCATAAATATACTCCCTAAGGGGAAAAATAAACACACCAAGACCTGATAGAGGAAATTATGCCAAAATTTAAATAATGATTAATTTCAAGTCTATATAAATTGGAAAAAAATGCTAAAAAATAAAAAAAAAAATCCCACTGAATTCATTGTAAAACATATTATTGTTTCTTAAGCCAGGGAAAACAAAAACAGAAAATAAAGGAAATAGACTGATTTTCTTCATTAATATTGAAGCAAAATGTTTTAAATAAAATATTAGCAAAGATATTGTAATAGTATTTCACAAAGATTGTATACTATGACCAGATTGAATTTTAATCAGGAATGCAGTAGCATCATTTCCCTGGAAGGTTATTGATCGTGTAGATAGTGCTTTAAAGAGGACAACCAGGATGGTGATAGACTTCTATTTTGTGTCCTAGATAAGGGGATCTTTTGAGTCATAGATTTCTTTAACCATCTGGTAAAGTCTAGAGTTATCTCAAAATAATGGGGTTTGAAATGAACAAAATTAAATACATAGGATGGCAAAGGAAACCAACTCCATTGTATTGAAATAATTATCTGGATGATATAACAATGTAGTTTTAAAATAAAATGTAAAATGTACTTTAAATATATATATATATATATATATATTTAAAGTATATTTTACATATATAATTTAAAGGTCATAGACCACAGGTTAAGATCTCTTGAAATAGAGTATCATTTGGAGGAATTAGAAAAATTTAGCTTGGGGAAAAGGAGGTTATAGAAAGAATATATCATAACTACCCTCAAATCTTTAAAGTGGTACTTTTTTGAAGTTTAAAAGGGCATATTTAGAAGCAATTTAGGCTTCATGTCAGGAGAAAGATTAAAAAACGAACTCCTGGTGACCACCAGGTGATAGTATTGTCATCACTGTATTGTGGGTTAGAACTCCTAGGATCACAGATCCAGAGATGGAAAGGACTTCAAATATTTCATTTTACAAAGAACATTCAGTGATTTGTCTGTGGTAATGCTGGTAGTGATAATGAGAGGCAGGATTTGCACCCAGTTAGACTAGAATATATACTTTTTGATATGATATGCATCCTATCTTCAATCCAATGACCTTGGGCACACCATTGTTTATTCTGGTCCTCAATTTTCTCATGTATAAAATAAAAGATTGGATCAGAAGATCTCAAAAATCCCATCTAGAACCCCATCTATAATCTGAGGATATAGTCCAAGTATGGACTCCTGTTTGGGATTTGGGGATTCTGAAATCCTGTTATATTTGTTTCACAAATAACTGTTAAAGACTCTTGAGAGGCATTTCACCTTACATTCCATTTACTAAACATATTCTTTACTCTAGGCACAAAACCGTCCTACAAGCAAGTATACATAATATGCAGTGGGAGCATAGCTATGTGTATATAGTTACAATAAGGAATTTATTTTAAGGTGCAATGTTTTATTGGCCCCTTACTTCAAGTTTCTCACTACCATCCAATCACCAGTGATCAGCATAGCCTATAATAAGATTTCATTTTTGAGGAGAGCATCTAGGGCCAAAAAGTATTTTACATCAGCAACCCAACTTTTCATTCCTATGACATTTCCCAAATAGCTCACTGTGCCTGATATTCTCAATAAGCCCTGATAGAATGCCATGGATGCAGAGGTTAAGAAAGAAGTGTTATTATTATAACTTATTAGCATAATCAAAAAGAACCCCTGCTCAGTACACAAATGAGGACAACATGGGGTCCTGTGGCTTTTTAAGACGGTGTTCATATTTTAAATTAAAGGAAAAAAAGAATGCAAGACATCCTTAAAAACACCTCATCTCAATTCTATATCTAAGTTTAATCAGTTAATAGCTTTAAAATTTTGAGCATAAACAAAATAGCTTTTGACCTTTCCAATAAAGCAAATGTTAGAATCATCTATTTTCTCTATACTCCCATTATAGCTAAGAGCTATCCATGTAAATCCCTAGCACATCAGTGAGATAATAAACCCCCTTGGTGCACCATTTAATTTCCTTTTTACAGACCTCATTCATGGCAGGTTGAGTTAGGGGTGAAAGTATTGAATTGAATAAGGGAAAACTCCAGTTCACTTAATAAAAAAAACAATAACAATAACTATGAGAGAAGGGTTCTAATGGCATAGAAAATCTCAGTTAATAAGATTCCCTCTCTCAATGCAGGTTAGTATCTTCTCTACAATTCACAGACTTAGAAAGTTGTCTAGAGCATTAAGAGATAACATGATTCCAGAGGGTCACAAAGTCTATGTCAAAGGTGGGATTTGAATTCATGTCTTCTTGATTCTGAGACCACCCATGGTGTCTTTCATAATTCATGATTCTTTAGAGCCATATAAGGTAAATAGTACAAATATCATTACTACCATTTAATATTCAATGAAATAGAGGCTCTTAGGAGATGTGATTTGCCCATAATAACGTAACAGAGATTTGAACTCAGCACAGAAATAAGAATAGACCATGACTAATTTTATCACTCTTCCCATATAACATGCTACTGTGCTAAGGAAGTTTCATTTTCCAAAAAACTCTGGAGCCAGTACAATGAAGAGTCTTGAATTCTTGGAATGTAAAGATTATCTAAAGGACCTAGTGATGTTCAACCTGGAGAAGAGAAGAGTCAAGTACTAAGTTTTTCATATGGATTTGCTTTGCTTGACCTTGGAGGGCAGAACTAAGAGTTAGGGTAGAAACTGTAACAAAGCAGTCATTTCCTCAGTCAGTCAACAAGTAATTAAGTATCTACTTTTTATCAGGCACTAAGTAAAGTACTAGGGCTACAAAAAATAGTTCCTGTTCCCTAAGAGTTCATAGTCTAAAGGAAAAGATAAGTACTTCTGAAGAAAGCAAGATCCTATTTCCCAAGAACTAGAGCAACCACAAAGAAAAATGATCTATCTTGGGAAGTGGTGACTTCCCCTTCCATGAAGGGCTTCAACTAAAGGTTTACTTAGGGTATGTTATGAAGGGGAATCTTGTTCATGTACTCGTTGGATTAGATGGTCTTCGAGGTGCTTTCCAACTCAGCCTCTTTATCTTTATGATTTTGAGAAATGTCATTCTGATGACCAGGGCTGATCATTGTTTGGAGACCATTGTACAATCTCCCACAAAAGATACTCCCTCATTAAGCAGTAGATTGAATTGAAACTAATCTTCCCTGTCTAGATGCCTCACAATTGTGTTTATAGTCAAATCAAGTTGATTTGTCCTACAAAATATACATGGAATGAGTATAAACTGCAATGGGGGGCATCTTGATTTTCATTACTAAGTAAGTGGATCTGCTCAGTTTTTACCACTGAGATTCTTAGGCACATGGCTACTAATGATATGTGCATTTGTGTGTATGTGTTTTTGTGTGTGTGTGTGTGTATATATATATATATATATATATATGTATGTATGTGTGATATACATATATAATATATGTGCATATTATATATGTATACTGTATTTGTATATAAACATATACATTTGTGCACATATACAAATGTGTATGTATGTACATATACTTTTTAAACATGAACCCTGTTTCCAGTGCTCTATAAATAAAACCTTCTCCCTTGGTCTCGTCTATATTGTCTGAGATCCTCAAACTAGGCAAGGACATTCTGTGGAAACTTGGTATTCCAGAGCATGAGTTGAAGGCTCACAATCACAAAAAGTCAATGCCAAGGTCTTTGAGATGCTCAGGGACACATAAAAGAGAAAAGAAAGACTCATGTTAGCTTGTCAAAGATGGTAAATGATACAGAGACCAATCCCATTTTGTACTTATAAAGAGACCTCTATTGGATCCGCATTTTTAATGCACAGCACAAAGGGTTCATCCAAAAAGAAGTACAAGAAATCAGTTTCCATTGACTGGTACCTTGTTTTCCCCATAGCCTCTGGCATGGAAACTCACAGGCAGGGAACTGCTTCCGATTTAGCACTGTTAGCACGCATTCTGTCAATCAACTGCCGGGCCAGAAAACATAAAGGCGGTAACATGACAAGAGTTCTATTTTAATATCTTTACTCTCAATAAGATAATCCTAGAGGAGCCACAGTCATCAAATATTTACTCAGGCTGCTCAATATCACAAAGCACTGTGAAAATTAAGGACATACATTTCTGCTGAATACTGTTAATGGAAGTGACATGAATGTCAAACCCTAGGACTGGCAGGACTCTGGCTGGAGATGGTAGTGGTACTCATGGGACTTGAAGCTCTGCCCTCCCTCTTTTTAACAAAGGTTGAAACAGAGGCTCGGAAAACTTGAAATAACTCACCTAACGCTTAAAACGAGAAACAAATAAAACAAACTCAAAAAGTTAAGAGATTGTTTTTATATGTACTTGGGGGGAAATAAAATAATATTTTAAAAAAGAAAGAGACAAAGGTAATTTCAGTGGAAGAAGATAGTTCAAGGAGATAGCTACTTAGTGGTATCAATAAATACCAAATAGGTATCAGCAAGGCAGGGAAGAATTGGTGATACCACTAGAAATGCCTACCTAGATGAGTAGGTGTATCTAATACAAACTAAAAGAACCTGATTTTTTCCCCGAATTTTAGATCTTAAAGATTCCTAAGTGACTTTATTTGACAGATTCTGCATGCAATGAAAAATAAAATCACAGCAGATTCTTAAAAAAAAAAAAAAAAAAAAAAAAAAAAGCCCAAAATCATAGACTCAGTAAACTGGAAGGGCCTTCATTTAAAACTAGGTCTTTTGACTGCAGAACTGATTTGCCATCACAACAATCTTTAATAAGCATTCATTAAGTACCCAGTTTATATACCAGGTACTGTGCTAAACACTGGCAATACCAAGAAAGGCAAAAAACAGTTTGTAATCTCAAAGGAACTCACAGCCTACTGGGAAGGCAACATGCCATTCCAACAGAACCTAAGTGACTTAAAGACAAGACTGATTTTGTCTTTGTTGTCCCAGAACCTAGCAGGGTATTTTGCTCATAATAGGTACTATTCTTAAATAGAATTGAAGAGAACTGTGTTTATGGATCTACATTGTATTGTGTTGAATATATATGTGTTTGAGTCCATTGGGGAGGCAATAGAAGTGTATGTATGTATGTGTGTGTGTGTGTGTGTGTGTGTGTGTGTATACACACACACATATATATTTGCATACATAAATATTCATATTTTATATATACAAATATATTTTTATAGACATATAATACATATAAATTATATATATACACATAAATAGATCTTCACATATATGCAAATATATTTATAATCATAATTTACATATGTATGCAATAAATATAAAATATGTGTAATATATGTCTATAAAATATATATTTGTCTGTATTCACATGGACAAGTACATCATTTATATATATATTTACAAATGTACAAATATACACATATTCGTGTGTAATTTCAATGTTGAATATACACGTTTTATCTCATTTAGTAAAATAGACATAATATGTATATGTCTATACAAATACTCACAAATATATGTATTTATAAATATATTTATACAGAGACAGAAATAAACATAGCCATGGACTTAGACATAGACATAGACATGGACATGGACATAGATATGGGCATAGACATGGACATAGACATAGACATAAACATGAACATAGTCATAGACATAGCTGCAGAGAGTTATTTTCTTGCTGTCCTATTGCTATGCTTTTCATCACCATGATCTCAGGTGTTAGATGTTTCCCATCTCCATCTCTTGATAGTCTCCCTTTTCTTCAAAGCCCAACTGAGTCACCACATTGTTCAGATAGTCAAACATTTTTAAAGTGATTACTATGTACCCAGAATAGTGCTAAGCATTGAGATTCCAAAAAAGGCAGAAACATTGGTTCTTACTTTAAGAAGTTCACAATCTAAAGGGAAAAGACAGCTTGCAAATAACTTTGTACACAAAACATACTTATCTTAATGCTGTTTTAAACTGTAAAAGCTTATAGGGAAGAGGAAAACCTTGAGCAGGAGGGGAAGCGGGTAAATACTCCTCTATGGAAACAGACACTATATTATCTTTCCCTTTTTGTTTCTCTCCCTACATCACTTTCTTTAAGCATAAAACAACATCTTTCTCCTTGATTTCTTCATAGAATGTTGCTGGTAATTATTCTTTGTTAAAAACAAACTTCTCTGTGTATAATAATAACTTGTTTCCCATATTTAGATCTGTAAGTTCCTAAAGAAAATTTCTTTTTCCTACCTATGTTTCAATGCTCTGAATATTCAGGTGGAAAAGAGAAAACGCTGATATAGAAAAAGAAAATCTGGGTTCAAATCCTGCCCCAGTCACTTAGATGTTACTTTGACCAGATCACTTAACATTAATGAGCCCCTAATTCTTCATTTATAGAATCATATGTTTGGAGTCAGTAATCTCTGATGAACTCTCAGGTCACTTTATATTCTAAATCTATGATTCTATTATCGTATTTAACCCTGGGTAATTTGATTGACGTCTCTGAGCCTGTTTCTTATTAAATAAAAGGGTTGGGCTAGAAGATCTTACTGGTCCCTTCCACTGTAACTCTGTGTCCTTATATAACTCTGAGGAAATCACTTCTTTTTCTAGGCCTCATTTTGTTAAGGCCTAAGAGGAGAATCTTGGAAAAGAAGATTTTTGAGGTCTAAGTCTATGATCTCATGAAATTAGGAAATATTCACTGAATCCTATCATTGGTAAGAGTTGAGATTTTGGATGAATCAGGGAAAGGCCCCGTGGTCATGGTCATGTAATGTTCTTTCTAAAATGTAATGTTCTCTGTTGAGGTTTTTCTTGGGGTCTCTGGAAGCAGCTTTTGTTTGAGTTTAGTAATCACCACAAGTGCAGCCAGGGGTTAAAGTCTAATCCTTTACTGTCTCTTTCAAAGTCTCTTCTCCTTTACTTGGGGCTCAGCTAGTTTTCTAGAGGCCTTCAGAGTCTTGATTTCAGTGGAGAAGTGAAGGAGAGCCTGCCACCAAGATGGTGTGAGATGGGATGAATCTGTCTGAGTCCAAGGGCTTGTGCTCCAGCCTTCAGCCTCTAGCCTTCTGTCCTCTTGTCTCTGAATCTCCCTGTCTGAGGCTTCTTGCTTATATGCTCCATACTGAGTATACACCAATCATTACATTACTAGGAAACTATTATTTGTTGTAGGATTAAATCAATGCTAAACTAGATTTAACCATTGTCTCCTCAATTCCACTAAGTGTTAGAATCCTAGTGTTAACTCAATGGAATTGATACAATGCTTATTGGTTCATCCATTAGAGCAAATCTTTACAAGGTGTTAAGTCACTAGTATTGATAGAAACAATGCTTAAGTTAATACCTTTGAGAGCTCACACATTAGCTCACACATTAGTTCACACTTTGAGAGATTTCAGGGTTCAGTATGAGATATCCAAATTCACACCTCCTATAATCCCACTCTCAGAGGAGGAGTCAACCTTTGAGTTTACACCTCTAAAAGAGCATAAAAACAGCTGAGCTCAGTCAGGAGAGTTCAGTTGAAAAAGATTGACAGGGAACGTTGGAGATTGAGAAGCCACTAGTCGGATTTGACCTAGAGGCAGAAACTGGAAGAGCTAAAAGACAAGCTGCAAGAGCTCTTGAAATCAAGGAGGGAGAGAGGCCTCTAAGAAAGCTCTCCGGGCACAAGGAAAGAGATAAGACTTGGAAGGAGAAAATAAACGTTTGGATTTTATCAGCTGGCTGCATTTGAAGTGATTATTACCTGGAACTGAAACTAAGGCTGCCTCCAGAGAACCTCCCCAAAAATCTGCTCCCAGAGAGAACCATCTTACATTATAAAAAAGAAGAGAACACCACAACTAAGTACCTTGTTTCAGGTTCTGGCTCATAGCATCTCCTTGTAGGATTAAATCAATCATACTGAACCATGCTAAATTAGATTGACTTAGTACCTTGTAAGAATCCTTTGTTTCAAGTTCAGAGTTCTGGCCCATAACATGGTCGTGATAATTTTCTAAGAGTTTGAGGTTTCAAATATGATGCTAAGAAAGAGAAGGCCTCTCTATTCACTGTGTATAACTTAATTCGTCTTTGATTATATACAAAAACACTTGGAAGTATTAATAGAAATAATCTGCTTCTCTAAAAACAGACACTATATTATCTCTCCCTCCTAGGCATCTATAAATTTTATCTAATCTATAAAATTAAGGGATTGAACTGGACACTTCTTTTTTTAATAATAGCTTTTTATTTTCAAAATACATGCAAAGATCGTTTTCAACATTCAGCCTTGCAAAATCTTGTATTCCAAAATTTTCCCCTCCATTACCTTCACACACCCCCTAGAAAGCAAGTTATCCAATACATGTTAAACATATGCAATTCTTCTATACTTATTTCCACATCCATCATGCTGCACAAGAAAAATCAGATGAAAAAGAGAAAAAAGGAGAAAGAAAAAAAAAGCAAACAACAAAAAAAGTGAAAGTACTATGTTGTGATCCATACTCAGTTCCCACAGTCTTTGTGGATGTTGGTGACTTTCTACATAGCAAGTCTATAGAAACTATTCTGAATCACTTCCTTGTTGAAAAGAGCCAAGTCCATTAGAGTTGATTACCACATAATCTTGTTGTTGATGTATACAATGTTCTTTTGGTTCTGCTCACTTCAGTCAGCATCAGTTCATGTAAGTCTCTCCAAGCCTCTCTGAACTCATCCTGCTGGTCATTTCTTATAGAACAATAATATTCCATGACATTCATGTACCACAATTTATTCAGTCATTCCCAACTGATGGGCATCCACTCTGTTTCCAGTTTCTTGCCACTACAAAAACAGCTAGAACTGGACACTTTCAAAGACCTTTTTCAGTTCTAAATTTTCCCATGCTTAGCACAGGATCCAACACATTTTAGGTATTTCATAAATATCTACTGATCAATTAAATAATTACTATATCACATTTTATCCTAAGCTATCCATGAAATTAAAAAAAATAGTTGAAAAGATTGAGGGCAGATATTGGGAAGAAATGATTAATAATAAACTATAATTCTTTACAAGTTAAGACTTAAGGAATAGTACTCATTTAGTCAGGGGGCTCTATTGGGATTTTTTAATGGTTTCCTTGAATATTAAAATAATAGCATAGACAGTATACAATTGCTGGAGGAAAGTTTCTTTTTTCTCAATTGTATTTTATTTTTCCATTTACATGTAAAGATAGTTATCAACATTCATTTTTTGATATTTTTAATTTTTCCCCTTTGTGATAATATATTTTCCCAAATATGTGCAAAGATAGTTTTCAAATTCACCTCTGCAAAACCTTATATTCCAAATGTTTCTCCCTCTCTCCTCCTCCTCCTATACAAGACATCAATCAATCCAATCCAAGATGCAATAACATCATTCAACATTCATTTTTTAAAACAAGATTTTTGAATTCCAATATTTTTCTCATTCTTACCCTTCTCTCCCTCCTCCCCAAGACAGCAAGCAATCTGATAGGTTATATATGTAAATCATTTTTTAACCTAGTTTCATATGAGTCATGTTGTAAAAAAAAAAAAAAAAAAAGAACAAAATGGAAAAACCATGAGAAAGAAAAAACAAAAAATCTTTAGTTTCCAACTGAATCTTTGAATTCCCATAATTTCCCCTCATTCCTTGCAGTTCCTTTCATGCAGATTTAGAAAAGAAGGCCCCCCACCCCAACTTTTCCAGGAACTATTATTTTTCCCATCATCCTGCTAAGAAATCTTCAGCAACACAGATTAATAGGGATGAGTCGATAAGAAAAGGTAAGATGTGGACAAGGAATCCTTGTGCTGATTGGAGGCTGTAGACATTATTTTCTTGAGCAATGTGGATGACATCTACCAGGCTCTGCTTTGCTCCCCTCCTTCCCAGAGAAGAAAAAAAGAAATGACTTTTCTCTCAATAGCTTGGCCCACCAGATCACTTTTTGTACCTTAATTCTTTAGATGATGTTTTCCTTCTTTTCAATTTAGAATAAATGGTTAAAGAATCAAAGACTGGGCGACAATACTTCAAAAAATGCTTTTAACATGTCCAAAATCAGCATTATAAAGATGAAGTCATAGCTTCCTATGCCTGGCACATAGGAAGTGCTAATTGAATGCTTCTTTACTGACTGAAGCAGTGAAGTCAATACAGCAGCTTTATAGTTATATATATATTTATTTAGGCCTGGGTTTGGAAAGCTCTGAGTTCAAATGTGACCTCAGATACTTATTAGCTGTGTGACCTCAGATAAGCCACTCAGTATCTCAGTTTCCTCATCTGTAAAATGGGAGTGAAAATAACAGTATTTGTCTCCCAAAGCTATTGTGAGAATAGCATGAGATATAATATTTGCAAAATGCTTTGCACACCTTAAAACATGATATAAATAATGGTTTTTATATTATCTTCCCAATTAAAATGCAAGCATGAGGGCAGGTTTGTTCATGCTTTTTCCTTTGTATCTTGAGTCTGAGTACAGTGGTTAGCAAATAGTAAGCATTTAATAATTGTTGAATTTCAAAGACAATTAAGTGGAACAGTGGACAGAGTATTGGGCCTGAAGTTAAGTAGGAAATCCTGAGTTCAAATTTAGCCTAATAAACAAAATAAAATATTAAATAAACTTATTAATAAACATCTAAACAAACTTCGGTTTGCCTCAATTTTCTCAGCTGTAAAATGTGGATAAAAATATCTACCGGGCAGGGTTGTTTTTTGTTATTGCTATTTTCTCAATAGTATTTTTATTTATTTATTTTTTGCTGAGGCAATTGGGGTTAAGTAACTTGCCCAGGGTCACACAGCTAGGAAGTGTTAAGTGTCTGAGGTCATATTTGAACTCAGGTCCTCCTGACTTCAGGGCTGGTGCGCCACCTAACTGTCCCCAATAGTATTTTATTTTTCCAAATGCATGTAAAAATAGTTCTTAACATTCATCCTTGCAAGACTTTGTGTTCCAAATTTTTCACTCTTCCTGTCTTTCTTCCCCCTCCCCAAAACAGAAAGCAGCCTGATATAGGCTAAATATGTAAAATCCTTGTAAACATATGTCCATATTTGTCGTGTTCTTTAAGAAAAATCAGGCTAAAAGGGGAAAAATAAGAAAGTAAAAAACAAAAAGATAAACAAAAAGAGTGAAAATGCTATGCTGCATTCCACACCCATCTTCACAGCCCTGTCTCTGGATGCAGTTAGCATCTTCCATCCCAAGTCCACTAGAACCTGGAAGAGTTGTTGTAAGGATCATGTGAGATAATAATTGTAAAACGTTTACCATAAGGCCTGGCATATAGTAGGCACTAAATAAATGTTTATTCTCTTTCCCTCTTTTTCCTTGTTGATTAATAATATAGTAGCATTTCCCCAGTGCTCTGAAAGCTTTAAAAATATTTTACTTATGTTCTCTTATTTAGTTGGCTGTCTCAAGATCGACAAGAGCTATTTTGACATTCTCTTTGAAATCCTTCAAGTTAGCTAATAAAACACTCATTTGGTCTTTGTTGATCTAATATATTCTCTTTTCATTTTCAAAATTGTATTTCCTTCAAATAATGGTGCCACCTCTGGCCAAAGGGGACTGATAGATCTTGGGAAACTTTAATAATGAGAAAAATGATTATTTTCTTATTATATTAATAACCTATTTTATATACAGGACCCAAACATCCTTTTTGCTTACTCATTCAAAATCCAGACTCTCAAGGACATTTCTGACAGTGCCCCAAAATTCATTCCTCCATATCATCTTATCTAAGTGGAATTCTTACTGCAACCCTGTGATGACCACATATTTTAAAATCAGCCAGCGTCAGGAATTCAGGTTAAGGGAAAATCTTCGATCTTTATTCTTTGTGGAGGTGAAGGGGGATCACAATAGGGATGTGAGCAGCCCACACACACGAACCTGGCCAGCAGTCTCTCTCTCCTCCCTCCCACCCACCCAAATAGTCCCTATGTCATTTCCTATACAATATATCAGAACTTGCACAGAGTGGGCGGGACCATTCTTTCTCCAAGCATATATTAATAGAGTATGTTCCAATTACTATTTAGTCTCACATGCTTGGGACCTTAGTGCATCAACTCGAGCTTCAGACCATTACACAACCCCATCATTGTTCAACCCAAGTAAGACTGGATAAAGAATAGTTTCTTTTATATAGATTGCTGGAGTCAGAATGATCCCAGAGTGCTGACTTGATTATCCCCTAGGTCTTCATTAGAAAAAAAAAAAAAAAAACAACTTCCCTTATAATAGTCATCCTTTCATTTATTGTTAACTAATCCAGTTATTTTTCACCCTCAGGAACATCCCCCTTGCCAATGATTTTTAAGCATTCAATGTTCTCTTAAGAGGATATTGTCTTCTGGTTACTGAAAGAAGCTAGTCTAATTAATAAATTGATAACCAATTTCCCAGAAATTCTTTCTCAGGAATTTTCAGTGATCCTAGTAGAATTGTATCATAAGACTGGGATCACCCATTCAGGAGTCTGGGAGACAACACTAGACCTGAACTGTGACCAAAAAAGTAAGTCACAATCAATAGAGTACGAATGATGAGAATGATGGAAAGAAATGATCATTCCATGTGAAAATCTATGATTGAGGAAATTCACATTATGAATTTGGGGACAGTTGATTTCAAAGGGGCCAAAAACATATATATATTTAAAACATATATATATTTAAAAGAACATATATATATTTAAAGATATGTTGGGGGAAAGTGGAAGATTGAAAATGGATGATTGCTACTCAGAATGAGTAGATTAATTATGCCAGACACCGAATTCCTTCTCCTTCTTTTCATAATTGAAGAGAAAGAGTGAGTCACATGTAAAGATGGAGGACTTGTGCTTTTCATTATGGGTACCATTACATTTTCTTCTTCTGTCCAAACTTGCTCCTCTTCTGAGCTTCCCTATGAGTGTCAAGGATGCCATAACTCTTCTATTCTCCAAGGTTCTATTGTGACTTCTCTTGTTCTCTCACTTCTGGTATCTAATCAATTGTCAAAATTTGTCATTTCTGTACCCACAACTCTCTTATCCCCTTCTCTCTACAGAGAAGCCAACACAAGTTCACACCTTCACCATCTAGCTCCTGGATTCTTGCAGGAGCCTCATAGTTGGTTACCCAGCCTCAATTCTCTTTCCATTTCAATCCATCATTCATATGGCTGTCAAAGTAATCTTCCTAAAAGCCATTTAACCCTCCCATCTCCCCCACCTGTCAAGAAACTAGTTGCTCCCTATTGTCTCTAGGATTAAATATTTTTAATCTTCATTTTGCTCTTTTAAAATTTCTATCTGTATACATTATACTGTGAATATTGTGCACTGTAGTACAGATTTGTAATTTACAAATACATCCATCATAGCAGTACGTGTTCAAAAAGTGTTTGCTGATTGGGGTACACAATTAGTCAGCTAATAAGGAATTATTAGCACTTAGTGTGGGCCAGGCACTGTACTCAGCACTCTAAGTTCCAAGAAAGGTAATAACATGATCCCTAGTCTCAGTGAATTTGTAATGATGGAGGAGACATGATGAAAACAAATGTGTACAAACAAGATATATACAGGGTGAAGTGGAGGTATTCACCCTAGTATGAAGGAAGAATGGTGCAGACAGGATTTTAATTGGCAATTAAATTAATCCAGGAGGTAGAGACAATAATATTCTCAATATGGACAAGGTGAGAATTCAAAGTAGAGAGATTCAAAGCAAGAAGTTCAATGTCATTGAATCACAGAGTATATGGAGGGGGGTATGTGTAAGAAGGAGGGAAAGGGAGGGAGGAGACAGGTTTTGCATGATCAAAAAGATTTGGAGACCACTTATCTGAAGTATCATGTTCCATTCTGGGCACCACATGTGAGAAAAAATTATACACTGGAGTGTATCACTTGAAGGAAATGGAGATCTGTATCCTGGAGAAGAGAATCCTTATGGGAGTAAGGTATCCACCTTCAAGTATGTGAAAAGCCTTGATGTGGAAGAGAATTATTCCGTTTGGCACCAGAGGAAAGTACTATGAGGAATGGTTGAAAGTCATGGAGAGAAAAAATGAGGTTGGATATAAAAGAAAGTAATTTCTAACTACTAATATTCTCCCAAGGTGGGATGGGCAGCCTGGGAGGTAGTGAACTCCCCCCACCCTGGAGTTTCTAAGAAAAGCCAAGTTGACCATTTGATGAGTTGGCGATCCAAGGGATGCTTTTGCAAGCCTAAATGCATGTGAGGCCCACTGCAGCAATCCAAGTCTCATTTTATTCCCACATGCTTATTCATTCTTTCAATAAAATTATAGACTATGAAAGAAGAGAGAAATTATCAAAGACATTTCTGTTCCAAAGGGGTAAAAATCGATTTCCTTTTGCCACTGGCAGACTCTTTGACAATTCAGTCATTTTCTTTCCTTGATTTCTGTCTGTTTCCCTTAGGCACCTCAACATGTTTTGTTTTCGTTCCTTTGTAGGACTCCCCATAGTGGAGAGATTAGTAAACTATGGCCTGCCCATGGGGAGTGCTGAGGGGAAGTTCAGCTTGGCCAGGTCACCCCAGGCAAAGTACTACTATTTCCTCTCTCTCTCTCTCTCTCTTTCTCTCTGACTCATCTGCCTCCTTTAGATAAATAGCTACTCACCTATGGAGCCATTCTGTCTAGCTCATGATATTTATAAGTGCATAATTCAATACTTTAAAATCTATGATTTAATTAGGGCATTACTCCCTCTAACAATAAAAACTGACATTCATAGGGCACTTTGAGGCTTGCAAAGAATTTTGCGCACAATATTTCATTTGAATCTCACAAAAAGTCTGTGAGGTAGCTCTTTAGCTATCATTGCTTCCATCTTACTGGTGAGGAAACTGAGCAGAAAAGAAAAGAAATGACTTGAGATCATTTCAAAGGATCATGGATCTCAAAAGCCATGTAGCCTAAACCCTTAAAAAGAAGGAAACTGAGACCCTAGAAAATTAAATGATTTATTCAAGGTCATACAGGATAAAAGCATTAGCTTTATGATGTGGAGCTAGGTCGTCCTAACTTAAGCATTTTATTTACTATAATATGCTACCTCTTTTCCCAAAATTTCAACTCTTTGGTCTGGATATTAATAATTGCTTTAGTATACCTTTTGTCCAAAGGTTGTGAACTTCTTTTAGTACAACCAGCTTAATGCTCAGACAGTAGATTCAATGCAAGGTCTGACTCATTGTTTGTACTTTGTCCATTTAGGGGAATTTATTTGAACACAAGTTCAACCCACAAAATCTTACAGAGCCACAGGTCACCTGAACATCAATGAAGTATGGAAACAGCAGGGTATTAAGGTATGCTTGTAAGACAACTAGCTTCTATTTTTAGAGAAGTATCACAGTACAGAGAACTATATGTCAAATGCCAATAGAAAGGGAGGCCATGAAACTATATATAAGGATTCCTTCTGAGCAAATATTGATTTAGAAAATCACATATTAACATTAGCTATGTCCTATTATATTTTTATTTATTTTTAAAAAATGTTTTACAATTACTGGACGCATTGCAGAAGAAGGCTTCAATGTCACTGACATTTGACATCTCTGACCTTGGAAAGACATGGATTCAAACTTTTCTCTGACATTTACTAGTTTTATGACTATGAACAACTACTCAGCTTTAGTTTTTAAAAATGAAAATGGAGCTATGATAACCAAAGCTAAGCTTCTAATTCACAAGATGGGGCAGAAAGGGCTGCCCCAGATTTCTGGTACTTTGACAGAACTTATGCATATCTTTCAAGCAGTGATTCATACAAAAGTGTAAATCTTTAATAGTTGACCTGAGGGATTTTCTTCAAGATGATGGGGTAAGTAGAAGCAGAACAACCAAACTATATCACGACATCTCCAGAAAGAACAGGAAAAGTAGAATAACAGGCCAAGAATTTTTCAGGATATTTGGGTAAGAACTTCCATTAGTTAATTTTACTAGTGTGAATATGTACAAAGAGATAGAAGCCAAGGGAGACTTAGATAGGCATTCTGTCAGGAAAAAAAATAACTTATGAATGTCTTCCAATTCAAAGACTAGTAGAAAACCATGGAAGTTTACAGCCTAAAGTTGTGTATTAGAGGCAAGAAGACTGGAGACCAGATTAGGATCCAGTCAAGAATGCTTGTGGTCAAAGCTGTATTGTTTTGATCCCAACTATAGATTCAGAAGCCAGTAGGGGGACAGACTAGAGCTGACTATAATTAGGGTGTATTATGAATCAACATTCTTCAAGGAAATCACCATATATAGCTTATATGGTGTAGATTTATTTTATTTACAAGATCTTGGAAATAATTGCCCTTGAGTTCTCATTACCCAAACCCAAAATGATATAGTTGAGTATCCAAAAAAAGTCTCCCCCCACTGCTTCCAGAAATGCTTAAAATCTGGCTATCATACAAAATATTAATTTAGGAAGTTGGGCTGAGAAAATTGGTAAACATAAGAAAACACCAGTTATCATAAAATATTAGGTAGCTAAGGATGCTTGAAACAAAATTCAAAAGGAAACTAACTCCACACCGTTTATAAGCAACACCTCAAAGAAAATTATAGATTTCCCAACTCTATTGATAGTCCTGAGAGAAATGAGGCAATTAAAAAATGATCAGAACCAAAGGACAAAGTGAAAATTTGAAAGAATCCTCCAGTTACTTCCCGAAATCCTGGAATGAAAACTCTTAGGAATATTGTAGCCAAAATCTAGGCTTTTGTGTCAAAGAAAAAAATATTTCAAACAGTCACAAAAGCAGAATTCAAGCACTGATCATGTTGAATGAAGACTATGCAAGATCTAGTAGCTTGCATAGTAGCAAGCTAATAGTACAAGCTAGTAGCTAGTAGCAAGCTAGTAGCAAAATTACAGTAAAAATTTGCAATAGTCTATCTGGAGCATACACACATATACATGTATACACAAACAATCACGTCAAGATTTAACAAGCAAGACTAATTGACCTAGCAATATTGAATATAAGATTTTTTTTTCCTGAGGCAATTAGGGTTAAGTGAGTCATATAACTAGGAAGTGTTAAGTATCTGATTCAGATTTGAATTCAGATCCTCCTGACTTCAGGGCAATTAGCTGCCCCTGAATATAATCCTATACAGGAAAAATACATCTTTAATGAAATAGAGAACTTTGCAGTATTTCTTATGAAGAGCTCAAATTGAGCATATACTTTAAAATGCAGACACAAAGAGTCAAGAGAAATATAGAAGAAAATTCAATACATATGAATAATTGGAGATGATTATACTATGACAAAGTGATAACAATAAAAGTAATCATAACAATAATAATAATAATCACCAATTATATTGAGCTTTAAACAATGTTTTACAAATGTGATATGTAGTACTCACACCAAACCTATGCGGTAGGTGCAATTATTATTTTCATTTTATACATGAAGAGCCTGAGTTCTTATGACTTGTGTAAAAGACAAGAAATTAGTGTTCCCTCAAAACTCTGTCTTCACAAATCATAGAGTGAATAAATGAGTTAAGGAGTCTGGGAGTGTGTGTATTGTATTTTTATGATCTTTTGAGAAAGAAAGGAAAGGGAAAGAAAGGGTAATATAGGAAAGGAAAAAACAAGTGGGAAAAGGAGGATAAAATTTCTTTTCTTAAATACTGGAGTATGTAAGAAGGCTTTATAAATGTGGTGGGAGTAAAGAGTGGGGGGGGTACAGTGGACTCCACAGGAAAGTCTTTTATTTGAACTGTGAACAATTGAAGAGCAATCTGGAACTATGCCCAAAGAGCTATAAAATTGAATACCCTTTGACTCAGCAATGTCATTACTCGGTCTGTATCCCAAGGAAATCATAAAGGAGGGGGAAAGACCCATATGTGTAAAAATGTTTTTAGCATTTCTTTTTGTGGTAGCAAAAAATTGGAAAATAAGTAGATGTCCATCAATTGGGAAATGGCTGAACAAGTTGTGGTATATGAAGATAATGGGATTTTATTGTTCTATAAAAAATGATGAACAAGCTGAGTTTAGAAAGGCCTGGAAAGACTTACATAAACTGGTGCTGAGTGAAACAAGCAGAATCAGGAATACATTGTACACAGTAACAGCAAAAACATGTGATGATTAACTATAAAAGATTTGGTTCTTCTCAGTGGCTCAGTGATCCAAGGCAATCCCAACAAACTTTGTATAGAAAATGCCATCTGCATCTAGAAAAAGAACTATGGAAATTGAAATCAACACATGCTATGTTCACTTCTTTTTTCTGTGTTTTTTTTCCCTCTCCTATGGTTTTTTCTTTCTATTCTGATTTTTAAAGGAAAGATTTAGGGAGAGATTAATCTTAAGCAAAATAAATTCCATATTCAGAAGATGAAACATGAAGAAGAGAATAAAAGGAAGGAAAGAAAAAAGAACCTAAACTTTAGGACTAAGCACAGGGAAGATGAGAATTCTTTTTTTTACTTTATAGTGTTTTTTCCTACTGCATGTAAAGATTATATTTAACATTCATTTGTATAAGATTTTAAGTTCTAAATTTTTCTCCCTTCCTCTTTTTCCTCTCCTATTCCCAAGACATCAAACAATCTGATACAGGTTATACATCTATAACTATATGAAGCATATTTTCATATTAGTCATGTTGTAAAGGAAGAATCAGAATAAAAAAGCAAAATAATAAGGAAGAAAAAAAGTTAAAATAATATGCTTCAATATGCATTCAGTCTCCATAGTTCTTTTTCTGGATATGGATGACATTTTCCATCACAAGTCTTTTTGATTTATCTTGAATTAGTCTAGGTCCTCCTGAAAAGAATTAAGTCTATCAGTTGTTCATCACACAATGTTGCTATTATGGATACAATGTTCTGGTTCTGCTGACTTTACTCTGTATCTATTCATATTTCCTATTTCCAGGTTTTTTGAAACCCATATGCTCATCATTTCTTATAGAAAAAAATATTATTCCATTACACTCATATATCACAACTTGTTCAGTCATTCACTAATTGATGGTCATCTTCTCAATTTCCAAATCTTTGCTACCATAGAAAGAGCTGCTACAAATATTTTTGTTTATGTGAGTCTTTTTCCAGTTTTTGTGATTTTCTTTAAGATACAGACCTAGTAGTGGTATTGCTGAATCAAAGGGCATACACAGTTTTATAGCCCTTGGAAATACTTTCAAATTGCTTTCCAGGATGACTGGATGAGTTTGCAACTCTATCAATAATGAATGTATCCTCGTTTTTCCACATCCCCTCCAACATTTATCATTTTCTTTTTTTCATCATCTTAGCCAATCTGATAGTTATGAGGTGATACCTCAGAGTAGTTTTAATTTCCATTTGTTTAACCAATAACGATTTATATCCTTTTGTAATATGATTGTAGATAATCTCAATTTCTTCATATTCTTTGATCATATCCTAATTAGGGAATGATTTGTAATCTTATAAATTTGACTCAATTCTCCTTATATTTTAGAAACGACGCCTTTATCAGAAATTATGGCCCACCTTTTTTCTCTTCTTCTAATCTTGGTTGCATTGGTTTTGTTTCTTTCCACATTCAGTTTTCTCCATGGGTCTAGAATATTTAATTTTTATAAAATTCTTTTTACCTTTTTAACTTCTTTCTTACTTATTTTGTGCTTAGATTTATTTAGTTCTGAGAAGGAGAACTTGAGGTATCCCACTAGTATAGTTTGGGTGTCTATTTCTTTCTCTAACTCTCTTCACTTCTCTAGGAATTTGGATACTATACCACTTAGTACACATATATTTAATATTGATATTATTTCATTGGCTAAAATTTATAAAAATACAGTTTCCATTCTTATGTTTTTGAATCAGATCTATTTTTGCTTTTTCTTTGTATGATCTCAGAATTACTTCCTCTGTATAATATATTCTGCTCCAGCCTTTTGTCTTTATTCTATGCATCTCTGTGCTTCAAATATCTTTCTTGTAAACTATATATTGTAGGATTCTGAGTTTTAATCTACTCTGTTATCTGCTTCCATTTCATGGAAATTCATCCCATTCACATTCACAGTTATGATTACTAACTCTGTATTTCCCTTGTTTATAATTTTCTCTCTCTACTTGTCCCACTTTTACTTTTTCCTTCCTCATCAGTGTTTTGCTCCTAACTCTGTTCTTTTAGGCCTCCATTTTCTTGCCCCTTTTTCCCCTCCTACTTCTTGTCTCTCTTCTATAAGCCTCCCTCATCTCTTTTCTTTCTCCTTTCCTCTCCTACTTCCCTCTAGTATGAGATAAAATTTTTTATTTAATAAGGTGTGTGTTATTCCCTCGGAGCCAATTCTGGTGAGAGAAAAATTCAAACAAGGGCTATTCCCCTCTTCTTTCCCTTTATTTTAATGGAACTTTTGTGCTTCTTATTCTGCCTCCCCCTGTCCTATTATCACAATACAATTCTTTTTTTCACTCTTTAATATTTTTGTATCATCACATTCAAGTCAACATACACTCACACTCTGTCTTTGTGTACTCCTTTTAACTGTCCTAAGAGAGATAACAGTTTTCAAAAATTACAAGTTTCATTTTCTCATATAGGATTGTAAACAGTTTAAGCTTCTTGAATAACTTTTTTCCTTTTTATGCTTCTTTTAAGTCTTATATTTCAAGATCAAGTTTTCAGTTCAGCTCTGATCTTTTCATCAGGAAAGTTTGAAAGTACCCTATTTCATTTAATATTCATTTTCCCTTGAAAGATTATGCTCTGTTTTGCTTGATTATTGATCCTTGATTATAATCTTTTGGCTTCCAGATTATCATATTGTATGCCCTCTAATTCTTTCATGTAGAAGCTGCTATGTCCTGGGTAGTTCTGACTATAGTTCCTTGGTATTGAAATTTTCTTTCTGGCTGTCTGGTGTATTTTCTCCTTCACCTGTTAATTCTAGAATTTGACTACAAGATTCCTTGGAGTTTTCATTTTGGGATCTCTTTCAGGAAATCATCAGTAGATTCTTTCCATGATTATTTTGTCCTCTGATTCTAGCACATTGAGGCCATTTTCCTTCAAAATTTCTTGAAGGATGATGTCCAAACCCTTTTTTTTTTTTTGGTTTAAGTTGTTGAATCTTTCCCACCTCCCATAATTCTCCTTCATAACTCATTTCTTTCCCCAATTTTTCCTCTGATTGATTTTTTACTTGATTTTAATATCCTGTTTGAGCTCTTCAAAGACAATATTTTGAGCTTGAGACAAATTCATATTCCTTTTTGAGACTTCGCATGTATTTGCCAATGCTATCCTCTTCTGGATATGTATGCCAATATTCTCTGTTGGCAGTAGCTTTCTATAGTCCGGGTTCTTTTTGTTTTTTGTTTAGCTTTTTGCTCATTTTTAAAAATTAAACTCTGCTCCTGGGACACAGGACCCAAATTTCTTTTTCTGGGTGGCAGATGCCTGGTCATTGGCTTTCTGTGCTGTGACCTGAGAGTTGGTGACCAAGCATACTCATAACCAAGCATACTCATACCTATTGTGCTAGAGTTTCGGGACTTGTAATTTTCCTTTTGCACTAGAGCTGGAGACCTCAAAGCTAGCCTGCTATGTCATTAACCTGCTGAGCCAAAACCAAGGGGTCTTGGTTGCTGATCTATGTTGCAACTTAGAGCCTCCCATTATATTACCCACACTATGCCTGCACTGAGCTGTGCTCCTCAAGTGAGACAGACCTTTCCTGAGACAGACAAAACTTTCTAAGTTTTCTTAAGATGATAAATCATTTCATTCCATCTTTTTTTTGTTGTTGTTGTTCTATCATTCCAGAATTTGTTCAGAGGTTTAATTTAGCGATGTTCCTTAGGAAAATTGGGGAGATCTCAGGCAACTTCCTGCCTTCTCTCTGACATCTTGGTTCTACTCAGAAAAGAGTATTAATAGAATAGAAATAGTTTGAAATAAATATAAATCAATAGTTTTGAGCATTTTTTTTTGTTAGGGAGCAGAAAGAGGGAAAGTATAAAAAGATAAAATAAAAAGAAATATACACAAATTAGAATTATGAGCATGGATGAGACTAGTTCAGTCATGAAAATGAAAGTAGTAGAATCGATTAAATAGCAGTTCTAAAAATGGTAGTGATAGCAGGAAGATAATGAAAAAGAAATTAAAATTAAGCATTAACAAACAAAAAGAAAACCTAGTTCTTTTTGAAGATGATATAATGCTCTATTTGGAGATCCCTAGATAATCAACTACAAAACTATTTAAAATAATAATTTAAGCAAAATATCAGTATATCACAATTCATACAAATCATAAGCATTTCCATATATCACCAATAAAGCCCAGTAGAGATAGTAAGAGAAATTCCATTCAAAATATTTGTAGAAAGTATAAAATATTAAGGAGTTCACCTATCAATACACAAGCAGGAAACAAATAATAGAACCAATTTTTACAGACATAAAGACAGACCTAAATAAGTTTAAAGTTATTATTTGCTCATCGTTAGGCTGTGTCAGTGCAATTTAAAAAGGCCGCATTTTCCAGATTAATTTACTTATTCAGAGCCATACGAATCAAACTACTGGAAGATTAATTTAGGTGATAGAAAATAACAATAAAGAATTCATCTACAGGGAAAAAGGTCAAGATAGTCAAAGGAAATGATGAATGAAAGAAATTTGATTAAAAATGCATTACATAATTCACATATTGAAATACGTGGATGCAGATTTGGAAGAATGAGGGAATAGCTATTTATTTCTTTATTTGCTGTCTTTTCAGCATATATGAAGATGCTTCAGACTATCCAGGACAGTTGGTCAAGGCTTTCAAATGTTGGTCAGTGTCAGCAGGATGGAAAATGGTGGGATTTCCTTTTTCATGGTCGCAGGTCTACTTCAATGGCAGGACAGGGTGGAAAGGTAGAGCACTGAGATTCCACAGTTGGTGTCCTTAGGTGGACTGATCAGTGAGGAAGGGTACAGGCAGAATAATGTACCTGAAGAGTTTTTCTTTTTGACATGTTTCAAGAAAATTAGGAGAAGTCAGTATAAATCATGGAGAAGTGTTTCCTTAGGGGATGAAGTCATCTCTCAAGTGTCTCTCAAGACCTTCTCTCTAAACCATGTTTCAGGATTTTTCTGTGAATTTGCTATGGTGCTTGGGGATCACAAGCCTGATCTAGGAATCTGAGGTTAGGTGCAGAGGCCTATTTTAGCAAATGAGCTAGTTTCTAAATGATGGGTAAAGAGAAAGGGAAAAGATGAGTGGAGAGAGGGATAATGGGTGATACCCAACTGTGGTTTAAGTGGGCTAAGGTGGTGTCCTGAAGTTCATTCTTATCAATGGGTGGTCTTAACTCCTTACTGTAAGGAGAGACCTGCCTTAGAATGCGGTTGGATTTTCAAATTTCTCTGGGGGTACATAGGTCAGTTTCAACAAGGTACAGGGAGGTAGGAGTATCTGCTGCAGGTCTCAGATCTACCTCCCTGAGTGGGTGATTTTCCCAGCTATAGGATCTAGAAACTCTGGGGATTTTTTGTTTATTTTTTTGGTGAGCAAATGGCAGGGATTCCAATGGACAGAGAGTCAGGACTCAGGGTTCAATCTGGGGCATTTTGAGGGAGGGTCCTGAGACAAGCTGCAAGGATCCCACCTTTCTTCCTCCTCCTGCCTTTCTGAAATGCTGTAGAAAATGGCTTACCCAATGTAATTCTGAAAATCCCTCTCTGCCCTGGTACCCTAAGAATAAAGGTTGAGGAAGGCAGTGAGGTCCTTAGAAACAATTACTGAGGCCATCCCTAGTGTTAAACAAAAGGCCCAAGTGATCTAGGATATTTAGGTCTCTCCTTTCTCACCCTTCTGATGGGAGGGAGGAGATTTGGGAAGTTTGAGTTTTAGACTAAGTTCTAGGGGTTCTAAAATAATGGTGGTTAAAGGAGATCATTATATACTTCAACAACAATAATGTATGAGGATGTATTCTGATGGAAGTGGATTTCTTCGACAAAGAGAAGATCTAATTCAGTTTCAATTGATCAGTGATGGACAGAAGCAGCTACACTCAGAGAAAGAACACTGGGAAATGAGTGTGAACTGTTTGCATTTTTGTTTTTCTTCTCAGGTTATTTTTACCTTTTGAATCCAATTCTTTCTGTGCAACAAGAGAACTATATGGTTCTGCACACAAAAATTCTATCTAGGATATACTATAACATATTTAATATTTATAAGACTGCCTGCTATCTAGGGGAGGGGGTGGAGGGAGGGAAGGGAAAAGTCGGAACAGAAGTGAATGCAAGGGACAATGTTGTAAAAAATTACCCAGGCATATGTTCTGTCAATAAAAAGTTATAATAAAAAATTTAAAAAAAAATAATAATGGTGTTTGGAGGTTGGAGGTAAGGAGTTTGTCTTAGAGTCTTTGAGGGGTTGATAGTTATTGGGCTCTAAGAAGCCACTGCCATTGGCCTCCAAAGCAAATCCATTTGAAATCTGGACCTGGGCAGTGGCTCTGCTACCCTACTATATGGGACATACTGTTCTTAGGTATCTCTGAGTATCTTATGCTGTGAAGCTCAAATCTAATCCAAGCTTCCCAATTTCTGGGCTTGGATCTTAGTGAGTGATCTCTATAGTTTATGAAGATCATCCTATATACTTCTAGAGGGTAGAATGATCTGACTGATGAACAAAGTTACTCACCCAGTACCTAACCAAATGCTCTGGTTTTGGGAGTCCCCTAGTTTCTCAACAGTGAGCAGTTAGGTGATGCAGTGGATATGGTGCCAGATCTAGAGTCAAGAAGACATGATTCAAATCCAATCTCAGATACTTTCTAGCTGTGTGACCTTGGACAAGTCATTTATCCCTGTTTTCCTCAGTTTCCTCATCTGTAAAATGAGCTGGAAAAGGAAATGGCAAACTACCCCAATATGTTTGCCAAGAAAAACCTTATATGGGGTCATGAAGAGTTGGATAATTAAAAAGACTCAACAGCAAAAAATTTCTCAATGCCAAAACATATTTGCTGTTCCATGAATATGGGGGAGCAGAAGAAAGGAACAGATTCAAAACTGAATTATTGTCTTTTTTTAAAGGTAAATACATTTAGCAAAATCCTTGGTTCCCTTAATGTCATCATGATATTTGTAGTATTCTTTGGAGAGTACTTATTCATCAGCAGCCCTGGGATTGCTTAATGTATGAAAAGTGTTTTGTAAATTGTAAATAGGGATTAGGAATTGAACCTTTATACTGTCCTTGTAGAGAGAAATTCTATGTAAGGAAACTCCTTCCCAGGTAAACACTACCATCTTTATAAGTCCCAAAAGGTTGCTCAGAGCAGTGAGAAGATGTCTGGCACATTTGGTGAGACCTTAAATAAACAATTTCAATTCTGATTTTACAAGGAAATCCTAAAGCTATATAAATTTCAAAGAAGTTGATTGTCTTCTTTGGTATAGAGAATTTCCTAAGTAGGAGTTCTCTATGCTAATAAAAAATAAAATCCCAGGTGATATCTATATATTCAAAAAATGGTCTTTCTTCATTTCAAGTCTTCTTTTATTTGAATGCTCATCTACTTCTATCCTATCCATAAAGATGCTCAGTTCCCCCCATTTAAAAACAAAACAAAACAAAAAACCTCTTTACTTAATTGCCCTATCTTTCCTCAAGCCATAATTTTCTCATTCTTCTCACTTTCACTACCAGACTCCTAGAATTGTTTACATTAATTTCCTTCCTTCACTATTTACTCTTCAATCTTTTTCAATCGGCTTTCAGACTTCATTCTAGGACTGAAATTGTTCTCTCCAGGATTACCAGTGATTTCTTAATTAAACAGGATGAGTTTTCTCAGTTCTCATTCTCCTTGTTTTCTCTTCTGATTTTGACATCGCCAATTCTTCCTGGTACTTTTCTCTTGGCTCCTGTTAGATAGTTCTAACCTAGTGGGTGACTGTGGGCAAGATGAGTTTCCTCATCTTTAAAATCAGTGAATTGTAATGGATGATTTCTAAAGTCCCTTCTAGCTCTAAATCTCTGATCCTACAATTTCATGTTTATTTCATGAAAGGTAGAAAGAATGCAAAACTTTACAATTCTAGTTACAAACCCTAACAGGATTAACAGCTCTAAGCAAACCCAAAAGCTTCCCCATCACTTTGATTTTCCTACCTTGAAATCTTTATCATATTATTGATGAACGTTAGAGTTTTCAAATTACCCAATCCCCTTATAAATCAAAGAAATCACTGAAAATCAGTAGTTGTAGGAAGCAGCCCACAGACTTTAACCAATGAAGGTGATTCCCTCGTACAATATGCTGCTTTTATCAAACCAACTGTAACAATCAAATTCTCTGGATCAACAGATATCTTGGGGAAAATCAGGGTTCAGGAAGTAGAATTGCACTTACCTTCTCTAAAACTAAAGAGAAGTTGCCTCAAAGTTTTAAATTTTTAAAGTAATACTCAAATACTCTTTTCTGGTTTCTCCCTCTCCTCCTCCCCCTCCTCCTACTCCCCTCCCCTTCTCACTCATCCTCCCCCTCCCCCATTCCTAGTTCCTCCCCCCTCCTTCCTCCTCTCCCTCTCCCTTTAATTCTCAAAACCTGAAGATTATGAAGGAGCAAGATTTTCTATTATCTTTTGATCAAGAAAGAGATTTTTCATTAAGATATTTAAAACAAACAAAAAAAAGATTTTAAAAAGATATTTAAAACACCTGTTATTCTATAGGGAGTCATCTGTTGTGAGTTCATCTTCTCCCTTGTCCCATGTCTTATTGATTTAACTAATTATTTGATTTGCAGAGATAACATATCCTCTTGAGTGTTCATTGTAGAAGCTAGCATAAAATGAGGGAGTTTATTTTGTAGTTACATGTGGCAGCTAGGTGGCTCAGCAGTAGAAGGTGAACTGAATACTAGGAAAAGGCAATTTGTAGTGGGGTTGATAAGAAGCCATTTGGTATAGACTTACACTATTCATAAGTAAACCCTGGGCCAAATACATAGAGTAGGCAACTTATTAATTGTGGAAATTTGCTTTAATATCACAGGAAACCCTGACCTCTTAAGTCACCAATAGGAGAATCAGTATACAAATAATAGAATCACACAGCATATTCTTAGAAAAATAAAGTAGTCCCCTTCTTCCTTCTGGGAAAGGTTATCTTTAAACCCAGAGAATAACAAACTGGATCTTTTCTGTGTTAAAGAGCAAGAATTAGGGAGCCAGTAAGAAATCTTCATCAGGAAACAGGACTTTAATATTGTTGTAGTCGTTAATTGACTTTCACAAAATATTACAGTTGGAACTGACTAACCACTTACTTTGATATAGAGGAGAAAACTGAAGTTTAGAAAGAAAAGTAACTTGTTAGTTTGGGTACCCTATTTTAACTCCCAAGTCCTAGGGTAATCTTAGCTCTGCCCCTCAAACTTTGGAGATTCTTTAGCCTCCCTGAAACTTGCTTTCTTCATTTATAAAATTAGATTGAGCCAAATAACTAATAAGGTGCCTTTTAACTGCAACCTGGAGATTCTGTACTTAGTGTCACACAGCTAGCAAATGGAAAAGCAGGATCTCAAGCCTAGTTATTGTGGCCTTAAATGCAATGTTCTTTTATTCAATTAAACAATTAATCAAGGAATTTATGTGCAGAAAATCATACTTGGCTCTTAAAATACAATTGTTGTTCTGACTAAGTTATAACCTCACTTGAGTTTTATGTTTTTTTGTTTTGTTTTGTTTTGTTTTTTAAGATACTGAGGTGGTTTGCCATTTCCTTCGCCAGCTCATTTTACAGATGAGCAAATTGAGGCAAAAGGGATTAAGTGATTTGCCCAAAGTCATACATCTACTGTCAGAGTTCCTTCTGGTCTTGTTGACTCTAGGCCTGATACTCAATTCACTAGGTCACCTAACTGACCT
Source organism: Antechinus flavipes (assembly GCF_016432865.1). Taxonomy (NCBI): domain Eukaryota; kingdom Metazoa; phylum Chordata; class Mammalia; order Dasyuromorphia; family Dasyuridae; genus Antechinus; species Antechinus flavipes. Next base: position 18,896,035 of record NC_067398.1, read on the forward strand.
TAAAATATGAGGACAACTAAAATAGTCACGGTCCTCCAAGAATTTACATTTTATGGAAAGGGGAGAAGGGAGTGTATATGCAAACATGCATATATACACATATGTATATGCATATATGTGTTTATGCACAAATACATGTGTATATGTACACACATATCCATATCTATACATCTCCTCTGAAGTTGATAGTATCCAGTTTATTATGCATATGTTACAAACATGGGCACCAACAAATATTCTATGACTTTGTATAATTATCCATGATTATATAACAAGTTTGTGTCCGCTTCCTAAGGTCTCCTGACTTCCAAATACAGAGTTCTATTGCAAGCTACTTCTTCTACACTGAATAAATTATCCCACAAGGCTGTAATACCAGTATGGGGTGTAGTGGTTAAAGAAAGTTATTTGAAAAAGAATTCTTTTTCAAGGCAGGGTTCATTTCCAGTTTCATTATGGTAATGCTATTTATACCTTTTATCTTTCTACTGCCCTTCTCTCTGGTCCCTTTGAATACACTGGAGAAAGAAATCACAGGGTCATAGGTTTAGAGCCTCAAAGGCCATTCAGTCCAGCCCTTTCATTTTAAAGAAAAGGTTAAGCAGCTTTCCAAAGGTTAGTCAGTCAGTCAGCAAAGGGAGTAAGTGTCAGAGGGGGATCTGAAGTTGGGTCCTCTGACTCTATAGTCAGTCTTTCCCTCTTAAGGAAGTCTGCCATTAACCATTTCATCTATGGTGCAAGCATAGTAAGTGCTTGGGAATCAAAGGCTGTGAGAGTCATCTGTGAGGTAAGGTGAAGGTAAGGGCACTTTCCTTCCTTCTCGTTGCCCCCAGTCACTCTGCATTCATTTATCTCCCCAAGTTTATTGTGTGATAGTGTCTTCTTCAGATCCCAGAGTTCTGAATCACCCCATTAGAAGCAGAAGAGGAATATAAGATCTTAAGAAAGGTTATGCATTTCCTGTCCCTATATCTCATCTGGCTAAACCCGTGCTCTTCTCTCCAGGTTTATCTTATCTAGCCTATAACAAAGCTCTGCTTTTTCAGAGTACAATAGCTTCAAGAGATTGATATCTTTAGTTTCCTTTTGGACAGTAATAAGTAGCACAGGGAGAAAAGCTTTCTAACAGAACTACCACATCATGGACATTTTAACAAATGCTTTATTTCCAGTCAGGACCAGGGACAGCTGCCCGTCTAAATAGCAAAGCCAGGGGGAAAATGGGTATGAGTGGAGCCATCGGAGAGAAAAAGGGCCTGTCAGTCATTCTGATGGAAACATATATCTAACAACAGGCCCATGGGTAACAAAGAGTTACATCAAAGAAGGGGCTGCATTTTTTTGGAAGGAATAAATCAATCCTGCTCAGCTTCTTGGTCAAAGTGATGACATCTTAGATGAGAAGATCCACTTTCTCTTGCCTTGAGATTTGTCCAAGATGCCTTCTTATCTGGAAGCTGTTGAGTATAAAAAAGAGAGACATTTAATGAGAACTACAATCACTCCAAAGTCAGGCAATAAAATGAAATATATTCTTGTTTCTCGTGAATCTAGGAATAGCCAAATGATTAAGACACAATAAGTCAAAATAAGGCACTAGAAGGTCAGCCTGATGCTCTGATTCACCTCTTCTAGCAATCTGACTTAAGCAAATGAGTATTTATTGAACACCTACTGTGTGTACACAGTACACCAGAAACCAGAGAGGAAAAGACAAAAGTGAGCTAATCTCTATCTTCAAGAAGCTCATATACTATTAGACATTGTTTCCTAATGGTCTGCTTCACACATGATCAGATGCTCTCATCCCATGGGTCATCGTGGCAAGTAATTTAACATTATTATTTTATATCATCTATTTGTTGATGTGTTGGCTTGAGGTTGAGGTGACAGCTTTTCTTCTCATTTGAGTGACTCTGGGTGAACTATTTAACCTCTCTCGGTCTCCATTACCTCATCATCAAAATGAGGGCATTGGATTTAAGGTGCTTGCAGTGCTCTGCTCCATGAATCCCTACTCTTTTCTTCTTTCCTAATCTCTAAAAAGTAGCAGTATCAGTGTGTCAGTGTAGGGGACCAAAACTGACAGAAGCTTAGTTGAAGGATTTAGAGTAGGCAAAGAAAAGCACAGGAGAGCAGAAGTAGGGAGAACATGTGTAAATTACTGAGAGGCATATTGTAGCTCAGTCCAAGAAATCTTCCTACAATTATAATTGCTCAGAAACAGAACAGAATCCCTTTAAAGTCTTCTTCCACTGAAAGTAGGATGATTACTTATTGGGGATATTAGAGAGGAAATATATGTTTGAAGAATGAGTTGGACTTGATTGTATCTACAAATCATTTCCAATTCTAACATGCTGTCATCCCCTTTCCCCTTTTATAGATGAAGAAACTGAGATGGAAATGAGTAAAGTGACTTTTCCAACATCACCAAGATAACAAATGATAAAATTGGGATTTGAATATAGATCTGACTTCTTTTCACTGTCTTATGTCACTATCCTAAAGCCTCGGGGGACTTTCCATTTGTAAAATATCAGGTAAAAAAGAAGGAAGGGAAAATGTAATTTAACTTCTATTGGATAGAATAAAGCATAAAGAGTAGACTAAAGGCTTTGGGTCATGAAAATTGAACATGTTAAATTGGTCTGTACAGTTTGAAATCAACAGTCATAGACTTTGTGATCCCTTGGAAAGTTTGGGAACTACTGCCTATGTCCATCCTAAATCTCAAAAAGAGGGTGCATCCCATTCTGCTTTCATCTATGAATCTGTGGATGTATTTCTTTCTCCTACATGAAGGTTTGTGCTATTTTCATGCAAAATCTTTCAAAAAACAAATCCTCCAGGAAATATTAAAAATTTGTACAAAGTCCTGGTCTTGGAGTCATCAGACCTGATTTAAAATCCAGTACTTATCTCTAGCAAATCCCTTAACCTTCCTGAGCTTTAGTTTCCCAAAAGCAACAAAAATGTTGTTTTAGTATATTCTACATGCAATTCAATGTGCTAGGTTTGGAGAATACAATAATCATAACAATGGAGAACAGTCTTTGCCCCCAGGAAGTGAAGGAGTCCAGCATTATTAAATAGGGGTAAATAAAGGTCTCAGCTAGGACCTTACTAGCAAATCCTCATTGGGGAAAAAAAGCAAATAGAGGACCTAGATGGTACAGTGAATAAAGCACTAGCATGGAGTCAGGAGGACCTAAATTCAAATCCAGCCTCAGACACTGAAGTAGTTGTGTGTCCCTGAACAAGTCACTTAACTCCAAGTGCTTCTCAAGAAGAAGAAAAAAGGTTGAAGGTTGAAAAAAAAAAACAGTTATTTTGTATGAAGCATTGTGCTAGGCACTGAAGTAACAAAGGCCAAAATGAAAGCGTCCCTGCTTTTAAAAAAAGAAATGTAACATGAATTCAGGTAATAAATGCAAACTTGTTATACTTGATGATGTTCTAGATTCACCTGGGATATTAATGCAGTTAGAAATTCCTGATCGTGAACTTCCTAACAACAGTGTCAGATCTTGCTATCCTGTGACTTACCATCTCTTTTTTTCCTTCCTTTTTTAAACTTTATTTTTCAAATATATATTTCTTATGAGTCATGGAAAAACCATGAGAGAGAAAAAAAAACAAAAAAACAAAAGAACTGAACAGAGCATGTGTTGATTTATATTCAATCTCCATAGTTCTTTCTCTGATTGCAGATGGCATTTTCTGTCCAAAGTTCTTGGGATTGCATTGGATCACTGAACCACTGAGAAGAACCAAGTCTTCATAACTGATCATCACATAATCTTGCTATTACAATGTATTCCTGGTTTGCCTAGCATCAGTTCATGTAAATCTTTCTAGGTATTTTTATAATCAGTTTGTTTGTCATTTTTTATAGAACAATAATATACCATTATTTTCATATACCATAACGTATTCAGTCATTCCCCAATTAATGGGCATCTACACAATTTTCAATTCTTTGCCACCATAAAAAGAGCTGCTTCAAACATTTTTCACAAGTGGGTACTTTTCTTCCTTTATGATTTTCTTAGGATACAGACTCAGTGATGGCACTGCTGAATCAAAGGGTATGCACAATTTTATAGCTCTTTGGACAGGATTCCAAATTGTGATTTATGATCTTATGGAATTGTCTAGGGTGATGGATCTTAAATGAATTGCCCAGGATCACACAGTCACCATCATGAAAGAGACTTGCACCTATATCTTTCTGATTACTAAACCATATCTCTATTTACTATACTGCAGTCCCTCTCACAAAATCTATACAAAATAATTTAAAGCAAGAGAGACCATGTTTTTTGCTTTAGCAGAAGTGTTTAATATTAATTGTTGGCACATAATAAAAGTACTTCATAAATGCTTGTGGTTTGGCTGAAGGAGAAGAAGACTCATATCTTGGGTATCAACATGGGAGATGAAAACTTCAAAGGATGAATTCTGAAGAAGGCTATAGATTCTAAGAGGAAGAGATAAGCAAGTGCAATCCAGACATGAAAAGTCCTAGGGAGCCAAAATTTAGAATCACACACACACACACACATATATATATATATATAAAATTTGGAAGAAAATAATTTATATATATAATTTGGAAGAAAATTATTTATATTTATATATATGCATATATATATATATATATATATAAAATTTGAAAGAAAATAATAAAGATTACAACTAGGAGAACGTCTTTGGATTTTATTTCAAAAGCAATATGAACATACTAAAGTTTTGTTTTCCCAATATGGGAATGATAGGAACACATTTTTCTTTTGGGAATATCAGCTTGGCAATTGGGCAGAGGATGGATTGGAGAGTTAGGAGGTTGGAAGCTGGAAGACCAATTATGAAAATATTATAATAATCTAGGCAAGGAATGATGAGGAACCAAGCCTTGGTGGAGGCTGAGTAGGTGAAGAAAAGGGAAAAAACCACAAGGAATCTCACAGTAGTATGATGTCCAAATTGATCAAATTAGCCATCATAGTAGATGATCTCTAAGTCCTCTTTCATTCTGACATTCTTTGCCTCTAAGTCAATCAGAAGGAAACATTCTTTTAGAATTCACTTCTGTCCTTCCTGGAAGGTAGAACATATAAAGGAGAATGGACATGAAACCCAGTGTTCCTCACAGACAAGCAGAGCAGTTTGGGAAGTGACAGGTTCAATTTATTATGTACTTAAAAAGAAAAGCAAGTTGTACATAATAGATATTCAGAGTTTCAGGTACAATGTGCCTTTTTCTCTGTTACATATCTAAAAATGCCTATTTTATCTGGTGTTTAAGTTTAGAATAAAAATAAAAATTCTAAAAAAATTCATCACTTGTTTAAAAATATATCCATCTATCTAGAGAGATGAGTGTACACATATGTATACATAGTTGTATATATGTTCAAACATGCACACACGTGCCTGTAGAAGTATTCATGCACATGTGTATATGCGTACCTTATACATGTGTGTATGGGTGCATATTTGGGTGGATAGAAATATCTTTCTTTGTGTGTGTCTCTATGTCTCTGCCTTTAGGTCTGTCTCTCTGACTCTCTCTTCATTTTGCATCTGACCAGTTTCAGTTTCATGGAACAAGATGCCCTTTTTAGGATACGTTCATCCCATCTAAACTCAAGGTTGCTAACTCAAGCCTTGCTAGATATCACCTCCCTCAGTCTCTTCCCCCCTTTGATTGGAGGTCTGGAGGGTGGAGTACCTAACTCTTCCCAGTACCTTCCTTTCTAGAAGGCAGAAACTGAACTTCGGTTTATTCCACTTTGCACCTGCTGATCTACCTGGTTTCAATTCCATGCTCTGTGATATCCACCCTCCACATCCCACCTCCACTTTTCGGCCTCCTTTGGTGTCTTCTCTTCCCCCTTAGATTGTAAGATCTTTGAATGCTGGAAGTGTTTCTTTTTATTAATTATACCCCTAAAATTTAGCAGGCATACAATATTTAATAAATATTTATTTAGATATCTATTTGCACCTCAAGGTAGAGTATAGCTGAAAAACTCTCATTCAGCCAGCCAGAGAAATCCTGGGCTTTTATATCCTCAAAGGTGCCTCCGAAACCTGACATTCATGGAAGCTCGGTATAAGTGAGCCTGGCAATTTGATCCCAGTGTATGTGGCAGCCCAGCAGGCAGGGGGACCAAAATTCACATTTTTTAAAGTATATCAGTACCCAGTCCACCCCCTAGTCCCACCTGCTTTATAAGCAGGTCACTCTCCGATCATTTATTATCATCCCTGTCCTTGAACAATTATTGACTTTGAGTTAGAGGTCCCTGCGTAGCCTGGAAAATGGATGAGCACCTTCTCAGCCTCGTACCAAGTCTGTTTTCAGGCAGATTTATGTCCCAGGAGAAATTCTGTTCTCTTTTGCTTACAGTCTTTTAACACTGTGGCCCCACTTGATGTCATCTACCTCTCCTTCCTTCTTTCTTCTCCTCCCTCCACCCTCAATGACAAACCCAACCCCAACACTTTTTTGTTTGGATGGTCACTTCTCTCTGCCTTCCTCGCAGGGCATTTACTCTAATATTTAATCTGGCAACTTCTTCTTTTCTTCCAAATCGTAATGTCCTGCACAGGACCTCACAGACTGAGCTTATACCCATTATTGGCCCAACCACGTCAATTAGCCAACTCGATTTTTGATCCTGGGAGGCAGGGCCCAAACCTTTTACTTTTTTGCACCCACTAACTGTATGTACAGAGTTATATGCAAGAAATCCCCACCATTAGAATCAGAGCTCATGTGGAAATATGTTTTCCACGAGTGTACATTTACAATCTATATCAAACTGCTTGGCTTCTCTATGAGGCAGAGGAGAGAATTTGGAATTCAATATTTTTAAATGAATGTTAAAAATTGTTCATTCACGTAATTAGGGAAAAATAAAATATTTTTTAAAAGAATATGAGTTTGCAGGATGAATGCAGTGAGGACTGGCGAGACTTACATGAACTGATGCTAAGTAAAATGAGCAGAACCAGGAGATCATTATACACTTCGACAACGATATTGTATGAGGACATATTTTGATGGAAGTGGATTTCTTTGACAAAGAGACCTGAGTTTCAATTGATAAATGACGGACAAAAGCAGCTACACCCAAAGAAAGAACACTGGGAAACGAATGTGAACTATCTGCATTTTTGTTTTTCTTCCCGGGTTATTTATACCTTCTGAATCCAATTCTCCCTATGCAACAAGAGAACTGTTCAGTTCTGCAAACATATATTGTATCTAGGATATACTGCAACATATCCAACATATAAAGGACTGCTTGCCATCTAGGGGACGGGGTGGAGGGAGGGAGGGGAAAAAAATTGGAACAGAAACGAGTGCAAAGGATAATGTTGTAAAAAAAAATTATCCTGGCATGGATTCTGTCAATATAAAGTAATTATTAAATAAAAATTTAAAAAAAAAAGAATATGAGTTTCTTAGATGAGAGCAGGATGTTATTTTTGCTTCTGTGTGTCCACTGCTTAGCAAAGGTGTAGAGCATATAATAAGAGCCTAATAAATGCTAATTGGCTGACAGGTGTAACCAAAGTATCTATCCAGTGAATGAATGCTCTGGTAGTTCAGTCAAATAAAGAGCTACTTTAATTTGAAGTTAAATCAGATTTTAGAACAAGTGGCTAAAAATATATTAAGGATTTATTATGTGTCAGGTATCTTGTGAGGTGCTAGAGATAGAAAGAAAAAATAAAGCATTACCTGTTCTCAAGGAGCTTATATTTTATTGAGGGAGACTATACATACAAATATCAAACATATGCTTGGTGGGGTGGGGCAATAGTAGCTAAGGAAAGGGAATCAGGAAATCTTTCGTGTAGTACCTAGTAACAAAGTTTTGAAGCAATCAAGCTATTCTAAGAGTAAGGGCTGAGTGCATTCCAGATGTGGAGGATAGTCAGGCAAAGGCACGGGGGATGTAAGATGGAGTATCACATTTGAGGAACTGTAGGGTCTATTTGGATGAACCTTAGAATGTAGAACGAGCAATGCTATATTGCAAAATTAGAAATGTAGGTTAGAGCCAGGTTGTAAAGACTTTAAAAAGCCAAACAGAGGAACTAATACCTGATCTTGAAGGCAATAAGCAAATAAATGATTAGTTTAAAATATCCAATAGATAGTCAGAGATGTATGGCTAAAGCTCTTTAGGAGGACATTCTTTTGTAGGTCAGCTTCTAGCATCCAAATAAACTATATTCGCTAACCCATGTTTTCCTGTTGGCTCTGATTTTTCAACACAACATATAGAGGGCATAGAAAAACAATATTGAATAATTCCTTAATCTCGTACTAGAACAAATAGAAACGAGAAGTCCTCAAATGTTTATGGAGGATCTACAGGGTCTTGGAAGGATCCAAAAAGGTAAAGATAAGAAGCTCTTACCTCAAGAAACATATTGCCTACTGGGGATAATATAGTACAACTGTATCAGAAAAACCATGGCATTATAGAGCTAGAAAAGCAAGGACTACAGAAGCAATGAAATCTAACTCTTTCATTTCATTTGTTATTTTTATATTTCATTTCCACCCATTTACATGTTAAAACAACTTTATTTTTTTTTAAATCTTTGAGTTCCAAAGTCTATTCCTCCATTCCTTGCCTCCCTCTCCCTATCATGGTAAGCGATCTGATTTATTTTATACATGTGCAATCATGTGAAATATTTCCGTATTAGCCAATTTGTATAAGAAAGCACATTTTAAAAATGAAAGAAAGAAAGTGAAAAATAGCATGCTTCAGAATGTATTAAGTCAATATAAGTTCTTTGTCTGGAGGGAGGTAGCATGCTTTATTATGAATCCTTTGGGATTGTCTTGGACATTGTGTTACTAAGAATAACTAAGTCATTCAGATTTCTTTATTGTTTAATATTACCATTACTTACAATGTTCTCCTGGTTCTTCTCATTTCACTTTGTTTTTCTGAAATCATCCTGCTCATCATTTCTTATAGCACAATAATATTCCATCACAATCATTTGCCACAATTGTTCAGCCCTCCATTTGATGGGCATTTCCTTGATTCCTAATTCTTAGCCACCACAAAAAGGGTTGCTATAAATATTTTTGTACAAATAAGTTCTTTTCTCTTTTTAAAACCTCTTTACAAATCTGTTATTTTAGAGATGATGAGACAAAGAATAGGAAGAAGAAAAGTGACTTGGCTGCAGAGGTAATAAATAATTGGTTGGGTTTTGGACTCATGTTCTCTGACTTCAAAGTCACTTTTCTCCAAAGCCATCGTGGTGCAGCAGACAAAGGACCAGACTTGAACACAAAAAGACCTAAATTCAAGCGCCACCTTTGACAAATACTACAATACAATGAAAGGAAAATCACTCAATCTCTCAGTGTCCCAGTGAGATTAGTTGCCAATATCTGTCAGAGAGGATATCACCAACATAAATGATATCACAAGTTTGGATAACAACCCCACCCTTGAATATTTTTAAAGATAACTTAGGATAAAATATGTAATTGAGTCCAATGACTGTTACTATAGACATTCTAAAGAAATGGAGAAAGATTGCTAATAATAGCTGTTTACATTTTCACATAGTAATTAGGGTTTCAATAATTTCTAGCTATTTGATACCATATTCTACTACATTCCAGGATCCACACAGCTGTCAAAATTAACACCTAAAGACAAAGTCATTTCAGTGTTTCTGATAAACGCCTCATTTCTAAAATATATAATTGATTCAAATTTATAAGAATGCAAGCTATTCCCCAATTGATAAATAATCAAAGGATATGAACAGAGTATTTTTAGATGAACAAATTAAATCCATTTCTAGTCATATGAAAAAATACTCTATATGACCATTGATTAGAGAAATACAACTCCAAGGTACCATTTCATACCTTTCAGACTGGCTAAGATATCAAAAAAAGATAATGAATGGAGGCAGGGATGTGGGAAAACTGGGACACAAAAGCATTGTTGGTAGAGATGTAAAGTGGATCAACCATTCTGGAGAATAATTTGAAACACAATACCCAAAGGGTTATAATTGTGCACCCCTATGATCCAGCAGTGTTTCTACTGGGCCTCTATCCCAAAGAGATCTTAAAGGAGGGAAAGGGCCCATGTGTGCAAAAATGTTTGTGGCAGCCCTCTTTGTAGTGGCAAGAAATTGGAAACTGAGTAGATGACCATCAGTTGGGGAATGGCTGAATAAATTATGATATGAAATATGTTATGGAAAATTATTGTTCTATAAAAAATGATTAGCAGATTTCAGAAAAGCCTGGAAAGACTTACATGAACTGATGCTGAGTGAAGTGAGAAGAACCAGGAGATCTTGTACATAGTAAGATTATATGATGATCAACTGTGATGGACTTAGCTCTTTTCAACAATGAGGTGATTCCAGGCAATTCCAATTGATTTGTGATGCAAAGAGCCATCTGAATCAGAGAGAAAACTATGGAGACTGAATGTGGATCAAACCAGAGTATTTTCACCATTTGGTTGTTTGTTTGCTTGGTTTTTTTCCCTTTTTTTCTGTTTTTCCCCTTTCAATCTGATTTTTTTAATATAGCATGATGAATAAATTTAGAAATATGTTTAGAAGAATTGCACGTGTTTAACTTATATTGACTTGGTTGTTATATTGGAGATGGGGTAGAGGAGAGAAAAGGAAAAAAAATTTGGAACATAAAGTTTTGCAAAGGTGAATGTTGAAAACTATCTTTGCATGTATTTGGAAAAATAAAATACTATTGAAATTTAAAAAGAGACACAGAAGGATACCTGTTCAAAAATCTTTAGTGGCTACAAATTGTCTCTAGGATAGAATATAAATTCCTTCACCTTACATACAAAGTCATCCACAATTTTGCCTTTCTAGCCTCAGTTTATGAAATTTACTTCTATGCTCCCCACCCTCCAGCCAAATTGGCCTAAAAGTTCTTCTCCAAACTCGACTTTCCATATTCTATTTCTGTTCTTTTGCATAGTCTATCTCCAGTGCCTGAAATACACTCTTCTTTACCATGTGGTGCCATTGGATTTGAACTCAAGGCATTTGATTTCTCCATTTGCTACTTGTATTACCTTTGGTAAGCAACTCCATTTCTCTGAGTCTCAGTGTCTTTTCCTATAAATTGAGTGGAGTTTTACCACATAAACTCTATGACCCTTTCCATCTCTAAATCCGATGACAAATTGGGCTAACATTCATCATATCCCCACTTTGTGCTAAGAGATAGAATTCCATACTTGGAATTCACTCCTTCTTCATCTTTGTTCTTTAGAATTTTTACAACTCAAATCTAGTCTCTGCTATGTACTGGAGAAATAAATAAATATGGCAGAGGTTCTGTTCTGTCATATAGCATTTAGGGGAAGATAAGTACATAAATACTAAGAAGAAATATTTCTTCCTAAAGTGATTGCTAGTGACATTGCATCACAGGTGAGTACTTGGTAGTCTCAAACTCAATGAAAACTCCAGGATTTTTATCAAATCTGACTTTGTATTTCTTTGCAGAAATGTCATAGCTTATGTTGCATTTGAAATTCCTTATGTATTTCCTACTTGGATAATTATGACATAGAGTTTTGGCTCTTGGTAACAACAATTAAGGGTGAAAATAGTGTCAAGGTTTTACATTATAACATCAGTCCAATGTTGGGAAAGAGGTCCTAAAAGAAGCTGGCTCACCATCTTCATTGTTTTCTTATGAGCATGACACAAATCATGGAGAGACAGCATAACTGAAGAGGTTAAAGAAAAATGGTACAGCATTTTGTTTTTCTGATTTAAGATTTCAGGTTGCACTATGAGGTTATGTATGGGTATGATTCAGTAAATCAATGGGGCCGCTGATATTTAAGGCAGACTCACGGCTCAAGGAAACCGTGGCTGGTACAACCTCAATATTCTATTACTTGTTTGGAAACCACACTTTTTGAAAACAAAACTGGGTGATATAGTGGGATATGGATTCAGAGGGCCTGGGCTCAAAACTCAATTCTACTACTTTATTCCTTGTGTCACTCTGGAGATAAAAACAGTTTGGTATAGCGGCTGACATGCTGGACTTGAAATTAGGAAGAAATTCTGCCTATGGTACACTTAAGAGCTGTGTGGCCATGGGCAAATCAGTTAACCATTTTAAGTCTCAGTTTCTTCATTTGTAAAATTAAGCTATTGGACTAGAAAATCTCTAGTTCTAAACCCCTGACTTTAAATCACATTTTTCCCTATACCTGTATATAACAATAGCTTTTTGTATTTAATATTAGAATTAAACCTTGTACTACTACATTCCCAGAATTCTGATTGTAACAGTAGATTTTGAAATTCTGTTATCTAATTCATCATGGAGGAAAAGCTCAGACCTGAGATCAAGCCCATACAGGTGAACATAAGAGTGTGAATTTTCAATAGTATGTAAGTTTATATTACTGTATTCCCAGGATTCTCAGTGTAACAGCAGATTTGGAAGTTTTATCATGTAATCCATCATGAAGGAAAGATATGGAAAATAAAGCTCAGACCTGAGATCAAGCCCATGCAGGTGAGCACAAGAGTGTGAATTCTCAGCCTTTATCATTCCTTACATGCAGAATTTCAGGAACAAAGGCTACATGCTGCATTTAAGGTAATATGTTTCCTATTAGAGCATTGGTCTTCAAGTCAGAAAGATAAGTTCAAAAATCATATTTCAGAAACTATCTGGGCAACCTGGACAAGGCACTTGTCTTATTTCTGCCTCCATGTTCTCATCTGTAAGATGAAGGTGTTGAGCTCTAAGATGCTCTTTTAGTTCCAAGTCTGTGATCTTATGAAGTGTTTGATAACCGTGACTGGATAGTACATACTTTCAGAGAATCCATCCTCCAGCTAAGGTTTAGACCAGAAAAGATGGGGTTTAGAATTGGAAAAGCCCTTTAAGTGCAACTAGTAGGTTTTATAGGTAAGAAAACTAGAGTCTGAACAAATAATGTAAATTTTCCACTGTCAAAGACTAGCAGGAACCTAATCTGGGATTTGAACTCAGGATTTAATTTACAAATCTACCCTCTATCCCCAGTATCATGATGATTCTGGAGTCCTTCTCCTTTCAAGTGTATAAGAGGTGGTAGTGAAGGCAGGCATATTGGTGAGTTAAGGATGAAGACAGATGTCTCTCACAGAAATAAATTTGACTAATTTCTGGCCAATTTCTTTAATACTCTGAGGGCTCCATGATCTAATCAATGTGGGCCCTCCCAACAAGAATGCAGCTGGCACCCCATTCATTCTTGTCCACCCCCAGCATCTCATGTTCACATTCTTCCACCACTCAGTTTTTTAGACTTAGACTTGATTAGATGGCAGAATTCCCAAATTTATTGTTACACTGAGAATTCTGGGAAAGCTTAAATTCTAATACTAGATGCAAAGAGCCATTGTTTTACACAGGCGTGGGGGGAAAAGGGCAAATGTGATTTAGGATGAGGGTTTAGAGCTAGAGATTTTCTATTCCAATACCTTCATTTCATAAATGAAGAAACTGAGTGGTGAGTTCACCACAGAGGATACACCCAAAGCACTTAGCATCCCCCGTAAGTTCTACTGATATAACAAAGATGCTAGCCAAGAATGTAGGCTGCCTATTGGTAATCCTATACACTTAGCAGGTGCTCAGCCCATTTTCCTTTTTGAGTCTTGATTCTACATGTGTTTGATGTTACTTTTTTTAATCCTTTTTCCTGGATAATTCCTTATTTGTTAAATATTACATGTTGCTCATCGTCCATGGTGTATGTCTTTTTTTACACTGCCCTTTGGAAGATTTTTCACTCTAGTCCTTTGAGGACTAGGATAGTCTATGGTTCCCCACTATACAACCATAGTAAAAATTGTTCTAGTGAGGTGAGTTTAAATTTGTAAGAGGGTTGAGGATGGGTTACAAGGCATACCACAGGAAACCACATGAAAATTCAAATATTAAGTACAAATGGCCAGATAATTCAAAAAGAATTAGTTCCATACTTAAAAACAGTTTGAATAACAAGGGTGTTTGTGCCTTCAGTATTCATTAGCTAGAACTGGACAAAATGCATGCCCATTTGAACTAGTAAGACTGAAGAGGAAGGACATCAATTAGTATCTTTACTAATAAGTATTGGTTTGACACTTTCTACCAGTGTGACCATGGGCAAGTCACTTAACTCCAATTGCCTCAGCAAAACATTTTACTGTCATTTTAAAAATAATTAAGATGGTGGGCATTTCACAAAGATGGAGTGTATGCAGTTTTTTAAACCCACACAACAGTAATTGTTAACAAAACCCAGACTTAAGACACTAACAATAGACTAATCAGAAACCAAATAGCAACAAAATGAAAAGAAAAATGAGATGGCAAGTTCTACTAGCATGTAGAAATTCCATTCTTGGTCAAAAATGAATTTTTAAAAACAATTCACTTAAAGCAACTCTTCAATTCTTCTTTCTTTGTTTTATGACTTATGATATGGACAGACATTGAGGCAGAAAGTCATTCTTTGTATATAAGAAACACCATGAGCCACTGACCAAAGGCAGAAATTTATGGCTCTTCCTTGTCAACCTTTCAAAAAAAATAATATGCCACTTTTTGAAATCAGAATGCAAAATGCTAACCAGCTAATTCCATCCATATGAAAGCAGGTAGAGAGCCATTTCTCTCCCTTTCTTCTCTCTCTCTCTTCCTCTCTCTCTCCCTCCTCTCTTTTTCTCTCTCTCTTTTCTTTCAATCTCTCTATCTCTCTGTGTCTCTCTCTGTCTTTCCTCTCTTTCTCTCTCTGTTTCTCTTTCTCTCTTTTTTCCTTTTTTTCTCTCTTTCTGTTTTTATTTCTCTCTCTTTCTTTCATTCTGCATCTCTTGCAAATATAACCGAGAGAACATTAAGTGCTGTAATCAGAAACCAAGGATGAGGTAGCAAGTTCTCTGTTAGTCTGCCAACTCTAAATAACTCCTAAGTGGAAATCTGAGCACACTAATTAATAACAGAGGCCTTCCCAGGATGGAGAGAAAGTGTTTGCTTCCAATTAGAACACTCCATTTCCCAGTTCACTTTCCTGGCCTCCATGAGGAAGCCGGGAGCCCTGTTATGAAATGTGTGATTGGGCTGGGAGGGTAACTCAGCATCATGAGTCCTTCCTAGGGCTGCAGTTGGAGCTCAAATGTTTTGGTTTCCAAGGTATTCACCAGCTTGAGCGCCATTAGTTTCAGAGATTGATATGAGAGATTAATAAACCATCAAGGTGGGGAACGAGAAACCCTATGCTTGATATTATCCAAAGTCTCAGCTCCTTCTCTGTTCTATGGTACCCTCGGGACACATTTCGGAACATGGCATGTATCTTGTAGTGAGGTGGGTCTTATCCAAAAGAGGAAACCTGAGTAACACAGGAAACTCTACATGATCCCTCCCTACTCTCTATCCTGGAGTTAAGTTTCAAGTTCTCCCTTGGGTTTCAGACTCCTACCAGTGCCCTCATCTTCCAAAGGAAGGGTGGTCTGTCCCCAAGTCCAGATTGCAGAGAGCAGCTGTCTAGACTTCCTTGGGTCAAGCTTGCAAAGAATGGGCTTTTTTCGTCCCTAAATCCTCCACCGATATTACTTTTTCCTGGTATTCGGCCGAAATGAAAAAAAGGATTACTTCCTATTTACTTGCTTCTTACTTGGAAGAATCGAATTTTGAGAAGAAAGTAACTGCAATCTGAAACATTGCCTCCCGTCTAGCTTTTCAGCCCGCCACACCATTTCAAGTGATGTTAAAAGGCAGGCTTGGATCAGGAAGCTTTGTCATTTACTTTCTTTGACAGCCACCGCTTCCGATGGCTTGGAAGGTGACCTTCTTCAAATATTTCCTTTGGCGCTAAGTTATTGTACTCCTGTTAAAGTGGAGCCTGGGAGGCAGCTTCAGAGTCAGCTACCTTTTATAATTAATGGTTCCCAGAGAGTGTTGAGTGCATTATTTAATTAATGGTACTTATGTCTGGAGTGTGGGGGACTCTAGAGCTGGATACAAAGCATATTTGCTGAAGGATTATATGCAAATACTCCAGAACAGTTGCAGTGTGAGTTGGTTGAGGTTCAGCATATTGGAAGGTCTAATGAGCTTCCAACAATTTTCTTTCTATTTTCACATCTATATGTCTTTTTTGAAGGCACTGGAGTGAGTTGAACCTGTTCTTTGAATTGAGAAAAATTTCATTGACTCTGACCCAAAGTAGATATGTGTGCTCCTTTCCAAGTTAGACATATAACTAGGCCTTGGCAACTGAAGCTTTGTATAGGACATTAAAAATTACAGGGTGCTCATGGCTTTTATTCTTTTGGTAGCATAGAAGAAAAATGTTTATTATCTAATTAGCAATAATTAAGTAAAACAGTAAGCTACCAGTTCGTTATCTCCCTGATCAATCAACAAACATTAAGTGGTGTAATGGATAGATTATTGGCCCTGTATTCAGGAAAGCCTGAGTTCAAATCCTGTATAGCTGCATGAGTGGGGAAGTCACTTAACCTTGTTTACCTCAGTTTCCTCATTAGTAAAATGAGCTAGAAAAGAAAATGGCAAGCCTCTGCAGTATCTTTGCCAAGTAAATCCCAAATGGGCTCAGAAGAGTCAAAAATCACTACACAAAAATATGATTTGATTTTTAGGGCAGCTAGTTCAAATCTGGAATCAGAAAGACTCATCCTCCTGAGTTCAAATCTGCCTTCAGATACTTACTGGCTATATGACCCTGGGCAAGTCACTTGACTCAGTTTCCCTTTAAAAAATGAGCTGAGAAACAAAGGAAAAAGCATATTACTGTATTGCCAAGAAAACTCCAAATGGTATCATGACTGAAAATCTTCATGATACCACGTGACTCAAAATGACTTCAAGTAATCCTGGATTTGTTTTTGCTATAGGAACGGGCGTCCTGTGATCTCTTTCTCTTGCCCCCACCTCTATTTCTACTAACCTAGTTGAATCTGTTATTAAAAAATAATAATCTGAGTACTGCTTTACAATTTGCTCCACAGTATAGGTCTTATGAACCCTGTCCCAGGTGTCAAAATAGCTAGTTACAGTTTTGGACAAAATTGTGGTCTGAAAAATATGAATAATTAAAAGCCTGTTATCTAAAACAGTGCTTTTCAACAAAGCCACACTCTGGGTTCTGAAAAACTGACAACCAAAAGACAGCTATGATCTATCATGAGCTAATCCAATTTTCCAGAAGGAGGCTGGCTTCAACAACCAGCAAGTGATAACTGGGATTTCCTGGGGAAAATGAAATAAGGCTACTGCCCATGAGGAAATCAAATAATTAGTTACCAAGTCTTGGTTAACTGCCTACTATGTACTAGGCATTAGGCTTAGACTAAAGATACAGAGGCAAGGAACTCACTCCTTAAAAAGGAAAGGGTACGCTAAAGTGATAGATTCATTTTTATAGGAATTCTGATTCTGTGATTTAGATATGCATATGTCCGTGTTAATAATGGGAGTAATAGTAATATTAATTTGCATTTACATAATGTTTTGAGAATAGGAAAGTGTTTTAAAGTATCATTTCCTCTTCATAATAATTCAGGGATGAGGGTATTTGTTGTCCCCATTTTACAGATGAGGAAACTGAGGCAGATTTGCTCAGAGTAGCAGTGCTAGTAAGGTTGGTCACGTAGCAAAAGTCCAGTGGACAGCCCAAGTGCTCTATTGTTATCGTGGGGATTGGGACAGCCTCGGTGTACAATTTGGGTAGAATATGGATGAGTGACAGACATAGAAAGATTTGAAGGCATTCTTGAATTGATGTGATGACAGATCCACTTAACCATTATCTGATTATGAGTAAACTTTATATCCCTTAGTTGGGCAACATTTATTAAGTGCTCACCATGTGCCGAGCATTGTGCTAAGTGCCGGGGATACAAGGAAAAGCAGGTATCTGCTTTGAAGGAACATCATTAAAGATGTAAGAAGATTAGCTCCAAAGTTATTTGAAAGAGGAAGATGCTCTCATTGGCGGACCGAGAAGGCACCTTGCAGAAGGTGGAGCAACAATGGTGGGTCCTATAAGTAGGGAGGGGTGGATGCTATACATTATGATATGAGAGACAACTCTTTGGAATTGCATATGTTCAACATGTATTGGATCACTTGCCAACTAGGGGAAAGGATGGGGAAGGAACAGAAAAAATTTAGAACATAGGGTTTTGTAGGAGTGAAGGTTGAAAATTATCCATGTATATATTTTGAAAATAAAAAGCTTTAATTAAAAAAGAGACAACTTTTCATCTGTGTACTAAACCTGTAATTTCATTGGTATAGGGAACTCCAGGTATCTGGAGACTCTCAGCAGGGATAGATACCTGCCGTCTCCCTGCTCCAGAACCCATCTCTGGGCTTCCCATCATGGCTTTCTTCTTTCTTCCCCCATTTGCCAGTCACTGATTGTCCATTCTCTACCAAGGTTGCCCTACAACCCTTGTTCCTATTCCCCATTTCCTTCTAGAAAGAAAATGGGCAAAGATCAAAGGATTGTGAGTGCACATGGGGGATGGTGAGGGAGGGAGCAATTATAACTAACCACGGAGGATGCAAAAGCAGCAAGGAGGAGGTGGGGAGGGCCACGACAGAGACACATTTTATCTTGAGCCAACTCAGCCAAATGTTCCAGGAAACTAAATCAATTGGCTGTACTTTACCGTGTGTCTGCCATCTCCATGACTACTTTTCCATATGAAACATAAATAACTTTGTTCTTTCAAGTGGACTGTTCTATTTTAAATGTCATTATAACAGGAAGGAAATGGGATAAGATACACATTGAGGCTGTCATCCAGAGAAGGACTAGTTTTGTCTCTCCTCCTGTCATTGGCTTTCCCATATTACTACTGGTTAACATGCACTGTGACATAGTGAACAGAGGGTCACTCCTAAGAGTCAGGAAGACTCTCGTTAGAGTCATAGTCTGTATTTGATGAATATTGTGCAGCTATGACCAAGGCACTTGCCCTTCCCTTCCAGCTTCCTATGAGCTGTGATTGTGTTTCTGTCATTTCAGTCACGTCCAACTCTCTGCACCCCCATTTGAGGTTTTCTTAGCAAAGATATTGGAGTGATTTGCCATTTCCTTCTCCGATTCATTTTTTTACAGATGAGGAAACTGAATCAAATAGGGCTAAGTGACTCGCCCAGAGTCCCACAGCTGGTACAAGTCTGAGCTGATTCTTCTTGACTCCAGTTCTGGTACTTTATCTATTTGCTCATCTGGCTTTCCCAAAAGATCTGTATAAGTAGAAGAGAATTCCCCACTCAAAGTTCCCTACACTTTAAAATTGTGGGTCTGGACCTCCTTCAGAAAAATGCTGAACCCATTATATAATGAGGTTCTTCATAATGGTTTTCCTGAACATGTGATTCTCTTTAATATTTGGATGAGTGGGGTAATGATTACTTTGTGTGAGAAAGTGCATCCTTTGGAAATACCATAGATACCCTTTCCCCATGCTCTCTGGGGTCTCAATGTCAAAGGTTGTGGAACATTCAACATGGACAATGATATATCATGACTTTCTTGCAACTCAGCTGGAAATATCAATGGAATATTTTATAATTATATATATATATATGTGTGTGTGTTTTTATAATTATATGTAATACCAATAATAAAATTTAATTTTAAAATAAAATAATAAGTGAATGAATAAAAATAATAATAAAGATACATAATAATATAATAAAAAGAAAAAAGAAAATAATTAAAAGATGAGAAAATACAATTAATTTGCTGTTAAATTTCTTAATTATGAGATTATTTCTCTCTTTTAAAAAATGTGCAAGTGCTAAAGATTAAAAAGGGGAGGGACTAAATCAGCTAGGTTTTTTTGATCCTGAAATCTCACTGTTAGACATATAACCTAAAAAGGTCAAAGAAACAAAAAAATTTCATGTGCACCAAAATATTCAAAGCAACACTTCTCATGATAGCTAGAGATAGAGTAAGATATGCATGATCTGAAGAATGGCTAAAGAAATTGTGGCAGGTAGTTGGCGTAGTGGATAGAGCACCAGCCCTGAAGTCAGGAGGACGTGATTCAAATCTGGTCTCAGATACTTAACACTTCCTGGCTGTGTGACTGTGGGCAAGTCACTTAACCCCAATTGCCCCAGCAGAAAGAAAGAAAGAAAGAAAGAAAGAAAGAAAGAAAGAAAGAAAGAAAGAAAGAAAGAAAGAAAGAAAGAAAGAAAGAAAGAAAGAAAGAAAGAAAGAAAGAAATTATGGTAAAGCAATATGAAGGAATATTATTGTGCAAAGAACCAATGAATGTGAAGAATAAAGAGAAACATAGGAAGAGTTATATGATTTGATTTAAAGTGAAGTAAGCAGAATTGAGAAAACAATATACCTGGTAACAACAATAATATTAATGGGGGAAAAAAGAAAAAAAAAAGAAAAAATCACAATTGAATGAGATACAATTATCATAACTAAATGTGTCCCTGAAAAAGAGATGAAAAAATGTTTTCCTCTCCTTTCTTAGAAGAAAATAGGGAGGCTCTTGGTATAAAATGTGGCATATATAATCAGACTTGGATGATTATCTTGAGCTGTAATTGTTATCTTTCTTTTTTATTCTTTCTTACAAGAGATGGCAGACATCCCTTAGGGCAGGGATGCATTCAGAAATAATGTGATATTAAAAAAAAAACTATAAAAAAATTTTAATGGATTAAATTGGTTTAACCTTTGTATCAGAGGCACAGTGGATAGATTTCTGGACCTGAAGTCAAAAAGACCAGAGTTCAAATTTGGCCTCAGACGGTTATTAATTATGTGACCCTGAACACTTAAAATCTGTTTGCCTCAGTTTCCTCTATTGAAAAATTGTAGTAATAATACCAACTATCTCATAAAATTGTGAGGATATAATATTTGTTAAAATGCTTGGCACAGTGCCTGGCACATAGTAGGAACTATATAAATGTTTATTTTCTCTCTCCCTTTTACTTTTGTCTGTTCAGCCTCTAAAAGAGACCTAAAGAAATCATAATAAAAACATGTGCAAAACCATCTTTTTAAGAGAAAAATCTGCCCCGATATACAAGGAATGCTTTACTTATAGCATTTGGTGCAGGATACATATGTGTCTGAAAGCATCATTTTACAAGTGGGAAGGGAGTGTCCACCTGAGTGAAGTCATCAATAGAGGGAACTCCCAGTATGGAAGGAACTTCTCTCCACCAATGAAGGTCAGCCACTGTTTTTAGAGAGTTTTTATGGGTTCTCAAAGTTTAAATTAGTTGCCCAGGATCATGCACACAATCAGAACATATATCAAAAGTGGGACCTGGACTTAAATCTCTCCTTTCCTTCTTTCTCTCTATCTCCTTCCCAAGTACAGAAGCAACAGTCATTCATTCAACCAATTAACATCATCATGTGCCTCCTAAGTGATGGGTCCTGTGCTAGACGTGCTAGGGTCACAAAGATTAAATATAATACAAATTAAAATTTAGCAAGTTGACATAAAGAATAGAATTAAGTCTTATAAAGTCATAAGATCAAAGATATGGAGCCACAGAGAGCCCCTGAATTCTTCCATTCTGTCCCACTTTGCAGATGAAAAAACTGGGACACTTAGCAATGAAATGAGTAACCCATGTTCCCATTGGTCTTAAGTGGGATGGGGGATCTGAAACATCCTCTACTCTTCCTGAAACAGCCAAGTAAGTAGGGGGGCCAAAAACCATTTCTCCCATGAACTTGTGGCAGTCTCAGATGTAGATATGACATTAGGGAAAAAAGTTTCTCATGGGGGGTACATGCTTATCTCTGCCCTCTTATTGTACCTAATCATGATTTTTGGGTGGCTCCCTTTCTGGGAATAATATGGTTCCTGCTCCCCTCATCCTTTCTCTTTTGGGGTTCTCTGGTCTCCACTATACATTATTCTGATGGCCTCCAGGGCTGCTACTGAGTCATCCTGCCTGCTACCAACTCCAGGGCTTCAAGACCAAGAGCATGGTCAATCTGACAAGATGTAAAAACTGGAAAACTCTCTAACTCCCTAAAGGAAGGCTCGCAACTCCCTAATAGTCTTTAGCCAATTCACAGTCATATAATAAAAGCCAGGTAGATTTTCTCCTAGTTAAGAGGGAAGGGAAGAAAGGGAGAGAACAAGCTTTTACTAAGCATCTACTATTACCTCATTTGATCTTCACAACAATCCTGCAAAGTAGGTATCCTTATTATTATCCTTATTTTACAGCTGAGGAAACTGAGGCAGACAGGGATTAAGTGGTTTACAGAAAGTGTCTGAGGAAGAATTTAAACTCAGAATTTCCTGATTTTAGTTCCAGCACTCTGTGCACCAAGTCCTTTCCTCTTAACTATATTATGTTCATGGTAGAGGTTGCTGTTTCCTGGCCTAGGTAAGTACCTGACAGGAGCTTATCAATTCCCAACATCTTCTCTGACTGATCATATAAATGAATTTGAACCAAAACAGAAGGAAAGACAAGGAAAAGTCATTCCACTCAAGCCTTATCCCCTACATATCCCCTCTCTCCCCACTATATCAGATCTATGCAAACATATATACATATACCCATGTGTGTGTATATATATATTCACACACATTTGTATCTCTCTTTCTGTGTATGTGTATCTGTGTGTTTTTAGCAGCAACACTCTGAAACTTTGTTTTTATATTTGGACCATTATAAAACCTCATTGTTTTCCTATAGGAAAACAAATAATTAAACAGAAATATCAGAGCAGAGTGCTTTTCAGAGCAGGAGGAACAGAAACACTTTACAGCCAATCACTAAGCTTATATGTCCTTGGAGGGGTCTAAAGGGGTACCTGTGACCACCTACAATGATACCTTGCTCTGGCTGTGTAGACAAAGGAGCCTGTGAACACACTAGAGATGGTAAAAAATTGGCTGACTGCCTACTTGACAAATTCTTCTTTCAGGGCTGTTGAAGGAGAATTCAGTTCATCAGTGGTACCTTATAACAGGTGTATTCTGCTCCCTCAAGTGATGTTAGTGTTCCTAAGAAGTTTTTTATTATGTATTAGGGCATTTTATTCTCTTGAAAGGCAAACATCTTTAGTCATAATGGAAGCCAATGAGAAAATAATATTAATGTCTAACACTGGGATAACCCTTTTGACTTTTCAAAGCACTTTCTTTTGCATCTCTTATTCTCACCTGGTCCTTATCACATCCTTGGGAAGTAGATGAGGCAGGTATTTCATCCCCATTATACAGAAGAGAAAATAGAGGCTCAGAGAATTTTAGCATCGATAACTCATCAATGGTCCCAAACTCAACAATATCAGGACAAACTTATCAGGTACCTGTTATGTGCAAGGCACTCTCCTAAGGCAACAGACACTCAAAGACAAAATCTCTGTCCTCAAGGAGTTTGTATTCTATCAGGGAAAGCAATAAAAACAGATCGGTAAGCACAAACTACGGGGAGAATTTTAGTAAAATGGAGATGATAGTAAGGCAATTCTAATTTATTCAAAGTAATGGGGAGGGGACACAGGTGTAGGTAATACAAAAATCATTCGTATTAGGCTTTGGAATATGTTTATGGTCCTTTCACTGGGTTATAGGTCTGTCTAATGTTCTATGAAGTCATTTCCAAGAAAATTGCTGGGAAGCAAATATCTCATTTTACCCTGGGGCCCGATTTTAAAATACTAAAATGTTTACCACATTAGTTCTTTCTTTTAAAAGGCATATTCTAGCAATTGGTACTTTATGCACAAGAGCAGATGGTAGCTACAGTGGAAACTTCTTTATCTATAATTTTGACGCGGTGTTATAATTCCATTGATTCTAAATTGTTTTTATATGGGATTGATAATAGAAAAAGACATGGCTGCCATGGCTTTTGAGAATTATTCTCAGGCTTTCCATTCTCTCAGGTTGACTTAGTTTCCTGATGGTCTCTCACTAGAGATAGGACAAATTATGTCTCTTTAATCCCCTCATACTCCTCTATTCTTTTCCACCTAGTCTCTATTGTTGAGATTCTGTGTTCTTAAAGAAAATGCTCCCCCAGATCTGATTCCTCAGATTTGACAATGATCTGAGTCAAAGACTTTGAGAGGCTTATCAGTATGGTCGAGCAAACCGGTACCACGTCCTCTTGCCCTCCCCAAGACAGCACCAGGAAAACACTTCAATCCCTCACTTTGGGACTGACATCTCATTCTTATAGCTATATAATAGTATTTCAATGAAGCTCCATAGAGTTTTTTCTTTCTCCCTCCTCCAAGCATTATGGCCTTCCCAGTCTAAGAAACACCAATACTAGTAATGCTGCCCCCTTTTACTTTTATCTATTGGCTGAAGGCAGCTCTACTATCTCTCAGCTCTACTGACCACAACTGCTACTTTCTCACAATACAGCAAGTGTTAAGCCAAAACAAGGACCATTTAAAAAATATATTTTAATTAAAATATTTTATTTTTACATTGCCTGTATTTCTTTGTTTCTCTCATTCTCCCCTCTCCCAGAGATTAATGACAAAGAATTTTAAGAGAAAAAAGAAGAAAATAAAAATGAATCAGCAAAACCAATCAATCATATGGGATTACTGTTAACAAAAGAGAGCAATTAGGGCATGCAATAGACAGAATGCTGGGTCTTAGAGTCAAGAAAGACTCATTTTCCTTAGCTCCAATCTGACTTCTGACATTTATCAGCTGTGTGACTCTGCACAAGTCATTTAACCCTGTTTTTCTCTGTTTCCTCATTTATAAAATGAGTTGGAGAAGGAAGTGGCAATCCCTCCAGTATCCTTGCCAAGAAAACTCCAAATAAGGACAAGAAGAGTCAAACATGACTAAAAATGGTCTAAACAACAACTGTTAACAAAAACATCCCATTTTCTAACCATACCCCCAAAAATAAATAAATAAAAAATAACCAGCCACTAATGTGAATATTTTCATTCATCACAGGATTAAGTGAAGTTGTCAGGTATAGATAAATAACTGAAGTAGAATCATTTCAATTATCCCCTGAACTGCAGCCATTTGAGATTAAACAAATTTATTTCATTTTTAAACTTTATTTCTGTATTACTTTGATTTATTTCATTTATACCAACTGATGAAATTTAAATAACCTACTGAAGTAAGATTCTAAGAATTTGTGATAAAACTCATAGAAATGGGAAATCCGTTTATAAAGGAAGGATCTCAGAGGTCAAGGGATGCAGCTTATGTCTAACATTACTTTGTGACTTTGAGCAAGTCACTTAACCCTGAAGAAAATCGCTTAATCTCATGGAATCTAAATTTCTTCATTTGTGAAATAGGGATAATGATAGCTGTATCTCATAGGGTTATTGTGATAAAATTAGATAACATGTCTAATGCCTTGAAAACCTTAAAGCACTTTATATAAATATTTGTTGTTGAAAAGGAAGTAAGAAGACCATGAAGCTAGAACAAAGGGTAGCCATGAGAGTACCCCATACTGATTGAAAGAAGAACCCACCATCTCTTCGATAAAGAGAGCTAATTCAGTTTCAATTGATCAAGGATGGACAGAAGCAGCTACACCCAAAGAAAGAACACTGGGAAATAAATATAAACTGCTTGCATTTTTGTTTTTCTTCCCGGGTTATTTCTACCTTCTGAATCCAATTCTCCCTGTGCAACAACAGAACTGTTCGGTTCTGCACACTTATTGTATCTAGAATATACTGTAACCTATTCAACATGTAAAGGACTGCTTGCCATCTGGGGGAGGGGGTGGAGGGAGGGAGGGAAAAATCGGAACAGAAGTGAGTGCAAGGGATAATGCTGTAAAAAATTACCCTGGCATGGGTTCTATCAATAAAAAGTTATTTAAAAAAGAAAGAAGAACCCACCCCTACATCCCAGCAAGCTCATGCCATCTTATTTTTATTATTTAGTTATTTTCAATCATGTGAAACTCTTTGTGACCTCATCTAGGGTTTTTCTGGCAAAAATATAGGAATGATTTGCTACTTCCTTTTGTAACTCATTTTACAGATAAGGAAACTGAGGCAAATAGGGTTGAATGACTTGTCCAGAATGGTACAACTAATAAGTGTGTGCAGCCAGATTTGAAATCAGATCTTCCTGACTCTAGATCCAGTGTTCTATCCACTGAACAGAACTTTCCTTATTCATCCTATGTCATCTTAGGCTACATTTTCTAACCAACTGGCCATAGTCTGGAATAGTCACTCTTCCTCTATCCCACCCAAGATCCTGACAATAAATAGCTTCCCTTTTTCTGGGCCCCAGATTTACCTTTATCTTTAAACATCATCAACCTCCCCTAGAGTTCCCTATGTTTTGGACCCATACAAAACTGATTACCTTCTTTTGAAACTGCGCCCTGAAGTAGATCCTAGAAATTGAGTCTTTGTAGAGATTCAGATCCTGATGCAAAAAGAAAGTCTATTGGTAGCACATGTTGGGGACTGGGATTAAATCATCTGAGACAATGTAAACAGTAACCAAATCAGCACTACTATTCCATGGAAGATCATATCAAACAATCATTCAATGACTTCATTATTTCTGTGATTTCCTGTGATCTCCTCCTATAGGCTCTTGAAGACAGGAACTGTGTCTGCTTTTATGTTTATATCGCTAGTGCTTGATACATAGTAAATATTTTTTAAGTACTTTAAAAAATCATCCATTTATCCACTCATTCATTCATTATTCTATAAGTTTACCTTAATCACATATTGATTTTTATTTTATTAATTATTATCAGATTAAATATTAATAATGCTTATTTTTGAATTGATTTCTTTTGTATATACTTTATTAGACTATTAGCTCCTACAAGGTAAAAACAACAAATTATTCCTCTTTGTATCTGCTTTTAAATAAACCTAGTGCTATGGACATAGTCCATGATGAATAAAATTAATTAAATTGCAAAAAAAAAAAGCTTATCCATACAGTTATTATCACAGAACACAATTTTGTGTTAATCAAGGTCAAGATATCTGAGAATTTTTAACTTCACTGCTCATGTAAACTTTGTTATGTTTTTCTAAAGTAAAAAATAAAATACCACTATACTCTTATAGACCACTTCAGTGGCTATTAATGAGAGTGCTTTTCTTTTCTTTTCATTTTTTATAATCAACAATATGTTGATAACTCCATTATATTTGGGATAGCAAAAAAACATCTTCAAGTGGATAGCTTAATTCTATAATGAAAAGCCTTATATTTGAAAACACTGATTGGAACCAGGTTCCAAAATAATTATAATATGGATTGTACCTGTGATTTCTTGGGCCACATAGAATTTTCTCTACCAAAGCAGGTACACATCTTTTTTGAAACTAACAGAGAGAGTTTCTTGAAACACTGAAGGATTAAGTCATCTGCCCATGGTTCCATAGGAAGTCTTGTAAGTAGTGGGATTTGAACTCAACCATGTCAACCGAGGTCAGTATTCTAACCACTCTACTGCTTGTTTACACCATACTGTGCCATACTCTGCTAAACACCATGCCATATTGTACTACTATACAACATATGTTAAAATTATAATATCACAGAACATGACATGATATTATATAAGATGATATAATAATAATATGATAAAATTGGATTGTCTCTTTAGATCTGAAGTATCTTCCACATAGTAGGTATTTAAAATATGTTTATTAAATTGTATCGATTCAGTTGAGCTAAAGAAAGGAATAGACAGCATTTGTTTACTTGCTATGTCATAATCACAGGGCTGAGTGTGTTGAATGGCTCCTTTGGGAGGCAAAGTTGATTTCTGAGATCAGAATTTCCTTCCAAGCTCCCTGGCACTGATCAAAAGATGGGCTAAGTAACCTAATCCATCTTTTCCCCCTGCCATTTCTAACTTATATGATTATGATATAAGAATGGTCCAGTTGCAGAAAATATAGTTATTTTTCAAAAATGCCAGTGTCATCACATAATTTTGCCTTGCCAGTTCCTCTGTAACGACTAATAATACTATTTTGGGCTGACTCAGTTGCTTTGGAATTGCCCAGCACTATTATGAGTAAATGAGAGGCGACCAATTATATGTAAAAACTGTGCGCACAGAGGAAGGTGTGATGAATTACAAACAAGTGTTGCTGACACAGGAGGTGTGGAAATCTGCCCAGCTCCCACCTTCTACCTAAGTTATGGGATATGTCTATCATATTTACCAACTAACATTTTCTTCCAAACTGAGCTGCGGGTGGGAGGGAACAGTGGAAGAAGTATGTTTGAAAACTGGTTTTGATAGAGAAATCTTCCTTCAAAGATTGAATACATCTTTTCTTTTTTTAAAAGTACAAAAAATTGAATGTACAGGAACCCAAGAGGGATATGGATGAGATGATCCCAAAGGTCCTTTCTGATACCCAAGCCTATGATCCTAAGTATTCATAAAGAAAAGAGAATATTTTACTGAACTTGAGATGTGAATTATTATATTCTAGGAAAATGCAGAGGTAGAATAAGGAATCAGAATCCCAAGCCATGAATTGCCAAATAGAGAAATAAAATAAGGATTTCATTTTCAACATCACATTTCTAACATATAGGGAGAAAGTTCATATATGTGTGTGCTGTCTCCTCCTATAGAAAGTAAAGTCCTTAAGGACAGGAACTTTCTCACTTTTGCCTTCTCCCCAGAATCTTGTACATACATACACCAACCTGGTACATCGTAAGTCCTCAATGAACGCTTTTCAATTGAAAAACAATACATATAAGCCTCCCCCAACAAGACACATATATATAGGTGAAGACAGATAGATAGATAGACAGACAGACAGTTGGCAAATTGACTTGTGTATGTATATATAAAAGGACTTACTTCAGGTCACATTGAAAATTGTTCATCAAGAAGGGATTTGAATCCAGATTTCATGCCTCTCATTCTTGGACTTATTTCCTTCTTTCTTTTTTCTTCCTTCCTTCCTTTCTTCCTCCTTTCCTTTCTCTCTCTATTTCTCTGTCTGTCTCTCTCTGTGTTTGTCTCTGTCTCTCCCTCCCTTCCTTCCTTCTCCCACATTTATATATGTGTATAACCACATATATATGTATTATATATACACAAATACATACACATGCAAGTGAAACAATATAAGCACTTGTATGTGTACATATATAGACTGTGTATATGCATATGTATGTATATGTGATACACACACACACACACACACACACACACACATATATATATATTACAAAAAGAGGCCAAGCATGAGAATTAGAAGGTCTAGTATGGTCTTAGCCATTGATTTTCATTCTGACTTTAGGTAAGTCTCTTTTTTTGTTGTGCTAACCATTTGTAGCATTTTGTAATTTTTATGAGGGTTTCAGTACAGATACTATAAATAATGCCCTGAACAACCCATGGTTTTGTCTCACCAGTATCTCTATAAATTAAAAAAAAAAAAACAAATACACACTTTGCCCACTAGAATCAGATGAATATTGCGAAGTATTATCTTCACCCACCCCAAGCAATCTACTAAATTTCACCTGATTCTGAAAAAAAAATCCTAAAATGCTATGGATTCAGACTGTACAAATCACCTACTCCAACTATTTTACAGGTGACAAAACTGAGGGATAAAGAGGGGAAAGAGTTTGCCCAAAGTCAGATAGGTTGTAAAGGAAGAAGCAAGACTCAAACCTAGATTCCCTGCCTTTGAGTAATGTCCCACTATGATGCAGATGTGAACTGGAAAAGGTTAAAACCTTCTGGACTCATCTTTGAAATATAGAATGGCTTTTTAAAAGGGGAAAATTAAAAGGAACAGAAAAAATACCAAGTAGACAATGTTGAAATTCATCTTTCAAATATAGAAAGAAAACAACATACACACAAACACACATCCTGTGTGTAGCTCTTGCACCATCTCTTCTATGAAGTCTTTTTTAATCTTCCTGAGAATATATTTCCCCCCATCCCCAAATTACTATACACATGCTTACTTAACATCACTTAATATCATTCAGACTCAATTATCTCATCTTGAAGATGCCTTCCAGACTTAAATCTATAATCTCGTTAATATGTTCATTTATTACAGTGGTAAAAGAATTCTTCACATTATTAAAGACAAGTCAGAGGGAGCTGTCCAGGAACTGATATTGCACAGGGATTCAAGTGGAAAGTTACCTATGCATTTCCTAGTTCTACACAAGCCCAGTAAAAAAAAAAAGGGGGGGGACTTTCATTTCCTTTCTTGAAACTGTTCTATAGCTACCTTTAAAAAAAATTTTTTTTAGAAATTCTAGAAGTTGAGTGTTTTTGGAAATCTGTCTTTTGACTTGTTTATGTTTAGTAGCCAACCCTGCCCTCCGTGTGCCATTTTATGCCCAATCTTTGCTTTGCCGGTACTTGCCAATGAATCTGGTTTGTTCTCAGGAGAATACATTTGTCTTTGTGTCTCTCGATGTCAGAAAGCAGATTGAGGGTTGGTATTGCTGATCATATTTATGGAGTCTTATATGAGGTTGATAAGTCTGTGACTTCACCTGGATTTAGAGATAAACATCTATCTATCCTTTCATCAAATGTTTATTATGTGTCTGTTATGTATAATACGCCATGCTAGGTACTTGGGGACAAATAAGTGTAACAAGTAGAAATAGATGTCTTTCAGTCACAGCTTCTAGGAAAAAAGCATATTTGCCTGTAATATAGGAGAGGGCACGACTTGAGGAAAAATAATGAGCATGTGTGAACAAGGCTGGGCAACTGGTCAACTTTTAACTGGAGAGTGACAATACCAAATCCCCCTTTTTGAATGAAATTCAAACTTCAGTGAAGCTACAATAACATTTTGGCAACAGCCTGCATAAAACTGCTTTTAGAACTCCCATTGTTTTGGAGAGCAGATAATCAAAGGAAAAACTGCTAAACACAGAGCCACATATTCGTATATTCTCTGAACCTTAGGGAGCATTATGGACATTTATGGGATATTGTTACCACAAAGAAGGAACCAGGTCATTTGAATCAAGGGAAAGGAAAGGCAGCTGACACCAACTGCCCTGAAGACTATAACACAGTTTCTCTCTTATACTGGAAATTCCTGAAGTCAATGAATTAAAGATTGGAGGAGCTGAGCTTCCCTGGTGGCTCTTGAATGATGGTCAATCACACACTGGCTATGCATAATTTGTTATTCCTGGAGGAAAGCGTGCAAAAGACTTCATCGCTGCAGAGCAAGGTGATGTTTGGAGTGTGCTTCATGGTCCTGGGTAGCTTTTCCTATGTATCCCTAAGGAAATCTTGCATGTAGACCACACTGTTTGAGATCTTTAGTTAAGAAAGAACCAATGGGATTCGACAATAATGAATTTGTGTCACAAGTTCATCAAAACTTTTGTCTTTGACAGGAATTTCTAAACCCTTTTACTTTCCTTAATGAATGGCAGTGGTCAGGGAATCCTGATGATTAAAGATTGTAGAACCCTTACAGCTAAGACACAATAATATTTCAAACTGTCCAAATAGTCATGCGGAGAAAAGGAATATATCTTTATTGTCAAACTCTATTGTCTGTGATATCAAATATATTAGTGTTCAATCAATTAATTTAAAATAAAGCTTGGTATCTACTCACTAGCATTGGTGATATATTTTTATCTTTTTAAAAATAGTATTTTATTTTTCTAAATATATGCAAAGATAATTTTCAACTTTCACCTTTGCAAAACCTTGTGTTTCAAAATTTTTCTCCCTCCCCAAGACAGCAAACAATCCTATATAGGTTAAACAAGCAATTCTTCCAAAGATATTTCCATATTCATCATGCTGCGCAAGAAAAATCTGATCAAAAAGGAAAAACACAAAAAGAAGAAAAATAAGCAAACCAGCAACAAAAGTTGAAAATAATATGTTTTGAGGTAGATTTTTTTTTCCAAACCAATGATTGGCCATGAAAATCATGACACTGCAAGCTATGAAGGGGATGGATAGTCTTGTTGTTGTTGTTGTTGTTGTTATTTTTTGCTTCTCTGTGTGGGTGTGTGTGCTATAATATACTAGGATGAGACCTCTAATGTCTGTTCCATAATAATATCAAGCATTACATTTCTCTTGGATTTTAGCATCTCTGGTATAAAATCAGCTATAAAATACCAATCAGAAACACAGATTAGAAGAAAAAAGAAGAAAATTATTATAATATTCCATAAAATGTTATGTTCATATGGATACATCCAAATGGAAAAGGAAAAAAAACCAATTTCACATTATAACGTATTGAAATACAATAAAAGTACTTGACTACCGAAATCATAATCACTGATGGGTGGTGCAGTATGATTTATTTTAAATTCTAATGCTGATGGAGAGAAATACATAGTTAGAAATCATAATTGTGACTGGTATTAGCTTACCAACAAAATAGAAGCAGATTATAGAATGGAGATACAATCTCAAAAATGAAAATAATTCTTTGAAAATTAAAATTAGGCAAAGGGAAGCCAATGAAGCTATGAGAGACCAAGAAATTACCAAAAAAAAAAAATTATAAAGAATGAAAAAAAAAAAAGAACAGAATGTGAAACTTAAGAAAAATGACAGAAAGGAGAACAGATCAAGAAAATATAAGAATAATTGGACTGCCTGAAAGTTGTGACCAAAAAAGGAACCTTGTCACAATAATGCAACAAATAATCCAAGAAAATTGTCCTGGAATGATAGATATGAGGGGAAAGTAGAAATAGAAAAAAATATACCAATCACTACCTCAACAAAATCCTTTGTGGAAAACACATAAGAATATTATTGTCAAACTTTGAAACCCCCAGATCAAAGAGAAAATTTTGCAAGAAACAAGAAAAAAAAACATTCAAATATGCTGTATACAATTAGAATTGTACAGGACTTATCAGCAGCCACAATAAAAGATCACAGGTCCTGGAATCATATCAATTGACAATCAAAAGAACTATATATGTAGTGAAAAATATCATACCCAGCAAAATTATCTGTATATATATGTATGTATGTATGTATGTATATATATATATATACATATATATATATACACACATATATATATATGAAAAATAGACATCCAATGAATTTGCAGATTTTTACAACTTTCTATAAACCAACCTTGAACTTAATAGAAAATTTAACATATAACATAATATCAAAGATCAAGTTCTAGGAATTCAATATGGACAAATTGTTTATGGCTTTTTTAATACAGGAAATGTATACCATATGTTTAAGTTTGACATCAACAATAGAGTAGCTCAAAAGAAAGATAGGGACAGAGTTAGAGTAAAAATAGTAGTCATGTTATACAACTGAGGTCTGAGAAAGAGTAGACACAAAGGGGATGAAGAGGGATCATAGTTCTGAAAACCTACTCACATCAGGAATGGGTTAAATAGGCAAGACTACATATGTGTTATGAATGGTACAACACCCTCCAAAATCTATAAAGAAATAAGGAGAGAAGGATAGGTGGATGCAGAAGCAAAGGGGGAAGAAAGTAGATAAGGGAGAGATCCATGGATGAGAAAAGGTTAAGGAATAGCTAAGCAAGTTAGGAAGAGAATTAAAGCAAAGAGTCAACAAGGATAGGAAAGATTGTGTGTATTTGAGGGGTGTGTGTGTGTATGCATATGTATATATCTATATATGTATATATAAATATATCCTTTCTTAACTTTAGTCTGCTTGAGGGTGGGAATAAAAGGGGGAGAAAGAATAAAGTAAAAAAGTATACAGCAGAGAACAAAAGAATAATTTACAAGGAAATAAAAAAAAAGATGGACATTCATGAATATAATTTCTTCTGTTAATATATATATACTTTCTTGAACTAGTAAATTGGTGCGTTTTATATATATATATACATATGTATGTATATATGTATATATATATATATATCATCCCTGATGTTCTGCTGGATACATTACAATGTTCTCTTTTGTTTTACTTTGTTTTGTATTCCTTCTGTTTTTCTTTTTTTTAATTCAGTATTTTAAAATAAAATAAATTTTAAAAAAGAAAAAAAAAAGAAAATGCTAATGGCACTTATTATTCAATTGCATAACACAAAATCAATCCCAAAGTGGCTATTAGGGATGTGACAAGAGCACTGGAATATTCTAGGTGCAGGGTCATTTTAAGTAGGTCTATCAGTGGCACCCAAATTCTTCTAGCATTCTGTTAGAAACCTTCCATTCTTTGTTCACTTTTTTCTTTCATCTCTCTCTCCATAACTGATCTTTTGGTGCATCCATTTATATCTTTTAATTCATCCCTTTCTACTGCTTCTGCCCTACTCTGGATCTTTGTCGATTCATGTTTGGATGAGTGTAAAAGATAATTCCTGTAGCTTGCCTTTCCTATCAAAGACATGAGCACTAAGTTTAAAAAGTTGTAAAAATAATGAAAATTATAATAACAAAGTAGGAACAGACATGAAATTCCATCAGAAAAGGAACTCCCATTTGAGGAAATTCCTTCTACCAATGGAGGTCAACAAGGAGATCAGCAACTTTTCTGCCATTTATGATCTTATAAAACTGTCCAGAGTACCCTACTGGTTGGAATGTAGGCCATGAAACTATATAAGATATCTTTAAAAGAGGAAACATTCTTTTTTTTTTCAATGAGATCTCATTTTAGGAATGTGTCCCATGGAGGGAAGATGGCCCAGTAGGTCAGTAAATTTCAAGCTCTCCAGGTTTTCCCCACAAATAGAACAAATTTGTGCCTCAAGGTGAACATAGACTGCTGAAAAATCAAAATTTGGACCAAAACAAGGGTACAACTCAAAAAGATCTGAAGAAATACAGCAGGCTGGGGAATGTGAAATGCAAACAGCTCTGGGCTAACTCCACAGAAACAGCCAGTGGGACCCTTAGAATTAGCTGGGTTTGGCTGGAGCCTCAGAAGGAAACACAGAAACTTTTACCTCCTAGACAGTGTGAGGAGTCGGGATCTGAGTCCAGGAAGACTGAGAGAAGACCTCAACTGATTAGGAATCCCAGGTCTAACTGTAGCAAAAGAGACTCAGCTCAGGGCCAGAACCAGCACACAGGGAGTGCAGAAGCAGGAGGGCAGGGACACCGCTGGCATTTGCAGGAGGGGGGAGTTCTTAGTTTGGGGTTCCAGGTCAGAGAGGAGGACTGAAGTTAGAGTACCATCCCTACCCCATGATTAGAGGGTTTATACTAATATTTCTTATTTTTTAAAAAATTAATCATCAAAGAAGAAAGACCCCAACCACAAAAACTCACTATGGGAATAGGAAGACCAGGGTTTATCTTCAGAGGAAGACACTATTCCAAAAAGTAACATTAAATAGCTCCCTGTCCTGGGAGAATTTATAGAAGAACTCAAAAAAGAATTTAAAAATCAAATTAGAGACATTGAGGAAAAACTAAATAAATAAATGAAAACCATCCAAGAAAAGCAAGATTATAAAAAAAAAAAAAGATTAGAAAAGGAGGTAGAGTCTTAAAGTCAAAAATAACTCTTTGAAAATGACAATTAGCCAAGGGGAAGCCAGTGAAGCTACAGAAGATCAAGAAATAACAAAACATTATAAAGAATGAAAAAGTAGAACAGAATGTGAAACATTTTAGAAGAAAACAACAGATCTGAAGAACAGATCAAGAAAAGAAAATATAAAAATAATTGGAGTACCTGAAAGCTATATCAAAAAAGAACCTGGATATAGGAATGTGGCCTATATTCTCTATGTTCCTTTTCTCCACATGAAGATTTTGGCAGTTTGGTGTTTCAGTGTA
This sequence comes from Antechinus flavipes, assembly GCF_016432865.1. Taxonomy (NCBI): domain Eukaryota; kingdom Metazoa; phylum Chordata; class Mammalia; order Dasyuromorphia; family Dasyuridae; genus Antechinus; species Antechinus flavipes. The sequence continues at coordinate 18,931,894 of NC_067398.1, forward strand.
TTTTATCTCAGGCACTGTGTGTGTATGTGTGTGTGTGTGTGTGTGTGTGTGTGTGTGTGTGTGTATCTTGTGTCTGTGTCTGTGTCTGTGTCTCTCCATCTCTTTCTCCTTGTCTCTCTATTTCTATCTCTTTTTCCATCTCTGTCTCACTTATCTACAATTATCAATGGATTATAAATACATAGATAATGGAAAGAGTGTCTACATATAATAGAAATAGATTTTGTAATCTATTTCTTCATATATCTATATATTACCTTTCTCTATCTGTACATAGATACTGTTTCTATCTCATTTTCTAGAAATAGATTTTTATTTATCTCTATTGCTACATTCAGGTTCCATATAAATCAAATTTCCGTGGGAAAACCTCATTTAAATACTGTAAAGTATATTCTATAGCACACTCAGAAGAAACCAGGTTGGCTCTAGATATTTACATCTCATCAAGATGTTGAGGATATGAACAATCACTACACAGAACTGATCTCTACCACCAATTCTTATCTGTATTTATTGTGAGATACCTTACCTTCTTTATTGAAAATATTTCCGGAGCTCAGCTGCTTCTGCTGCCATTTCATCTTCTGACCTCCACATAGCTGGAGAATCTTCTCCTATTTTATCATGCTTCTGAAGCTTTTGGAGACAAAATGAGATGATACCAGTTAATAGGATGTCATATCCCAGTAAATGTTCTTTTATTAAAGGAGAGTTCTACCCACAGATTGTCACTGATCATTTCTATCCATTTTACTCACCTGGTTTGAATAGTCTTTTTTACACTCAGAATTTAGAGGAATTATTAAAAACCGCATTAAATGAGTTTGAGTGCATGTATGTATATTGTATAATTAAGAGTCAAAGGAAAGGAACAATATAGATCCTACATGATAATATAATGAGTTAGAGGTTAGGTACATGATTCCATTAAGGAATTTGATTCATTTATTCCTAATGAATGCAAAGGAGTGAATAATACAATGGGGAAAAATAAATACAGGTACGTAAAAAGAGCATCTCTTTTTCCACTTACACCCCCACCACAAGAAGAGGCTTCCAGAAGATAAAAAGTAAAAAAATAACAATGAATACAAATGGCTGACAAACAAACATGTCGTCATCAACTGAATTGACTTTAAATATTCTTCAATCACTGATATGATACCACTACCTATTAAAAGGAGTTTGTAATTTTTGTCAGAGATGTAATATGTATATTTTCATCTTGTATCTGCCTCCTTTGAATTGTCCCTTCTCTTCCTCCCTCTTACCCTCCCTCCCTTTCTTCCTTTGTTCCTTCCTTCTTTCCTTTCATATTTAATATTTCCTGGAATTTTCTCACCTCTGGTTTTTAAAAACTAGTCTCTCCTTGCCTTTGCTATACACGCTTTTCATTGCCTCTAATTTTATTAAGTACTTTGATTTAGTTATTCCTAATGAATGCAAAGGAGTGAATAAAATAATGGGAGAGAATAAATATAGGTACATAAAGAAAGCATCTCTCTTTCCACCTCAACCCCCATCACAAGAAGAGGCTTCTAAATGACAAACAGTAAAAAATAATTAACAATGAATACAAATGAATTACAAATAAACATGTCCTCATCAACTGAAATGACTTTAAATATTCTTCAACCACTGATATTATACCATTATCTATTTAAAAGAGTTTGCATAATCTTCAGTGAAATATTAATGTTTAAATAGAATGTTTATAAGTAAATAGCATATAAACTGGGCGCTCCCAAAGTCTTAGTAAAGTTCTAATCTCTTAAAGCACAAAACCATCAAAGTTATCATGTAGAAGAGAGATTTGACAAGTTTAGGTTGGCCGGAAAAGAGACAATTAGTGCATTGGGGTGAGTTTCAAAGAGAAGTTTTTTAGGCCCCAAACAGTGCTATCCCAGAGTGAAATACATTGCTTCTAATTTTAATGGTTCCCTTTCATGAGAGATCTTTAATCAAAAGTTTGACAACTACTGCTCAAGGATGAAGAAAAGATGAAGAAGGAAATTTAAGTAATATAAAAACACAAATATCTATAACTCAAGGACATGAAAATTAGCCATGATATCATCATACCAAGAAGCTGTCATTTCCCCGCTAAGACAAGTTTTCCTGTTACATAGACCAGTTAGAGTGAGACTTCTTTTTTATCAATACTTTTATCTATTGAATCCCTTTCCATCTCCAAGATCCCATGATTTTTAGCTCCCTAAAGTCTTTTCCAGGTCAAACATTATTACTCTATGACAACCATTGGAACAAATCTACTTCCCAAAACAAAGTTCTCCTGGAAAGATGGAGGAATTTCTAATTTATCGAAATGGAAGGGACTTAATCCAGTCCTTTTCATTCATAGAGAAGGCTGAGACCTGGAGATGTTAAATGATTGTCCGAGATGAGACCTGCCCTTGATGAGCTTATAATATTTTCCACTAAAAATAATTTAACTTAATATCTTTAACTAGAATTATTCTAGGTTTAGCCTAGCCCAACACTAAGGCTATGGAAACTAATGGGCATTTTCCTCCTGGAACTTAGAGAGAAACCTTAATACAAAAGGGAAAGCCATTTGAGGAGAGTTGACACATGGTCTGATGTTCAGCAAAGTGGCATTTTGACTCTGGTGTTTTCCAGAGTAAATGAGGATTATTAGCATATAAGCAAACTGCAAATATGTTTATGAGAGAGATCTATCTTCTACTCAGAAGTTAGCTTGCAGCAAGTCAGTTTTGCATTTTGCTACAAGGATTTAATTCTCTTTAGTAGATGGAAACGACATCAGGAAGTAATTTCCTTCCTTGCACAAGGCAGATATGATGCCATTGCCCAGGGCCAGGCAAACTAGATTGCTGTTCTTCTAGTCAGAGACTAATTTCATTCTGATACTTGCTCCAGGTCAGCTGTAAATCCATCTTCTAACAATTCAATAGAATGATGAGGAACACTTCCAACATCCAGAATATATGGCCTCCCCACTTCTGGTACTCCTGTCAAAAGAGACCGAAGCCCAGAAATCAAACATTAAGTGGCTTCGTGGTGATACAGATTCCACCAGATGAGTCCAAATAATTTAGAGCCTTGGAATGTCAGTATTTTCCTGGATATTAGGGTAACCGTCTGTTATTTTCATATGCCTCGCAGATGGTCATATGCCAAAGCTTACGAATGGTTTACAAGAGAAATTGAGAAAATAAAAAAATGGGTGTTATCAAAGCTGATACATAGACTGATTTTAATTGGATAGCACAGAAAGAGGCAAAGGATCTGGGTTCCTATTTCACCTCTGTGAACTTATTGCTTGAGTGATTTTATACAAATTATTTGTCCTCTTTTTATTGCCTCAATTTCTTCATCTGTAAGATGAGGAGAGTGGAATAAATGGCTTTTGAGAGCCCTTTTAAGCTCTGTATCTGTGATTCTAAGATCTCTATGAATCTCCTCCCACTCCCATTTCCAGAGAATGTGTGGTCTTTCATGCTGAGGCTCCATCTCTAATAGCAGGAGAAAGTAGAAACATATCTATTCTTATGGTTGTTCCTCACATTTACCATAACTGGGGCTGCTCCAAAGAATCTTGATGAATAGAAATGGATAAAAGGGGAGTGAGGAAGGAGAAAGAGCTCAGCAAACTGAACCATTTCAACCTAGCCTGAGTTTATGCCATGTTCCGCATCCATAATTTCCTATTTCTACAAAGAAGGGAGAGTGGTCCATATCTTTATCTCTTTTTGTGGAGGATACAAGTTTGGCTATAACTAAGTATTTAAACATTTTGTTTTAAAGAACCTATAGAAGATATAGGGAGAGCTAAATGGCACAGTAGGTAAGACTACTGGGTCCTGAAATTAGGAAAATTCATCTTCTGAGTGCAAATCCAGTCTCAGATACTTGTCAGTTGTATGACTTTGGGCAAGTCATTTAATCCTGTTTCCTCATTTTCCTTATTTGTAAAAATGATCTGGAAAAGAAAATGGTGAACTAGTCCAGTATTTCTGCCAATAAAACCCCAAGAGTTAGACATAACTGAAAAACAAACCAAAAAAGGTATAGATTAACAGTAAAAAGATGGACTTGTTATTTTGGATGAGCAAGAAATTATGAATGGACAACCCATGTATTCTATTGCTATCTTTGTGATGTCGAAAGAAATAAAATAGGTCTTTCTGGCACACTGGCTGTTTGTTTCCTGTGGCTTAGTTATGGGAGGACATGGGTGAAGGTCATATAGGATGGGCTGGCATGAATGGGCTGCATATCACTGGAAGAATTCCAACATTCATGAGATCACGAATCCAATTTTATTTCAGTATTTCTGTTTAAGATTCCACTGCTTCTCTAAACTCTTGACAGCATCCCACTGATCTCCATGAAGGGATATATCCTTAAGAAAGTCTTTACAGCTTTTTTATCTTCCTCCGTCCCCTTCTTCCTCTCCAAAGGTGGCCAGTCCTCAAGGTCAATCACCAGCGACCAGAGAAATCCCCTTAAACAACTCAAGATTCCGAGCTAGTTTAGAGGTTTTAGCTGGATGGCTGATTACTTCAGAGCAGCTTTCCTCCTTCCACACACACCTTGTCCACCATAAGGAACAGAGATCCAGGTGCTGTGAAACTTGTGTATTATGAAATACTCAGAGTCTAGCTTCACTTCAAGGCAATTCCATAGTGTAGCACTGAAGCCAATTTTCTGTGCTAATAGAGAGGAGCAGTGAAAAGAGAAAATCTACAAACCATGAATAATCCCAAAGAATTTACATTTGCCTCTGAGATACAGTGAGCTATAGTGGCTGAAAAAACAACATTCTAGATCTGGGTTTCAATGCTGAACCCATTTAACATCTGCGGAATCTTGGACAAGTAATTTAACTTTTCTGGGGTTCAGGTGTCTCATCTATAAAGTGAGGAAGGTGGACTTCTAAGTTGGAATATCCCTTCTTAAAGCCCACCTTCTTTTCCCATTGGTAAGTTTCTCAGTTTTGTGAAGGGGTCTAAGATAGCCTTCATTCCTCTCCTGGCCTTGTTCTTGGCTTCCAGATTTCAAAACTGTGTGACCAAGTATCTTCATAATCTATCTACCCTACTTTTCAATCTTCTTCTATGAGTTATTTTGGAAGTTTATTTTCTCTGTCATTCTTTTGTTTGTTTGTTTAAATGTATCTCTAATGCTTAGCACAATACCTAGCATATGTGCTTCCTTCCCTCTCTCTTTCCTTTTTTCTTTCCCCCTCTCCCTCCTTTCCAACCTTATTTCTTCTCTACCTTCCTCCATCCCTCCTTCCCTTCTTTCTTTCCTCCTCTCTTCTTCCCTTTTTCCCTTCCTTCCTTCCTTCTTTCTTTCCCTTCCTTCTCTTTCTTTCCCTCCTTCATTCTTTCCTTCTTTTCCTTTCCTTCCTTTATTTGGATCAAATTAGGTCAATATAGTTACATAATGTTCAGACTATTATTTTATTGTTGATATTCCTTTCCAAGGTCTGATAGACAATTCATTTCTTCTTCTGCTTTCTGCAGTGTGCCATAGCAGAAAAATCATAGCCCTTAAGAGTCCAAAAGAATCTGAGTTCTGTCTCTTTCACTTACCAGCTCTGTGTCAGAGACTTCAAAATCTCCATAAGCTTCAATTTATTCATCTGTAAAATGGTTCCAATCATACTTTTGCAATCTACTTCATAAGATGATTGTTAGGCAGGTGTTTTGTAAATCTTAAAGTTCTATGAAACTCAGAGTGATTTTTATTTCAGTATTCCTGGGTAATCCTTAATAATCATATGATCATGGACAAAACATGGAGCCTCTATGAACCTAAACTTCTATGTTTGTAAAATGTGGATACTAATATTTATATCCCCTACTCCATAGGGAGTGATCTGAGGCCCAAATGTATATAAAATTCTTCAAAAACCTGAGAGAACTCTATAAATGTCAATTGCTGTTCTCTTTCTTCTTCTTTTTACTATTTCCTGGAGTCATTTCACATCAAATGAAATGTCTGATCTCTGTCTACTCTTTGAGCATACATTTGACTTGGTATTTGCACATCCCACATCTTGCCTGAAGCGAGAAGGGAAATAAGCCTTCTGTGCTCTCATTAGAAAGCTCTCGTAATAATCAATATCTTGGAATAGATGGAGACATTTATTGTGTATTAGAGGAAATGTGTTCTCTAAATAGATGTCTTCCATGTTTGTTCCTTTTCACAAGGATTCGTTCTGTGGCTGCATTTCCACACTAGTGCAATGGTAACTCGTGGGAGAGTAGTACCCCATGTGTTCACTTCTTACCACTCATTTTCCTTCATTGTTTGATTAAATAAATGCCTTTTGTGTGACCCTATGAATGGTTTTTTTTTTTTCCTCCTCCTGGGCTTTATTTTTCTTGGATTCAGCAACCTCCCAGGTCTCTTTTAGCTCTTTATCTGTTCTCCTATAATTCTTTATTATGGACTAACATAGCCTCTAGCTAGGGAAAATGTAGGATAGGTCTACATTATGACTCATGATTTTTGAGTGGATGCTGATCCACTAAATTTCTCAGACCTGGAATAACTGCTCTGGAGGATCACATGGAAGGTATATGTATATGTACATGGGAAAGGGAATGATGGTACAACTGAGCTACATTATTTGTTGCATGGTAAAGGGTCCCACTCATTTTCACATGGGAAATCCCAATTCTCAGAATCGTAAAATTTAAAAGGATCCTATTGCCAAGTTGTTACTAATTACTCTTCTCTCTGTCTTTGCAAAGTTGGTAGAGAGATAAATGAGCCCTTTCTTCATTTACTTGCCTACTCAAGGAAATTTTGACAATAGTTTTTGGTTGTTTTATTTTTTTCCTGGAAGCAGATATTCCCGTAACTTATCTCTGCAATTTGGTTGCTTTATTTTAAGTGCAATACTTGAAAGCATATCCTGAGGGATGAGATGATCTGTATATGGAAGAAAACACACCCTAAAAAGTAGATACTGGAATTGGGATATAAACATAGTCTATTTAAACTCATCTGATAAGAAGAAATGGGAAGCTTTCTGTAAAAACAAAAATATGAGGTTCTGGAGGCTTCTTTTGTGTGGCTACAAAAAGCACTAGAGTATTTACAACTTAGAAAAAGCATCCATAAATTCCCATTTTCATGCAGAAAAGCCCACAGATGCAATGTAAACAACAAAATGGATCACATTTTCAGAAAATTGCTAAAGGAATTGGACTTCATTCAGCACACATTTATCAAGAAATTGCTATGTACAAAAGCACATCATACCCTTGGTACTGATATTTCAAGTCTAATTCAGACGAGGTCTCTGCCTTCACTGAGCTTACCGTCCAGCATATACAGGTGTATATATTGATAGCGACAATTTCAAGATCACATGAGAAATGCATTAGAGCATCAAAAAATGCTAAGTCAGGACTGAGGGGTGGCAAGGTCATTACGGATTGAGAATAGGGGTCAATTAACAAATTTAGTGAAATAATATAACCACTTATTTGAGAATTCTTAATCTCAAGAATCATTCCTCTGTATTGATCTCATCTTCTCATTGATGAATCATTTCAGTATGTGAAGAAACAGTCAGAGACATGGAAAGAGATAGAGATGGAGAAATGGTGAGGAGGGGAAAAGAAAGAGACAAGAATAGACAGACACACACAGAAACAAAGCAAGAGAAAAAGACAGAGAAAGACAGAAAGACAAAGTCATAGATAAAGAGACAGAGAAATGGTAGGGAAGGAGGAGAAAGAAAGACAGGAATAGGGACAGAGCCACACAGAAACAGAGCCAAAGAAGAGCCAGAAAAAGAGGAGGAGAGTGAAAAAGAGAGATATAAACACAGAGACAGCAGTACAGAAATAAAGAAATGATGGGAAAGGAGGAGAGAGAAAGGCAGCAACAGAAAAAGGCACAAAGAGAAACAGTCATAGAGATAGAGACAGTGACAGAGACAGAGATAGACAGAGACAGAAACAAAGACAGAGATAGACAGAGACAGAAACAAAGACAGAGATAGAGACAGAGAAATGATGGGAAAGGGGGAGAAAGAAAAGAATAAGCTACCATCTTTTAGAGCAAACCCTTCTTGACCCCCAGATCTTGCTATTGGCTTCTTCCTCTTCAAAGGAAGAACTGATTTTGAACTTAAATTCTCCCCATTAGAATTTAAGCTCCATGAGGGCAGAGAATTATTGTGTCAGTAATTTCTCATTTCATAGCACAGTCCCTTGTGCCTAACACTGGATTAATAAAAACTTTCCCAACAAATATGAATAAATAATTTTCTCCTGCTCTTGAAAAAGATAGATCCAATCCCTAGCTTTGTCAGAAGTATGCTAGCCCCCCTGTTTTTCCACAGCTATGCTAGCTTTGAATTGTGTACCATCTTTATTATCTTTGACAGTTAGATTGATGTCAAATTTGCATTTCTGTCACTATTAAGAGGGTTAAACTCTCCTTCATGTGATTAACAGTAATGTATTTATTCTTTTAAGATCTGCTCATTTTCTTTGACCACTGATCTTTTGGAGAAAAAAATCTTACCCTTATAAATATATCAATTCTGTAAAAGTTTTGCATACTAGACTTTTCTTTGAAATGTTTATTGCAAGGATTTTCCAAGCAGGTTTTTTTTTTCTTTCATATTCTGTATGCAGGACTTTGTGTTGTGCAAAACTGAAATTTATCTATTTTGTCTCATATTTTCTTCTAAGTCATGAATGTTTAAATATTTTCTCCATTTGAATGGCTCTGAAAGATATAACTTCTATCACAATAAATTTCAGTGTTTTCAAATTATTTAAAACTTCACTGCATTTGAAATTTATATCAGAATATGGCATAAGATGGATACAAATCTTTTGACTTTTTTTAATGAAGCTATTATCTCATTATCCTCAAAATTTGTTTTCAATTAAATGTGTTTAGCCATTTTTTCAGTCATGTCTAACTCTGTGACTCCATTTGGGGATTTCTTGGCAAAGATACTGAAGTGGTTTGACATTTCTTTCTCCAGCTCATTTTATAGATAAGGAAACTGAGACAAACAGGGTTAAGTGGTTTGCCTGGGGTCACAAATCTACTATGTGTCCAAGTATGGATTTGAATTCAAAAAAATGATTCTTCTTGACTAGACCCAATACTATATTCATTGTGCCATCTACCCACCCTTTTCCTATTAAATAATGCCTTCTTATTCCTGTTTAATGATCTTGAGTTTAAGGAACTTTAGTATATTACATGAATTTGGTTCCAAATAAAGACTATTTAATGTATTCCACAAGCCTTTATTTTTTCAAAAATAGCACCAAATGTTTTCAATAATTATTTCATCATAATAGATTTTGAGATGTAGTTGTGCAAGTGTTCCTTTTCCTCCTTTATCCTTTCCACTAAAGGGGCATCCCTTAAAATTTTCTTTTCCTTATTTCATATGAATTTTTTTTCATTATTACTATTCTAATTCTTAGACTAATTCCAAAACATTGTCATCTTACCATATTATTTCAACCCCAGCATATACATTACATTTTTCTCAGATTATGTAGTTCTTTATTTTGCCAAACATGAATAGTTATAAAAACATATACTTCTTGCTAACTTAATTTGTAGATATGTAATTCTTCTGTCATTATGAAACATTTATTAAGTACTTACTGCATACCAGACACACTATGCTAAGCATTGGAATACAAAAAAAAAAAAAAAAAAAATACTAAAACGGTTCCTTGATTCAGGGAGCTTCCATTATAATGGGGGAGACAACATGCAAATAGCTGTCTATCAACACACACACACACACACACACACATACATATACACACACAGAGTAAATCGGAGGTAGTCTCAGAGGAAAGATGTGGGGGAAAAAGAGAAGCCTTGTTATTTAAGCCAAGTCTTAGAGGAAATCATGGTAGTTAGGAGGTGAAGACCAGGAAGGTATAAAAGATATATGTGTGTGTGTATGTGTGTATTTATGTGTATATATATATGTAGTATGTATATATGTAGTATATATACATATATATGCTTTTTTTCCTTTCATATTCCGTATGCAGGACTTTGTGTTGGGTGATATATATGCCAGACAGAACTCTGGAAAAGTATACTTGAAAGAAGTATACTAGAAACAAGATGATAACTCAGAAGAATTGATGAAACAATGGTTATCTAGTTTACACCTATATTTAGTATTTAGCATGGTGATGTAATGGTTCTCTTAAGTTCATATATGCATAGTGTGCTGTAATAATGTAATTGTAATAGAATATATAAAGACCAACAAGGACTGGAAGGGAAACATTCCATCTCCCACCATCATGGGGGCTCTCCTGACTCCTGCATTTCTCCACTAAGACCAAGGCCCATCTGAAGATCCCCCAGAAAGCTAGCCTGGCCCCAGGTGAAGAAGACAGACTGTGAAGGAGATAATAAACATTTTGGACTTTATCCCTGACCATTCTTGTGGTGATTATTCTGCTGAAACAAAGGCCTATTTGGAGGACCTCCAGAAAGCTAAGCCAGAACATTACATTTTGGCACCCGAATGTGGAAGTAAGGATTTACACTCAGCAGTTCCAACTGACATAATCGTGAATTCAGTGGAGAAGTCCCCCTGACCCTGAAATAGGGTGAGTACAGAAATAGACAAGCAGGAAACTTTGGTAAAGGATAAACTATAGTTTCACCTGAAATGGGACAAATGCTTAGAAAAGAACCTTCCCCACCCAAGGGAAGTGTGTAGAGTGTATAGTTAAGCTAATAAAAAACCAAGGTTTGATTGTAAGTTGGAAGCAGATCATTGAACTCTTAGAAACATGACAGTACATGTCTCCTTGGTTCTCTAAAGAAGAAAAATTAGAGCCAGATTGTAAAGGGCTGAAACTCTGAATAGGTGCACTGGAATCAGACAACTGAGCACTTAAGGCTAATTACCTATTGGATAATACTCTATTAGCATATGCTTGGAAAAACTGCCCTTCTCACTATTCTGTGCTGGCTCAATCTTTTGGTGTATACAGATAATCGTAAGAGGGATTAGGGGGTGGAATGAGACAAGCTAGAGTCACTTTGGAGGAGGACAAGAAGGGAGGTCGGTTGGTAGAGAGCATGTGGCAGTTTTGTCCATCCCTTTCACTTCTCCCCCTAAAGACCAAGGACTTTTGTTTATCCTGACTTCAGTTGATTCTGAGGCCTCCAGGGAGCTAACCTGGACTTTACATCAGATAAGTGGAAACTAGTGGGAGAGCAACTAATTGAATATTACAATGATAATGGTCCTGATTCAATTCCTGAAGAAACATTCTATATATACCACATAATATAATTGGCTTTAGGGAATTGCATATGTATTAGAATAGGGAAAAAGAAGAAAGAACATGAAGGGGATTGGTATTGACAAAATAGCTGAAAAGCATGAAGAATTAGCAAGAAAAGAATTAAGTACAGTGCTGATGAAATTAAAAATAGGGATGGTACTGACAAGTTTTTCCTTTTAGATCTGATTTTTCTTATGTAGTATGATAAATGTGGGAATATACTTAGAAGAATTGCACATGTTTAACTTATATTGATTGAATTATTGCTGTCTAGATGAGGGGGAAGGAGGAGAACATTTAGAACACAAAGTTTCACAAGGGTGAATGTTAAAAACTATATTTGCTTGTATTTTAAAAAATAAAAAGCTAATAGTGTAAAAAAGAAAAAATAATTACAAAAACCAAAAAAGTTATTATTGAAAAGTAGTTTGAATTTGGGCTCAAGAAAACTAAGATACTAATACATTGTTGGTGGAGTTGTGAACTGATCCAACCATTCTGGAAAGCAGTTTGGAAGGGCTATCAAACTGTGCATACCCTTTGACCCAGCAGTGTTACTACTGGGCTTATATCCCAAAGAGATCTTAAAGGAGGGAAAGGGACACAAATATTTGTAGCAGCCTTTTTTACAGTAGCAAGGAACTGAATTTGGTGTCAAAGGATTCAGGTTAGAATCTCATCACACATGGCCTGTGTGATTGTGGGGAAGTAATTTAACCACTTGGGGCTCCATCTTCTTCTCTGTGAAGTGATAGAGATAAGCTGGCAGGCTTTTAGCTCTACCTCTACCTCTCCTAATGTCAGGTCAGGTAAATCATAGAACAGCAAGTGGACAAGATCTCAGAGGTAAGAAGTCATCCAGTCAAACTGGACTGAATTATCCTTTCCCTTTACTTTCAGCAGAAAAAGACATCTCCATTAATAATCTCTGGCATTTTTGACTAGTTGGTACAGTGTATAAAAAACACTGATTCTGGATTCAGAGAATTTGGGTTTAAAAGCTTCTTTTAGCATTTAACTATTTAAGAGCCCTTGGATAAGTCATTTGGCATGGGTCTTAGTTCCCTCATTTATAAAATGTGGAGTTTGTGCCAGAGTGTTCTCTATGAACTCTCACTATAATCCTATGGAAATTCTTCAAATATTGATTTGTGAATAGTTTCTAACTCCAGCTTCTTCTTATCTTTTCTTTGCTCCCTTCCTTTCTTTTCCTCTTCTTTTTTCCCTGTATGGCACAATTCTGACCTCTGACTAAGGTACCAGTATTGCCAAGTAGTTTCTGGCTCCCTCTTCCCCCATCCCAGAATTCAATTTACTGTGATGGGCCAAAAGCTCATCTCCTTGTTATTTTATAGAGAGAATCTCAGCCTTCAACATATAAAAGAAAACTAACATCTAGAACCCATTCCTTTGATGAGGGCAAGGTCAAAGCTTTGACATAACTGGACTCACTCAAGACAGGACAAAAGTTTTCTACATCGCCTTTGCTGCTAAAATGCTGAAATAAGCTTTTATATTAATTAGTATCATCCCAATTTCAATGAATATAAAGTGTTGATACTTAAGAATTTGTAACCCCCCAAAGTATTTATTAACTAGAAAATCACAGCCCTGGAAAATAATTATGCCAAACCACTGTACTATAACAAAACCCAATTACTTATCCAATTATACATTAAAGTATCACATTGTCAAGCCCATTGCCAAAGAAGTCTATGAAATTTTGCCAGCATCGCAATTTGGATCAGACATTAGCCAGCTGACTGTTAATATGCCTATCCCTTGGAGTAACCAGCATGTCTTATAATACCCATACTAACAACGGTCTCTGCATTTCAGATTTACTGTAGCATATCATAAACTGTCAGATGCTCGCATTAATTGGTCAAAGATTGAAGTTTCAAGTTTTCTGTTTGAAAGCTTGTTAGGGACAGCTCAGCAAACAACAACTAGTCACTCTTGTTTTTTCTTAACCTGACTTATAAAAAAAGATCAAAGGACTCACTTTGGGTTTCTAGCAATGGAGGACCCTCCTGAAATTTACATAAAACAGAAATTAACAGCATTCAGGGGACTCCTATCTAAAGATCAGTATCATTTCAAATATTTTTATTTAGTGATACTAAGCAAAATACTAGATGAAACAGAGGCAGAATGACACATATGAGCTTGTTACATAGTTGATGCTTGAGTTATTTGGGCTCAAGAAACATGAGAGATGGAGCAAAATGCAAACATATATTCTAAGACATATTGCTAATAGGATTATTTATGAGCTCAGTAAAATTTAATCAAAAAGATGCCTTTACCAATATTTACAATGTCTCTGGGCTCTAAGAAGCTATGGGTATGTTCATTATAGTCTTTACTGGAAAAAATAAGAGACGTGAATTGTGAGACAGGGATCAAGTAGAATTTAAAAGGGTCTCTCGATAAACTTGAATATCCAAGGCCATCTTTCAAAACACAGTTTTATTAATGAAACCTAAGTAAAGTCTGTTCAACTTTGAAATAGCTCTGGTCACCTCAAAGGGAGCTGGCATTCAAGTTCCCATCAGATTGTAAAGATATTTATATGAATGGAAACCAGTAAAGTCAGTTGTGCTGCAATGTTTTGAAAAGCTGAATTTGTTCCAGTGCAATTGATATATTAAAGAATAATTCGAGCATAACAAGAAAAAAATGAAAACTCAGAAAATTGTACAACTTTGCAATAACTCACAAGCTAAAACTCTTTTAGCTTCCCCAACAAACCTCAGGTCTCTTTCAGTATTAAAGTGCTATATTTCTTGCCCATCTTTTAAGACAATAGGAGCTATGAGCAGAGGGGGCTAGTCTCTAAGCATTTTATCCCCTCTTGCACCTTCTGCCATGTCTATGGTATCTTGGAGTTGCTGACATCTGAGGCTGCCTTCTACTAGCTATTTCAGCCTGTGGAACTTGGGTGCAGACTGATGAGCATCTGAGTCATGGATGCTAGATATTTCTTTATCATTTAATCTTATAAAAATGCGTTTTTATTAGGATTCTATTTTTTTTTATATTGCTGAGAAAGATTGAAGTATTATAACCCTAATCCCATTCTCCCCATAAGCCTTCTGGTTTTTATTATACAGAGTTACAAAGGTGAGTGATCCATTTCTATTTGTAGTATTGTTGCAATGGTAGGTAGGTAATACAGTAAAAAGAGTGTTGGCCCTGAAGTCAAGAAAGACTTGAATTCAAATCCAACTTCAGATACAAATGTGTGACAAACCATTTCACCCTCTTTGCCTCAGTTCCTCATCTGTAAAAATGAGCTGAAGAAGAAAATGGCAAACCATTCAAATGTTTTGGCCATGAACATCCCAAATGTGATCACCGAGAGTTGGACATGACTGAAGTAACTCAACATAACACCATTAGTAATTTTGGACTAGCAACAAATAATTCTGTGCCCTTGATATATTCTCTAGTTTTTATCCTTACAATAATTCTATCTAAAGTATGTGAGTAGGTGTTATTCACAGTGTAGGTCTGAATTGAAGGAAGAACTTTGCCTGAAATCTGGGAACTTGTTTTGTCCCATTATCAAAACAGCCATTACCCTTTCCCTTCCCATTGGAAACTAATGGGCCCTACTAAAAAAAATGCTTCTGATAATGCATCTCTCTCTGCACCTGTACATGCTTTGTACATGCTAAGTGCTTAATAAAGGTCTCTTAAGTGAATGACACAACTAATATGCATCCTTTTGCTTTTGATCTTGAGAAGAAATAAAGGGGCAGGATGGTCTTTGTAGTTTACCCTACAAAGACACTGTGTCAACTTTTGGCACTTTACACAGGGAACAATGGAAAGAAGCAAGAAAAAAAAAGGAGATAGAGACTTCTTTGTGGTCTATTATATTGATTGATGGCAGGGAAAAAAAGCATGATTTTTGAGGCAGATAATCAAACAGGGATTGTAAAGGGCCATTCAAAAAGTTGCCTACCCAGGGACACCTTTCAGCAAAGATTTTCATCAGTAAAACCCAACTGACGGCTGTCACTGCTTTTTATTAGCATATTGTTCAAGGATGCAGAGATCAGCAGAAACAGACCCAATAGTCCACCGGGATGTCAGTGCGCAGAGCCATGCCAGAATCTATGGGATTGGGATGTGTTTGTCATAAGCCCTAAAAGCCATGCAGTATCCCTGGTTGACCAGCATCAAAGCTCACCATCCTATCACCATTCTGCTGAACTGATTCCGTGGAGGGCAATAACTCCCCTCTATAGGCTGGTTTAAGAAAGACAAAGCATTCCTTCCCTTCACAAACTCATGAACTATGTTGTATAGCTTTTATCTTCTTCTTTTTGCAGATGAGGAAACTGAGGCTCAAAGTGGCCATGTGTCTTGCTCAAGGTCATGTGGCTAGTAAAAATCAGATTTTAGATTTGAACCCAGGACTCCTGATACCAAACTCAAAGGCCTTTTCTAAGTACCTGGCAGTCAAGGAAAATGTTTGTGGAAACTTAGAATATGATTTTCTTTTTTTTCCCCTTTTTTTTATTGAAGGTGATTTTCTTTGAGTTAAATCTATACATCCAGATTGAGTAATCATATGTAGAATCAGCTCAAAATTTAAAAAATGAACACAATAAAATATGAATACTATATGGTTAATTGCAGCCACAAAAATAAAGAATTGTTCAATGAATTAAGGAATGTTTCTTGAATATGGAATGGATACATACACAAATACAATCAGTGATGGGTATTTCTAAAGTGCTTATAAGATTTGCAAAGTGAAATTGCATACATTATGCCTTTTTTTGTTTGTTTGTTTATTTGTTTGCTGAGGCAACTTGACTTTCAAGTATTAAGTGTCTGAGGGCAGATTTGAACTCAGGTCCTCCTGATTTCAGGACTGGTGCTCTACTTCATCTTTTGACTTAGAAAATCCATGGGAGGTAAACAGATATAAGGATCAAACATAAAATATTGTTACTCTCAGGCACTCCTGAGAAAGGAAACTTCCTTCACTAACACAGGTTAGTCCCTTCTTAGCAACTCACACAGTCTTAGAGAGTTTCCTGGATCTCTGATGTGTTCATGGATTTGCCCATAGTCACAAGAAGAACATGCTATGGTTATCATCACCCCCATTTTATAGAAGAGAAAATTGAGGGCTTTGCCCACGTTTACACAGCTGTCAGGTGTCAGAAACAGGATTTGAATTCAGATCTTCCTTATTCCAAGTCCAATTCTCTCCATGATTTGAGCTGTCTTGATATATCTATAGGTACTAATAGATAATCCTAGTACTTAAAATTAAATTATATTTTAAAAATTTAATTAGCAGTTGGAACTCTATATCCTACTTGAAAAATGGATGGATGTTCGATCCTATTCGATGGATGAGAAAAAGTGAGTCCTAACATGGATAAATAACTTATCTAAGGCTAGGGACAGAGATAAGGTCTCAGCTCAGAACTCTGACCTCCTCCCTCCCCCATCCCAGATTTAATTACCTATCAGGAACAATCTTAGGTCCAGTATCCTTAAAAGTAGAGATGACAAAAGGATATCCAGGACAGCATTCTGAACTCTCCACAGCTGTCTTTTCTAACAGGGAGTATCCATGGGATGTTGAGGAAAAGAAACTAGAAAGTCTGGAGGCAAAGCCCAAGATGTTTATTGCATCTCTAGGAATGAGGAATACTTTGGCATGCTAATCCCTGAGCACCCCAGTGTCTCCAAAACCCATCTCCTTTATTGCTTTTTCAATGGAAAAGAGATCAGGGTGTTCCCAGGAGACTGGAGGCTCCAGCTAGTTCAGTTTCCTCTGGCCTCCTGTTTAAAAACAAACAAACATGCTTACCCAAAAGAAAATGAAACTCCTTCTGGGAGGACATTTCATAAAGGTACAAACTTCAGAGAAGGGAACATTTATTCAAAAAGCAATTTCCTTGGCTGGTCATGTTCAGGAAGCCCTTTTATCTTGTATGCTTCAGATATTAGTGTTTGAGAAAGATCATTCTCCTGTAATCCTGAAGTGATGTCAGCATGTGGTGCTGGGACCTATGAAGGGAGCCAGCTACGAGCCACTTGAATTTCCTAAGCCTTTTGTTTCACACTCGGACTTGCCTGAATAATTCCTGCTTTTTACAAAGCACCTAACAATGGCTGGTAAGATATACCAGCTGTAAGAAAACTGACACCCAGGTGGTGCCTTCATGATGTGGAGCGGCAGTGAAGCTTGCAATTATCCGATTTAAGCCGAACAATACTGGTAGATTCAATGGATAATTTCAATTTTCATTCCCCTATTAAATAAACACATGACTATTTTAGTCTACATGGTATGGTGGGTTCAGAGATTTCCTCCTGATATGAATAGAAAATCTAAGTTGCCAGACACTGAAATCAATATTTCAGAGGAATAGAATCCATTGTATAATTCACTTAACACTAAGCCAATCTCAATGGATCTATTTGAGATTATCAGTTGAATATGTGTCTCTTTATGGATAAGACATGACCATTTCCCAATTGGCTATTTCAAAATGTCATTTTGCCATTTTTAAAGCCTTTTTCACTTCTAAGAAGCAGGTCCAAATAAAAATCAAAAATTCAAAAGACGTGTTGGAGATTGAGTAAATTGGTAAAAGGATATAACTGCCTTGTAAGAAATTATGGCTATGAAAAATCTGGAGAGGCCACAAATTAACAGATGCAGAGCAAAGTAAGCAGAACCAAGAAAATAATATAGATAATGACTATGAGAATAATAACAATTTTTAAAAAGACAAAAACAATAACAACAAAAAACACAGAATTATTATGTGTGATAGATTGGAAATTTTAGCAATTCTTGAATCAAAACACTGACCCGCATGAGGCATTCAGCTCCACCAATGGGGAGAGAATCCTATCATTCATATCCACAAACAAAAACAAAAAGCAGGTCCCATAGTAGTGCATATAAGGAAAGAAGTTACATGAAGTTCTGCATTTAGGTTTAAAAAGTCATCTTCATTGGAACACAAGGTTTTGCAAGGGTCAGTGTTGAAAAATTATCTATGCATATGTTTTGCAAATAAAAAACTTTAATAAAAAAAACATCTTCACAAGAATAGGATTTTAAAAGCATAGTTAGACAGGAAATGGTCTGGAAAAAAAAAAAAGATCTGGGGTTTTCAATGGACTTTCACCAGTTCAATACAAATTACCCATATGATATAGTAGCCACAGAAATTAAAAGTATCCTGAGCTGCATGAAGAGAATTGTGGTTTCTAGGAACAAGGAATCAAAAAAAGGAAAAAAAAAAGTGTTATGAGCCTATGCTCTGCTCATCACATTCCTGGGCTCAGTGTAGGATGCTCTGTCTGTAGGATGTTTGAGTTTGGAAGAACATTAAAAAGTACATCCTAGAAGTGGGGAAGAGCTCCAGCTCATGCTAAATGAAGATCCTCTGAAAGAACTGGGATTATTTAATGGGCAAAAGAAAAGACTTGAGAGAACATGAGAGCTGTTTTCAATTCTGTGCAAGACTAAGAGTTAAGCTTGTTTGGTTTGGCTTGAGAAGGCAACTCTAGGAGGAAAGGATGGAAATTGCAAATAGGACAAGTTCAGTTTGATGCCAGCCAACATTTCCTGTTGGATTTCCTGATGATGCAATAAATTCTCCCTTATTTGAAAATTTCAAGCAAGAACTAGGAAGTCACACAGAGTGCTATATCTAGAGATGGGAGGAACCTTTAGGCTCACCTAATTCAATGGATCATTTTTTAAAATAGTATTTCATTTTTTCCAAATACATGTAAGAATAGTTTTCAACATTCACCTTTGTAAAATCTTGTGTTCAAAATTTTTCTCTCTCTCTTATCCCTTCCTCTTTCCCCTAGTAATCTGATATAGGTTAAATATGTATGATTCTCATAACAATATTTATATATATATATATCGTGTTACACAAGAAAAATCAGATCAAAAAATGAAAAAAAGCATGAGAAAAAAAATCAAGTAAACAAACAGCAACAGCAAAAAGGTGAAAATACTAAGTTTTGATTCACATTATGTCTCTACAGTTTTCTCTGGATACAGATGATTCTTTCCATCCCAAGTCTAATGGAATTTAAATGGCTCACTTTTTATCAGAAATCTCAGATTTAAAGATGGTAAGAGCTTTGTCCAAAGTCACACAAATAGAACCAGGGTTTGAAATCCAGGTTGTCTGATATATATAATTCAACCTTCTCTCCATCCCTGCAAGCTGATTGGGAACATGGTAGTGGGCATTTGGGAGGCGGCTGGGACACTAGACTGAGGTCCTTTTCAGTACTCCAATTCCATGATTCTGTCGCCTTCCACGGTTACCAGAGCAGTCCTCAGGCTAGCCATCTGTTATCCTTCACTCTCCCTGCCTGATTGGCCCTCTCCCTGTTTTTGGATTATACGTCTCCTGGATGATGTGTTATAAGCCCTTCCTAGGTGCCAGCCATCATTGGTAATGTGCCACAACTTATTTATGGCTACCATACATCTTTCCTTTGCCATTTGGGTGACAAGCAATTTAAATTCTTTGAAGGTCTGGGTGTTCGGGGATTTCAGAGATATGGCAATTTTTAGAACAAGAGTGGCGTTAAGAAGTTGAACGTAGGTTTCAGCATCACACGTTTTTCCATTGGTGAAGATATCAATCTTGTTGCATCTCTTACTCAGGGGCTACCATTAGGTTGAAGTTTAAAACCTCCATCTTAGAAATGGGGAAAGTGAGCCGCAAAGAAGATAAATGACTTTCTGAAAGTCAAGAAGTTTGGAGACTAGTATCCAGATCTTTTGACTTCTGGCCTTTGTCCATCTTCTTTCTCACTAAAAATAAATAGTTCCATACAGCCATACTCATATATGCTTTTAAAATAACAACAGTAACAAAAAGTTGAGTAAAACCAACAGACAGAAAAATCATGCTTAATGAATGATACAATATTGTGATTGTGTTGCATGCTACTTCCCTAAAAATAAACAACAGAAAAAAAAAAAAAAACAGCTTCTAATGACATTATTTTGTGCCCAAATTATGGCGGTTCCAAATTGCTTTTACATCTTCTACTGACATACTAAAAATGTGTAACAACTTAATCTTTTCATTGCAAGCACAACTTCCCCCAGTACCCCTCAAAGAACTGAGCCTATAAGGAATTCCAGAAACAAATTAGTAGACAACCTTTTCAAAATAGCCTTCTCTATTTCATTTAAAAACCTTGCTTAATGAAGATATAAAGCTTCATAGGCAGCAGAACCCTCTAAGCTCATCCATCCATGTCAACAGATCTCTGTCAGAAAAGGATTTCAAACCTTTCTTAAAAGCTCACTTAAATGTAACAACAATGTGAATGTGACATCCTGAACTTGATGTTCATTTTACCTGCTTTATAGAACTGACCCTAATCTGGAAATCCGCCATGGCAACAAGGATGAAAAATAAACTGGGAAGAAAAAAACAGATGGCAAAGCAATGAAACATTAAATCCAATTCCAATACCTGAGCAATACCATGAATATTTCACAGAAGCACGAGGCTTGGAAAGAATACACCCTGACCTTTTCTAGGATCTTATAGAACACCTAACCTCATAATTGATGCTGACAAGCTTCAAATGTACTGTTAAAAGAGCAAATTTAAGGTTTATTTAGTGGGGGAAAGAAATATGATGTCTTAGGTCCATGGTACATATCTTTTTAAAACTTAAGTTCCAATTAGAATTTAGTAATATCATTGGCTAAATTTTAATGAAAGGAAAAAAACACTTTTTTTTAATTCCTCTTGTCCAGGTGTTATTCTGGATTGTCTTTTTAGGATAAATAGCCAAAAATATTATATAACCACCTATAAAAATCTCAAAGGAATATAATATCTGGAAAATCTTTATTAATGTATCATTTAGTTATATTTGTCTTATAGTTCAAGTCATGCAGATTTATACTTATAAATTGGTATTTTTTAAAAGGTAGCATGATAAGGGGGTAGAAACATGTCTCTTAGGAAGATATTACATAGATGTTTAGGGAAAAAGATATAGAAATAGTAGTTGGTGATAATAGGAGTTAGATTACAAGAAGTTGAGGAGTCAAAAAATGCTAAAGGTATTGAGTATAGAACTTTGCATTAGAATGTAAGCTTCTTCAAAACCAGGAGATCATTATACACAGTAACAACAAGACTATATGAGATCAATTCTGATAGACATGGCTCTCTTTAACAATGAGAGGATTCAAACCAGTGATAGAGAGAGCTATCTGCATGCAGAGAACCATGGGAACAGTGTGGAACACAACATAGCATTCTCACTCTTTGTTGTTATTTGCTTGCATTTTATTTTGTCAGTTTTTCTTTTTCTTCCTTCTTGATGTGATTTTTCTTGTGCAGAAAGATAACTGTATCAACATGTATACATATATTGGATTTAACATATTTTAACATATTTAACATGTATTGGACTACCTGCCAGATAGAGGAGAGGGTGGGGAAAGGAGGGGAAAATTTGGAACAAAAGGTTTTGCAAGGGTCGATGTTGGAAAAATTACCCATGCATATGTTTTGTAAATAAAAAGCTTTAATAAAAAAAAAAAGAACCTAGAACTCAAAAATCTTAAAAACAAATGTAAAAAAAGTTGTTTTAAATGTAATTGGGGAAAAGTATTAAATAAATTAATCAAATTTTAAAAAAAAAAAGAATCTAAGCTTCTTGATGGAAGAAGCTTGTTTTGTATCCCTAGTACATAGTAAAATGTTTTGTGCATAATAAACAATAGATGCTTATTGAATGACTGACTTACTAAAAGAGTGGACAGATAAAAGGATACTGGAGGATCATAAATCGGGATTTATAAGGCAACTTCAAGGCCATCTAGTCCAACTCTTCCCATTTTATTGATAAAAAATCTAATGCACAGAGAATCTAAGTGATATTATTCAAAGCTAATAAGTAGGAGAAGAGATAGCAGGGCTAAGGAAAGGATTTCTAAGAATAAAGCTGAACAAATTAGTGTGAGAGAGAAAGGAACTAGTAGAGCATGAGAAAGAGAGGATGGGATTGGAGTGAAGGTAGAGAGATTAGCCTTAGTAAGGATGGAGACTGAAAAAACCCCAATCTTCAAACAGTTAAGGAGCCAAGAATTTGTAGGAATCTATCTAGAACCAATGGAAACTACACACACACAACATGAGTTCAATGACAGAGCCACAGGGGAAAGTAAGGACAGTTTTAAGTAAATACATGAATTCAATGAGTCAAAAGTGAATGGGACCTGAAAGTCTTCTTGTATTTTATTCATGGAGTTTTGATCTCAGGGTATGCATGATCCTTGTGTTATGAACTGGAAAGTAATCACAGATAGTTAGGTGCAAGACTACAATACCACAGGCAAGTGAATTTTGATAGATGGCAGCTAAAGTCAGTTTTGAGAAGTGTGAAAGTGGTATTGGAGAATGTCAGTCTGCCAATGTGGAAAGAAATGAGACAAGAGGTAGAGAAACCTTCTTGGAAACCATTGAAATAAGTTAGGTATGTGAGGAGAAAAATAGAAACTGAATTTGGGTGATCACAATGGGAATGAAAAGAAAAGAAACAGAGCGTAGAGGCTTCTCAAAATATGAAATAGCAGAGCTTGTGTCCCAGACAAGACTCAACAAAAAGGGCAAAATCAAACAAGACTTCAAGATTTTGAGACTGGATGGCTGGAGAAATGGTGGGGCAATTGATATTAGGAAAATCACGAGAGCAAAACGGTTTTGGAGAGCAATTTAATCAGCTCAGTTTTGGAAACTCTTGAGTATAAGTTAGCAACAGGTGGAGAGATCAATAGTTATAATCTCAGGGAATCTTACTTTCCCCATTTAAATTCATTTCAGTATTTGATGACTCCAGCTCTTCCTCCAGTGTGACCCCTAGAAAGAATGGGTGGCTCACATAGTTCAGAACAACTTTCTTCCTGCTGAATACTGATAATGGAAAGTCAGAGAGGCAGGTGATTATTTCATTTGTCACATACACATTGCTGACACTTGAGGAAGAAAAGGCAAATGCTGAGGAACCTTGTGGAATCCTTAGGGAGACACTTCTATTTGAAATAGGAACTAAATGTCCCTATATTTTATTTTCTATGTCATCAGCCAAGGTTTAGAAAATGACAACATGACATTTATTCCTTCTCAGTATGAAGTTTGGGGAGTGTGGATTTTGTTCATGTAGTCTAAACTGTCAGAAAGTAAATTTTCCAGCTTTCTTTTTAATTTCCTACTTTATCACTCACCCCAATGTAAGGGAAACTTTAATCTATCTAATGATGATAATAATTATTATAACAACAACTAGCATTTCTAAAGTACTTTAAGGTTCACAAGACACTTTATATAAATTATTTTCCTTTATACTTACAACAAACCTATCATATTAATGATATTAATTCTCCATCTTATAGAAATGAAAACAGATTGAGGGAGATGAAGTAAATTGGCTATGGTCATACAGCTAGCAAGCATTTGAGACAGGATTTGAACTCCAATTTTCCTAACTCCCAAATCTAGCAATCCTTCCATAGCATCCCTAAGGGATGTTGAGGAGTTTTTTTAATTGTCAAAACTTCAGCAAACATCACTTTCTATAATGTTAAGTGGGTATGAGAATAATAATGAAATAGAATGATAAACATGAACGTGATTCCCATGTAAACATCTTTCCCTTTTTGACCCTAAAGATCACAGTATATGCAGAGAAAACCTTCTTTCCTTACAAAATCCCAGCTTCTGCTATGTTAGCCCCTGGAAGAACTCTGAAATAATGGAATCTGATGCACAAAAACTTGGGAGTTATTAACTGGATACCAGACAATGATTCAGTCCTTGCCCAAAGCTTCCCTTAAGATCTATTTTCAGTATGTTACTTCGCACAAGATGCTGTTTTTAATTAAAAGAGCTCTAGAGTCTTATGTCTATGAAATAGTCTTCTTAACACTTTATATACCCATAAAACTAGCTGAAAAGAATACTTGGTGGTGGTTTTGATAAACAGAACAATAATTATAAATGGATGGATGGATGGATGTGTGTATATGTATGAATATGTCAATTCCTTTGGGATTTCTTCTCCAGGCTTCCATGTGCCTGAAAAAGACAGCTGAGCATGGCCTATAAGGATAAAGGAAAGGCTATGGATATATGGGTGTGTATAAATGGAGACTGTACCTAAAATTTATTTAATTATGATGTGTGTGTGTGTGTGTATGTGTGTATATGTATATATAATTTATAGATGAATGATTATTCATTTATAAAGAAATCACCAAGATAAAGAAACTCCCTCTATTAAAAAGAGGAGATGGCCAATCACCGGGGGCCAGAAGGCCATGAAATTTGTAAAGAAAATATACAGAGATACATAAACAGAACTCACTGAAGACAATATCATAGAAGCCAAATATAATTAAACACACCCAGCTGCTCTTTTCCAAAGTTGATGTTGTTCATCCCAAACACAATATGACAAATAGAATTTAGACTGAGAGCATCTTAGAGGTCATTTAGCCCAACACCTTGTATTTGTGAAGCACCTACTTTGTGCACACTGCTAGCCATTGAGGATATAATAGGGAGGGAAATGGCATGAAGGATAGAGAACTTGGCCTGGAATCAGAAATACACATTTTATCTGGCCTCAGACACTTACTAGCCATGTGTCCCTAGGCAAATCACTTAACCCTATTTTCCTCATCTGTCAAATAATTTGGAGAAGGGAATGGCAAACCACTCTAGTATCTTTGCCAAGAAAACCCAAATGGGGTCATGAAGAGTCAGACATGACTAAAACAACTCAACAACAATGACAACAAATAAGGATATGAATGAAGTATGATGTATCCCTCAGGAGCTGACATTCTACTTAGAGAAATAACAAACTCCTGATAAATCAATACAGGAGTCTTACAAATAATAACAACAATATCTCAAGCTCCTAGGGAGTTTTAAATTTTGCAAAGACTTTTATATAATTTAGCTCATTTGATCCCCCTCACCAATTCTGTGATAGAGGAAATATTTTCATGCCCACTTTGCAGATGAAGAAACTGAGGCACAGAAAGGTTGTTACCATCAACTAAAAGGGGAAAAATAATTTTGTTGGGGCTGAAGCATTAGTCATAAGGGGAATGATAAAAGGCTAATTGTGGGAGGTAAAATTTAAGTTGGAATTGGACAGTAGGATTTTAAGAGGAAGAACTAAAGAGGACTTGAGAATTCCATGACCAGTTCACCCAGACATATTTTACTACCCTACTACTAATTTGTATTCTCTTCAGCAGAGCAATGGACAGAGGCCAAACTGGAGCTATTTACAACTTGGGAAGGACATGGAGTAAAAACTGGCAAACTCCATGCTTTTCTGTTCATCTCCCATTTATATTCATGAATTTTTGGCCAACTAGATGGAGTCTGTTGCTATTGGGACAGAGACGATGGATCCAATTTTCTTGTTCAAGATCCTCAACTGCTCTTAATTGATTACTCAGGCTTGGAACACAAGACACCAAAATGAAATTGGAATAATTGGGCCACTCTTTTGGTCCTTCAGAAAGAACTAGTGGGCTCATAGCAATTCTGTTTTTTCCAATAGTTGTTTTGGCGACATACAAATGCCTCCAAGCCACCTATTTACTAAACAAAGGGGCTGGACAGCATGACTCTAAGCTTGTGTTTAACCCTGAAATCCAGTGACAAGCTTCATTCATTCAGAAAATCAGATGGATTTTGGATCTGATTTTTAGCCTAGAAGCAAATATTAAGAAAAATAACTGTCCCTCCAGTTGTTTCTACTGCAGCCGGGCAACACAGACTTTGTTGAAATGACTATCCAGTCCTCAGGAAAAAAACAGCCTAATTTTTATGAAACTTCAAGCAGTCACAATCACATTATTGCTAGATGGTAGTACTATTTCTGACTGAGGCAATGAGAACTATAGATGTAGTGTAGGGAATAGAGGTTAATTTCAGAACTATGAAAACTTAGCTTCAAAACCTGATACATACTGGCTGTGTGAGCCAGGGTAAGTCAACCTCTCAGTAATCTAATCAATTCTCAAAGATCATCAGAACTGCAGAAAAGGTGCCCAAACACATTGGTAGCCGGGAGTTTCTCATTCCCTATACCTCTGAAAGCACAGGTTTTGCTTTATCCTCATTGTAGAGATTAATGAAGTACTTTACACAGATTATTTCATTTCCTCCCAAGCATTCCTCTGGGAGGAACCTACTATGATATATTGGGTGATGTGTTTTGAGGGTTTTTTTAATCTTCTCAAATACTTTCTTCTTTATCACAGATAGTACTTTTTCATTCCCTGCCAGTATTATTTGTATTTTACCATAAGTTTTTGATAAAGGCTGAAGGTCTTCTCTTCTTTCCCAGAAGTGACAAGTTCCCCATTGTATTCAAACACTCCCAACTGTTCATTTCCAAAGATGAGATGTTACTGATTAAAATCATATAAAGACTACTAGGATTTAAAGGTGGAGGAGTCTGGAAGATCACTTAGTCCATCACTTTTATTTCAAAGATGAGGAAACTGAAACTCAGAAATTAAAATGAATGACTAAAGGCTTACATAAATTATACACAGAAGAATTAGGATTTGAATCCAAACTTCTTGACTCTAAACCCACTATTCTTTCCAATGTCATCTCTCCTTCATATAGAACATGGGATTGACAAGAAAAGAGAAATCAATAGAGGAATTCCAGAATGATCACAAATTAAAAGGTTCACCCAAGACAACTTCAAATCAATAAGACATGCATCAAATCAGAACAGTAAAATATGAAGAAAAGACAAAGGGAAATGTTTCTCTATGAAAAAATTCTTTTAGAAAAAAAAAAAAAAACAATTACCAGATAGTCAGCCAATTAAGTGCTTGTGAACTAAATGCTATTAAATGTTGAATTTACTAAACACTTAAGTTACAAAGAAAGATAAAAACTGTCTCTGAATTCAAGGTTAACACCAAGGCTGCAAACCCAAGTTAGGTGAATAGTGTTGCCTTCAACAATAATAAAGACGTTTGGAACAGGGAAGTTTTTGGAGGGAAAGATAAGTATTGTTTTTGGACATAAACTGAGTTAGAGAAATTTATGAAACATTCAGTTTGAGATGTTTAAAAGACATTTGGTATGGCTTTGAAGTTTAGGAGGAAGATGAGGGCTAGATAAATACATCTAAGAAACATTTACAAATGTTTACAAATTTATAAAGAAGATAATTGAACTTCTAGGAATTGAGAATGTCACTAAGCAAATTACAAAAAGAGAAAAATGTCAAAAATAGATCCTTGAAGAGCATTCACATTACTGGACATGTCCTGGAAGAAGAATCCATAAGGAAGTTTGAAAGGGAACAGACAGGTAGGAGGAGAATCAGCATCACTTCTTCTAAAGAAGAAAAAGTATCCAGTAGGAGAAAGTGATGGTGTGAAAGTTACAAAGCGGTAAAGAAGGATAAGGATTGAGAAAAGCATCCTTGAATTTAGTAGTTAAGAGATCACTGGTAACTTGGAAAAAAGCATTGCCATTTGAATGATGAAATTGGAAGCCAGATTGCTGAACATTTAGAAGACTATAAGAAGGGAGGAAGTAGAGATATTGAATACAGATGGCTTTTTAAAGGAATTGAGCTGAGAAAGGAAGGAGGGATAGAGAATGATAGCTGGTAGCAATAATAGAATAAAGAAATGATTTTGTTAAGGATGGCAGAGACTATTTGTAGTCAGTAGGGAATGAGTCAGCAAAAAGCAAGGGATTTGATTTAGTGAGAAAGAGTTCAGATGCTAGGGAAGTCTCAAAGTGAGAAGAGGATGGAATCAATGGTATAATTTCACTTTTATACTTTCTACTTTTCTCCTTTACCAAGAAGAAAGGTTATCTCATTATTTAAAACTGGAAGAAAGGTAGAGAGAATAGTGTATGATATCAGGTATAGATGACATGAATAGACAAGAGTGAACTCTTTGAAGATGCCTTCTTTTTTGTGCAAAAGGAGGTGAGGTCTTTAACTGAGAATGAGAGAAGTAGAATGGGAACCTTGAAGAGAAATGAGAAAAATTTTTCACTCAAATATGGAGAATGGGATAATAGAATAAGAGAACAATATGAGGATTTCCTTGCAAAAGTGAGAGCCCAATTGAGATTGGAAAACATATGCAATGACACAGTTCTTGATTTTGTGACTTGTTCTCCCTTTATTCAGCTATACAAAAATAGGAGAAAAAGACTGAAGTAGTGGGAGATTAGCAAAGCATGGTCAGTGATAAGACAGAAGAGGAAGGGATTCAGAGTAGAGGTTTGAACTAGTTCAAGGGATGACAGCATATTGTCTGGAAAAAAACTGAGGAGTGAAGGATTTGGAGGGCATAGTAAAGACAAAGAACAGATTTATAGGAATTTTAAAGCCCAGGGTAAAATAGAATGATAAGATGTGATCATATTTATATATGATAAATATACATTTATATATATTTAAAAGCAAAATGTGTGTATATGTGTGTGTTTGTGTGTGTCCAAAAATGTAAAAGGTATGACAATCCTTGCATGGAATTGAGGTGGAATGAAGCCATGGGAATCAAGTATATTGAGAAACTAGAATGTTAACATAGTTGAAGAACATCAGTATATGTGATAAGGGTCAAAGTTGAGCTGAACACAAAGACCATGATTTGGGTATTGAACTCCTTGAGGAAAGTGAAGGAATGTGCAAATAAATAATATTTCCTAGATCTTCCTTCAGAAAGAACTGATGGGCTCATAGCAATTCTAATTCTCCCTAATGGGAGAAATTTAAATAACATGTAATATAAGACAGGATAAGTTGCTGAGTAATGGTTTTAGGAGGAGAGTCTGGATGTAGCAATGGGGAGCAAGGACTATCCTGACTCTCTTATGATGACTTGTGAATCAGGAGTATAAGAAAAAATGCAGTCGATACTAGCAAAATCCACCAGGAAAACAATGTACCATCATTGAAGTCAGTTACAGGATGGCCCAGTGCGTCTTCATTGTTCTTTTTGCTCACATTCAGTGTTTCCTTGGCTAAAAGTCAACTTTATCATCAATTCTAAATTATTTATTTATGATGGGGGACACTGAGCTTTCCCTATCCTGGTGGTCTGGTTAAGAGAACGTTGGCAGTTGAGAATGAGAAAGGGAATTTCAAATGCAGAACTTCTTACAACACTGTTCAATACAGAAGGGAAGGGTAAAATAGAAGCACAGTTGTGCTAAATATAGCTTCTCTATATAATGAGAAACAGTGGTGACCTGACTGAACACTACAGCTTAATGAGGAAAGTTATTGAATTTATCTTGTCCTAGTGGTGAAAAGGATCCAAATAAGTGGAGATGAGAGAAAGAGAGAAGAGAGAGGAGGTAAAGAGATAGGGAGACAAAGAGATATAGAGATAGATACAAAGAGATAGAGACAAAGACAGAGAAATAGATAGAAAGGAAGGAGGGAAGAAATGGAAAAACTGATTATAAGTTAAACCTTTATTCAAATAAATAAGCAATGAAACAGCTAAGAAAGAAAATAACAAATTATCTAGAAATGTACATGATATAATAAACAATACTATAGAATGAATGACAGTAATTTAAAATCTCTGTTAAATCCTTGTTAAAAAGGAAAACAAACTAATGGAATTTTCAGAAATAATAAAGAAACTTGTGAAAACAAAGAAACAGAAACAGAAACAGGTTTTTCTAAAACAAAATAGGAGTATATATTAAGGCAGAAATCAGAGGTCTCACAGAACAAATTTAAAAAATTAAAACAATAAAGTGCACAACTTAGAATTTTTGACAAATAATTTCTCCAAAAACTCAAAAGTTTATGAAAAGGGAATGGCAGATTTACAACTCAAAAGTCATTACAACAGAAAAGCAATAACACTATTTTAAAAAAATACCATGAGTTCTATGATATGTAAGTATGCAAAGAAACAATCTAAGAAGAACAGGTATGCTGGGGAGGAGAGGTGAGGATGGGAAGGAAATTTCATGAAATAAAAAGTTTGAGTGCTACATTTCAGGAAATTTAGGGAAATGGCTAGAAATTTTGATTGGCAGGGGTGGGGGAGTGGAAAAGGTAATACAATGATAGCCTTCACAGATTGCCTAAAGAAAGAAACCTCAAATTCATGGGGGAAGGATTTTCTAGATAAAGATAGCTAGATAAATTGGAAAGCAGTAGGGTAGATATTTACTTTATGTCATTACTTATACCATATACAACAATGGCATCAAATGAATAATCTAAATGTAAATAGTCACATCACTAGAATTTTCTTAATTTTAATCCTATTTATTGTTATATTTTGATTCTGTCATCTTTACTTTTATATGTATTTTTTATGTCTCTAAATAATAGTCTTTTATAATAACGATTTCAAAAAAGACTTATGCAAAATATGCATAGCAAAGCTAATCAATATATTATGCAAGTCTAAAACTGTATGTAATATTCCATTTCTGAATTTTCCTACCTCTTGCAAATTATGGAGGGAGATATACTTTTCCCAGCTTTTTAATGGGAACAATTTTTTTTTAGATTAATATATATTGTTGCAATCATATTTTCTATCACTACTTTCTTCACTCAACATCAGTTAAAATTAGTCTTGGTAATCTCTGAATTTTTCATAGTCATCAATTTTTTTTATAAAATAGTAATATTTCATCATATTTACAAACCACAGTTTGCTTAACCAATTCCCGATCTATTAGTATCAACATTACTTCCAGTTCTTTGCCTCTACAAAAATTGCTATTAGGAATATTTTGCCATATATGGTTCCTTTTTCTTCAATATTTATGGAGTGTATATTTCCAATGGGATCTCTAAATGAAAAGTATGGACATTTTAAATGTCTTTTTTTTAATGTTATTTCAAATTATTTTCCAAAGTTGTTGGGCCAATTACAGTTCCACCAAGAAGATGTTGGCTTGTTAGTCTTTCCATAAACCCTCGATTGGAATACACACTATTCCCATCTTCTGTCAAATTCTACTAGTGGTTTTCTCTCCAAAGTTACCTTGTAATTGATCTGTACATAGCTGGCAAACACTTTCCTCCCATTACAATGTAATTTAGTAGTAGCAGAGTGTTTTCTATATAATAAACAAAAATTTCTATTGGTCTTTGATCGATTTATATCAGAGTTACTTTTGATTGATGTATATCAGAATTACTTGGGCTTTAATTTGTCATTTGTAGTATTTTTCATATGTTGTCATTTGCATCTATTTGTGGAAAATTACCCTCATCTTTTGACCACTTACTCCTTAGGAAATGGTTCATGGTCATATAGATTTGTTTCAGTTTCTATAGGTTTTGGATATGGTATACAAAGAAAGTATTTTGATATGCATTCCCCTCCCATCAAAACTTTCCCTTCTATTCTGAGCTGCACTGATTTTGTTCATTCAAAAAAAAATCCTGTAATCATTCTATTTCACAATATATAATCATATCTACCCCCTTTGTGGGATTAAGAATCCCTCCCATATCCACATGAAATATGGACATATAAATATGACATATCTTTGTTTTTAATGAAATTACTTTTAACATTTAAACTGCATATCAATTTTTGAGATGATTATAGCACATGGTGTACAATGTCAATCTAAACAACTTCTTCCAATCTGCTTTCCTATTTTGCAAGGAGTTCTTATTAAATAAAAATCCCTTCCCAAGTTAAAATTTATTTTATTTTTTCCTAAACCAATTGTTCTTGATCTGGTATCTGTAAACTAATTTGTTTGGGTTTTTAAAACACATCTTGATAATGGAATACCAATATAATTTGTTCCTCTTGTAATCCTCTTTATTTTAATTTAGACATTTAAATACACTATTTTAAGAAAGGTTCCATAAGTCTGTACCAGATTGATAAAGGATTGCATGGCACCAAAAAAAAAAAAAAAGTTTAAAATGCCCGCTCTTCAATTTGGAAGTATGTCCATTCAAACTGAGCATACCCTTAATCCATCAATAACATTCCCAGGTATCTGTCTCCAAGAGATCATAAAAAGGGAAAAGAATCTACATGTACTAAAATATAGAGGGTCTTTTCATGATGGAAAGGAATTGGACATTGAGAAGATGCCCATTGATGGAGAAATGGCTGAACAAATTATGGAATATGAATGGAATGGAACATTATTGTGCTATAAGAAAAAAGGATTTTTGGGAAATCTGGTAAGACTTACATAAACTGATACAAAGTAAAATGAGCAGAACCTGGGAAAAATTGTTCACAGTAACATTATGCTATGATCAGGATGCTATGAGAGGATGATTTACTGAGAAAAGGTAAATCATCCTCTCATAGCATCCTGATCATAGCATAATGTTCTCTTCTCAGTACTAAAGCAATTCAATACAATTCCAAAGACTCATGAAGGTGAATGCTGTCCACATTGAGCAAAAGAACTGATGGGCTCTGAATGCAGATTGAAGCATATTATCTTTGCTTTATTTGTATGTGTGTGTGTATTTGTTTTTATCTGTTTCTTCTTTCATTATATGACTAATATGAAAATATAGTTTACATGATTGCACATGTATAACCTATATCAAATTGCTTCTTTTTTAGGGAGAGGAAAGAGAGGGAAGGAGAAAATTTGGAATTCAATTTTTTAAATAATGTTAAAATTTGTCTTTACATGTAATTGAAAAAATATATATTTTAAAAGAAAAAAAAAAAAGGAACTCTTCCTCTAAACCCACCCTTCCTCCTAATTATATAAATTACAATAAAAGTCCTATCTTCTGCTTTTATTTTGCTAGCTGAAGAAAGCCCAGCATAGAGAGGGCTTAGACCACTGCTGCCATCTCCATGGTTAAACCACAATACTTTCTTGGATGTGCAAAGATCCTGAGACAGTTAATCAAGATTTCCCTAAGTTGTAAAGCAAGCCCTGGGTACCCCAGCTTTTCAACAGCCTTTCCCATAATGGTCTTCTCTGACCATCCTCACAGATGCCCCTTACACCATAACAGCTGGAGAATGAGACATGAGGAAGGCAGAAAACAAATGAAAACATGGTAGCTGATTACTGTCAGCTCAAAAGCCTTCATTCCCGTGGATGATGATTTCATTGTTTCATTGTCTCAGAACTATTTAAATCAGAAAGGAGACAGTCTTAGAAGCACCACTTCTAATTATTTCATGGGTTAAGTATCATTTGATGAGACATCATAGAATGAATAGAAAGAGGCTTGGAATAGCAAGATGTTGTTTTGAACATATTTTGGGCATATCTATCTACAAATCAAAGTCTGAATGCCAAATGACCCTTCTGAGAGCCCATTATGGACTGGGGGAGTGCCCACCTAGAAAATGAAAGCCAGCGAGTGGCCAGTGACCACCAGGGGCCAGTTATAAAGGTGAGTCCGTACTGATGGGCACTCTGCCCATCACCTCCTGCTCAGCTCCAGATCTTTGTCAGCACTCATATTCTTGACTTCTTAATTGTCTATGTTCAGGGGCTGTGTCAGATAGAGTTTTCCTTTGCCTGTGCTCACTGTGTATTACATCTTTTAATCAGTATATATAATTACTTACCACAATCTGCCATGCCAGATTTTCTAAGCATTAGTCTAATTAACTTAAGCTTGATAATTATGTTTCAGATTCCATAACAGTATGCACAGAACCCACAGATTATGCTGCCAGCTTAGTTGATTCTGATAACATGTTCTCTCTGACAGGTTGGTTTTATGTTTTTTTTTTTTTAACTTAGCAATAATTATATTGGGTTCAAAGTTTTCCTCAAAATAAAATTAGTTTGTTTCTAAAGATAAGTTATCAAATAATTAACACAGATCAGATCTCAAATGTAAAGTTTCTGCTTATGTGTATATACTCAAATATGTTTTTTGCTAATAGATGAGAAGGCATTAGAATATATAGGGATTTGGTGGTTAAAGCATTGAATTTACATTGCTGCATTCCTTTTCCCAATGGAACCAGGAAAATAAGAAGAAGCCTGGGTCCTAAGTGTGAGAAAGGTCTTTCTCTTTTCTTAGATAGGTCCATGGATCCAGATGTATAACTCAGACAGGCTATCCTCCTTCACCTTCCCTCCCTATCTTCCACTCCCATATCTACCATAGCAACAAAAATCATAGATTTAGAGTTGGAAATTCCTTAATTACTCTGTATATAAACACACACACACACACACACACACACACATTATTGTTGTTGCTATTGTTCAATCATTTCAGTCATGTCCAACTCTTCATAACCCCATTTGGGGTTTTCTTGGCAAAAATAGTGGAGTGGTTGGCCAATTCCTTCTCCAACTCATTTACAAATGAGGCAAACAGTGTTAAGTTATTTCCTCTGAGTTATAAGCTAGTAAGTATCTGAAGCTAGACATGAATTCGAAATCTGAGTCTTCTAGCTACATACAGACCTAGTTTTAAAATAAAATATGATAAAACAGATACAACTTATTTTTTTAATATTTCATAATTACATTTTAATTTGGTTCCTGCTTTATTCCAGAGTGCTGTGGGCCACCACATTTGACACTTTTGATCTATACCAATGCTCTCACTTTCCCAATAAATAAACTGAGTCATAGAGAAATTAATTGAACAGTCCCGGGTCACAGGGCTTAGGTAAGCTGTAGGATTTGTACATAAAGGCAAGTTTGTTCAGAATTCTTTTTATCTCACCATGTTCCCTGAACCCAGAAGGATTGAGGAGACCAGTCTCTGAAAGACCAGAAGTACCTAAAGCTGGATGTTGTTTGACAGTCAGGGCAAGGTGTGAAACATGACATATCTGAGGACAGTTCTCTCTTCTGGGTGATTAGATCATTTCATGAACTGAAGTGAATTGAATTTCGTTGCTGCTGCTTTGTTCTTTGTTAGCTTCACAAAGTAATTATGCACTAAAATACGATTTGACAATAATATGAAGAAGAGAAAAATGACATAACCTTATGACTAGAATGGGAAGAAGCAGAGAGACATTTTTATCATTATTTAAAAAGTCAAAATTCCAAGAAGTTTGGTAGAGGGAAGGAGATATTTTTAAGTGGCATTTTTGGAAGCTAGTTCATGTAGTGCGATAAGTCTTCTGTAATTTACAGTTTTAGATACTAGGCTGGGGCACCAAGAGTTAATTGTATTGCCTAGGGCAATATAGCCAATATGAGTCAGAAGTAGAACTGGAACCCAGGATTTCAAAACTGGCCTTTCTGCTCAAGTCCTAATTGACTCTTCAGAGGATGTAAACTATTCTTCTGTAAAGACCATAGTTTACTGAAGGTTTAAAATATATGCTCCTAACTATTTTAAGGAAAAGTCCTTTTATTCCTATGTTCTCAAGTGTTTTTATTAGGAATGGCTGTTGGATTTTATCAAATGCTTTTTCTGCATCTATTGAGATGATCATATGGTTTTTGTTTGGTTGGTTGTTGATATAGTCAATTATGTTAATAGTTTTCCTAATATTGAACCAGCCCTGCATTCCTGGTATAAATCCTACTTGGTCATAGTGTATTATCCTGGGGATGATTTTCTGTAATCTTTTTGCTAATATTTTATTTAAGATTTTAGCATCAATATTCATTAGGGAGATTGGTCTATAATTTTCTTTCTCTGTTTTCAGCCTACCTGGTTTAGGTATCAGTACCATATCTGTGTCATAAAAGGAGTTTGGTAGGACTCCTTCAATCCCTACTTCTTCAAATAGTTTATTTAGCATTGGAGTTAATTGATCTTTAAATGTTTGATAGAATTCAGATGTAAATCCATCTGGTCCTGGGGTTTTTTTCTTAGGGAGTTGATTGATAGTTTGTTCTATTTCTTTTTCTGAGATAGGAGTGTTTAGGATATTTACTTCTTCCTCTGTTAGTTTAGGCAAGCTATATTTTTGGAGGTATTCTTCTATTTCATTTAAGTTGTCGAATTTATTGGCGTAAAGTTGGGCAAAGTAACTCCTAATTATTGCTCTAATTTCCTCTTCGTTAGTGGTGAGTTCTCCCTTTTCATTTTTAAGACTAACAATTTGATTTTCCTCTTTCCTTTTTTTAATCAGATTTACTAAGGGTTTGTCTATTTTGTTGGTTTTTTCATAGAACCAACTCTTAGTTTTATTAATTAATTCAATAGTTTTTTTACTTTCAATTTTATTGATCTCTCCTTTTATTTTTTGAATTTCAAGTTTAGTGTTTGATTGGGGGTTTTTAATTTGTTCACAAGGTCATATTTCTGAAGAAACTATTGTAGAGATTAAAGTGGTGGGGTGGGAAGAACATTAGACTTAGAGGATTCCAGGAGCCAGAATTCAATTTTAGATTAAATGTGAACCTCTTCATTGTTGAAGTTGTCTCTCTTTCCCAATGTGATCACTAAGAGTTGGACACAACTGAAATAACTGAACAATAATAATTCCTAAATTTTCAGATATATGCTTAGCTATTTACATGTAAATAAATTAAATTACAAACTCCTTGAAGTTGGGGCCCGCTTCATGTTCCCAGTGTCAAGCACTGTATCTTGTATATAGTCAGCATTTAATAAATGTTCACTAGATTTAATAGGATTAATACATCATAACCCTCTTCTCTCCTTTAAAACCTTCCTCATTTTCCTTAAATCTACTACCTAATTCACCTTTTCTCAGGGTCCCCAGAACCTGTCTTGTGACTCTGAATATCATTCTCTAATTCATCATTCCTTCTTATTCCACTAATACTTAGTGGTTACAAATGGATCTCCTCAAGGAGCGTGTTTCTGTCATTCTGTATATATGTCGTGTTTTAATGGCCAAGTTTCCAATAGGCAGAGATCACATTTCTTATTTATTTTGTAAGTTTTTACCAGGGCTAATGAAAGGACGGGTATCTTGTGTTTTAACAAATCATTGACTAATATACAAACACATTCCCAAAGCCTAGAGGTCAGTGTCCTAGTTTTAGCTGTGACTGGGGCAAATTCAATATTGGAGGTTGTGAAGATCCAAAGTATTGATGATGGTCAGTAGAACTACAAAAACAAAAATTAGACAATTCCTACCTTCAAGGAGCTTAATAAGTCTAAAAAGTAAATAAAATTGAACTAGAACCTGACAACATGATAAAATAGACAGATTTGACTACTGGCTCATTTTTGCCAAGATATACAGATGCTCATCCTCTGGAAGGTCTAATTCTGACCCCTCTGGGAAGAGGGAAGGTGAGCCCAGACAGAGGAGACTCCTGATAAGAGCAGCCCAAAGCACTTGCAATAAATACAGCCAGAGGATTATGAGATAAGGTTTACAAAGGAAGTATATCTCCCATCTAAGCCACCCCAGTCCCCTACCCACCCTTATGACTGTGCTCTGGGCCAAAATTTAGTTCTTCCCATGACAGGTTTTGTTCTTCAATCAAAGTTTTTGCTTTTGTTTTATATTTGTTTTGTTTTCTCTTAAAATCTGGGATCTGACACATGTTTCTATATACCTTGGGGAAAATGAGTGTGGGATTCTTCTCCATGAAACCAGTACCATTCCTCCCTGACCTCTCTTCCCAGGGAGCTGCTTAATATTCCACTAGCCTCCAGTGAGTGAGCCTCAGAGCACTACTGATACACAGCGGGGCTGGAAATCCACTTGTATCTAATTTCACTCTGTGATTCTACCTCAATTAATGGGGTTTTTTGCATTTCACACACGAGCAGCTGCATTACTGAAACACACAATCCCTTCCCAAATTTAATAGCGGAGGTACCATCCTTCCTGATTCTACAAATGAAAGCAAATCATCATCTGCTTGTAGCACAAACCAATTAAAATTCTCCGTGCACCCACTCTGCCTTCTTTGGATGTTGCTGGACCCAAAAGGTCCGACATTGCACACATAATCATTTCTTGGAAATGATCTGTTGCAGAGGGCTTCAAAAGGCCAAAGGGTTTAAAATTCTCAACCAAAAAAAATTCAATTGATTCCCATTTGTCACAGTGAAAAGCTTTAAATTGTGGTCATCAGATGAACACTTTAAATTAGAAAAAGATTGATTAGCATAATTCTTAAAGATCTGAACTATAAACTCACAGAAGGCCCTCTGAGTGGATTGATGACACATAAAGGAGATGAGGATAGATCTAATTAGTTAGGGGGTGTCCATATTTCTCTAGGCAAGAGCAGAAAGAGAGGGAGGAAGTGATGGATGGGCTGCCCACTAATGCAGTCCCTTTCCATCGGTTCTGACTTGTCAGTCTCGATGATGATTGGCTGTGTTTTCCCAGGACTAGTTCTGCCCACATCTGCAGGCTAAGTCTGGAGCTCTGACTTCTGACTAAGTGCATCTGGACTATGAATTCCCAGCCAGCATCAAAGTATCTCGTTTCGAGGATCCCGGACATTCTTTAAACATCCCTGGGACGTGTACACACATTTGGAGCTGGCAATTTTCGGTGGAAGCATGGTGTTATATCAGCATGAGTCTCAGTGATTTCTGACCCTGTTTCTCTGCTACTCAAGTTTTCTATGAAATTGTTTATGGTTGGCATATGTTCATCATTGCCAAGGGAAGTTTCATTTTCTTCCTGGTTGAAGCTAGTTCTTTTTATTTTTTATTTTTGCCTTAATTGGAAGGCTTCATTGTCATCAATAAACATTTCTGGAGGGTCCCTTATATATGGAAAGGGTGGGGACACAAATGGTTTAACCAATCAATCCACAAGCATTTGTTAAGCACCTACTATGTGTCAGGTACTAGTTAGGTTCTGGGGAAATACAGATTTTAAAAATGCAACAGTTTTTGCCATCAAGAAATTTGCATACCCTACTGGTAGGTGTGTGTATATATATATATATATGTATATATATATACACACATAAGCATATATGAAATGAATTATATGCTTATGTCTATACCAATAAGCATTTAATAAGCAATAATAAGCACTCAATAAGCAATTATGTGCTGCACATGAGCTAGAATGCAAAAATAATAATGGAGTAGTGTATCTTTCAAAGGACTAATGATCAGGAGCAATGTGTCCAAAGATGGTAAGTCTGTGAATAATAAATTCAAATACAAGGCAATTTGGGGAGGGAAAGGAAAATAAATTGGGAGAATCAGGCAAGACTTTCAATAGATGGATCTTAGTGCTTTAGGCAAGAATTGAAGTCTACAAGACCTAGCTCCTGCCTTAAGGGACATAAAATTAAGTTGTACAGTCAAAACATATAGGTAGGATGAATGTTTCAGGGCAACATGGTGCTGAATGTTATCAGAGTGGTTCCTGGCTTCAGAAGGAGACATCATCATCAGTGACCTTGGGCTAAAGTAATCTGGGGAAAGCTTTGGGATAAAGGCAGCATGTGAGTTTGACTTTGGGCTGGGTTCAGGGGCTCCTTCAATTCAGAGTAAACTAGTTTGTGAAGATAAGTGTAACACCCAAGAAAGGCAACCACATAAAGGATCTGGGGATGTTTATCCTGGTGATAAGAATGCTCAGCAGAGCCATGATCACTGTTTTCAGGATAATCCTGTTGAAGGATTAGACTTGTTCAACCTAACTCTGAAGGACGAAACAAGACACAGCCCTTGGAAGTTGAGAAGAAGAAACAGCTCAAAGTTAGGGAGAAAATTTCTGACAAATACGATTGCAAAAATGAAATGAACTGCGTGCTCCCAGACATTGAAGGTCTTCCATCAAAGACAGATGACTACTGTTATTAAAAGCTTTTTAGTCATTTATGGGTTGGATTACATGACAACTAAGATACCCTTCAACCATAGAAATTCTATGATTCTTTGAATGGGATTTGGAGAAAATCAAAGAGTAGGACAGTCTTGGAGACTAGAAGAGGAAGACAGATTAAATGGATATACACAGATAAAAGCAATCAATGTCATTTGTTTTATGCATTTAATTTTTTATCACAAATTTAGATGTGTGACTCAATTATATAATGGCAACCCAAGTCCAGAAAGATAATATTCTCATTAAGGGAATTAATAAAACCAAGCCTTAGCTAAAGCAATGTTTACTTTGTTAGGAACACATTTACCGTATCATACAAAATAAATCACTTATTGACTTTAATAGCATCCTGGCAGTCTCAGCCTACTGAAAGTCCACCTAGCCTGTGTGCTTCAGAGCAAATACTGGTTTGTCTTCTTTTACGAGCTTTCCAATTTAGGAATCGATGAAAATGTATTTGAAATGATTAATATGAATATCAAGCTTTGACTGATTAAGGAGATGTAGACAAGGAATTAAAAGACTATACCTTGTTTTTTACTTAGTATTATGTCTTATCCCCATTTAGAAATTGTAAGGTCTTTGGGGACAGAGATGATATAGAATATATAGATATAGTTATATAGATTCCTATATATAGGAAAATATATATGTATATATATATATTCCTAGCATATGAAATGAGAGGTAAAGGGAAAAGACCACTAAGTCATAGGAGTTGGATTCAAATGCCACATGACATTGGGAATTATTTTACAGAGAAAAAAGCTAAGCCATAGAGAGGGGAAGATATTTACCTACATAGATTTATTGAAGTGAGACCTTCCCCTCTCTATGCCTTAGCTTTATTCTCTGTAAAATAAAGGGGTTACACTCAATGGTCATTGAAGTCTCTTCCAGCTCTAGATTTGTATTCTATGTTTTTTTTTTTTTTTTCCTGGAATAAAGTCTTACACATAAAAGACACCTAATATAGATTTATTGAACTGAGTGAGAAGATGGAAACCAAGAAGCTATGAGCAGATGAACTAGAGCATTTCTACTAATTGTGGACCAGAAAATTCACTTACCTCTGAATCTCATGACTTCAAAATATTAGATACTAGGAACATACTTCCTAAAAGTTAAAAAAAAAGTACCTAAAAGGAGGTGATTTAGACATCATCTAGTCTGAGACATTGTTTTAACCTTTAAGAAATCTGTCACCAAGAAAGATTTTAAGTCATTTAACAAGAGTAAGATTTGAACCCAGAATAATTGAGGTACAAATTCAGCCTTAATTCTACTACATGAGACTGATTAATCAAATCTGACTCATTTTAGAAGATAAGCTCCTGCAGGCAGGCACAATTTTCCCTTTACATTTGTATTCTCAACACTTAGTACAATATGCAGATACTTCAAAAAATGTCACTGATGCCTTGAGAGAAAATATAGTTCCCCATCAAAAATATGTGGGGAACAGGCTATAAAGTGGA
This sequence comes from Antechinus flavipes, assembly GCF_016432865.1. Lineage (NCBI taxonomy): Eukaryota > Metazoa > Chordata > Mammalia > Dasyuromorphia > Dasyuridae > Antechinus > Antechinus flavipes. Next base: position 18,973,473 of record NC_067398.1, read on the forward strand.
TAATCTAGCAGTTATTGTGTGTATTTTACAGAAATGTTGGGACAAGAGTGAAGGTCATATTTGCTCTACCTTCTTACACATGACATCTGGCTGGATCAGACATTATGTAAAGAATAAAGAGCAAGCACACATTTTTGGTCATCTGACCCACCTTTCTCACTCAAGGTATCTAAGCAAGCTCTTGGGTGTTGACATTCTGCTCATCTTACCTCTAGAGAACAAAATATGAATGCATTTCCCTCTTCTCAGAAGAGAATTAGGGACATGTCAGGTACAGAATTTTACCTAATCTTTCAAATGCAGTCATATGCAGTGAGTTAGTTCTTGATCATTGGTTTTTCTTTGTTAGACCCTTTATATCCTAATTTGTCTATACTGGCAAGACAGCTTTGCATGTAGGGACATTGTAACTCACATCATCATCATCATCATCGATTATTATAATATTTAATAGTTTATATAGTACTTTCAGTCTGTGAAGCACTTCATATATACAGTTATATGTGATCCTCACAATGGTAATTATTTGTTCATTTTACAAATAGAGAAACTGAGGCAGAAAAAAATTAAGTGACTTGTCCAGAGCCATATAGGTAATTAGTATCTGAGACAGGATTTAAATTCAGGTCTTCCTGACTCTAAGTTCTATAATCTATCCATTATCATTTGGTCATCATTTAAAAACATTCACACTCCCCACACACATACTCCCAAAACACCTTTTCCCTACCTGAGGAATACACTAGTTTCAAAATGTTTATCATGTTTTTTTCATCATGATGTCTATATCTTATTTTATAATCTGTACCTTGAATCCATAAACTTTGCAAACAACAACAAAAAATGTTTTCTGTCAAGATTTTGCATAGTTAAGACAACAACAAGCATTTATTAATTACTCTGCGTCAAGAACCATATAAAATTCTGAAAGTACAAAGACAAAAAATAATTTTTCCCCTCATTGAATTCAAATTCAAATGGGGAAGATAATTCACAAACAAGTACACATATAAAAGATATATACTGAGAACACTGGAGATGATCTCAGAAAGGACACAATTGCATTGAGAGAGATTGAGAAAATCTTCTTGCAAAAATGAAATTTGAGTTGAGACTTGAAGGAAGCCAAGGAAAGCAGAAGTAGAGAAAAGGGAGAGCATTCCAGACATGAGAACCAGCCAATGAAAAGATACCAGTGGTAAAATGCATGTAGTATTGTGTGTGAGTAGTAGAAAGTAGCAGAGTACGTGTGTGTAGAAATTAAAGTGTAAGAAGACTAGAGAGTTAGCAATGAGCCAGACTGGAAAGGGCTTTGGAAGCAAAATAGATTTTATGCTTGATCCTAGATACAATGGGAAGCCACTGAAGTTTATTCAGGAATAGGATAAAATTTGTGCTTTAGGAACACCTCTTTGAAGGACTTGAATGGGGAAAGAATTAATAGGGAAAGCAACCGGCAGCCAGTTGTCATAGTCCAGAGGTGAGGTAATTAGAATTTATGCCAGGGAGGTAGCCTGTGGTCAGTGAAGGAAGGAAGTTATACATGAAAGATGTTGCAAAAATAGAATTGACAGAGATTGTGTACAGATTGTTTATGGGAAATAAGAGAAAGGGAAGGGTCAAGGATGACACTGAGGATGAAAGGAATCCCTTCTCTCTGGGAGAATGGTGGTACCCTAGACAGTAATAAGAAAATTAAAAAGAAAGGATATTTAGGTGGGGAAGGGATAATGATTCATTTTGGTGCATATTGAGTTTAGGATGTCTATAGAATATTATCTTTGAGTTGGATGTACAAGACTGGAGATCAGGGAAAAGGTTAAGACTGAGTAATTAAATTTATGAATCCTCTACATATATGTGATAATTGAATCCATTGGTACTGATGGGGATCACCAAGTAAGGTAGCATGAAGGAAGATGAGAAAACAGCCCAGAAGACAATCCTTGAGTTTATCCATATTTAAGACATTGAGAGGATTCATCAAGAGGTTAGAGGAGAACAAGGAAAGAGCAATATCATGAAAACCTAGAGAAAAGATGGAAAAGACTGCAAAGAGGTCATGAAAAGCATATTGAGGACATTGCCATTTCAAAGGATTTTTTTTTGAGTAAAATAAGTTTTTTAAGTAAAATGAGCTCATTTAAAAATATTTGGTTGATTCAGAATCCCCCACACCTTAAAAACTGGTTGTTTCTACTCACCCAAACATCTGCTTCTATTTGAAAATATTCACCAATGATTTCCTTCTGCTTTGTTGTTAATTTGGTGCTAAAATATAATGTGTGTTGAAAGTAACTTATTTTGAAAAAAAACATATTAATATAGCTTATCAGTAGACTCTAAATTTGTTGGGACAGAGGGCATTTTAGTTTTTTTTTATCAATAAAATGCAGAGATGCAGTAAAACACAGTTAATTCTGGGTTCAAATCATATTTCTGGCACATATTTGATAAATCTGAGCTGTTACTCCTCACTTCTCAGTGTTCTAGGCAACTCTCTAAGACTGTGTCAGAAAAGGGACCAACCTGCATTGGTAGAAAGCATTTTCTGACCTGGGAACCACTTATCTCAACATTATCCCAGATCCAATCCTTATTCCTGTCCCTATGACCAGGGACATATAGTTTGAGCTTAAGAAATGCTTTTTCAACTCAACTAATTGAATAGATACATGGAAGAAGCAATGACTGTAGAGAAGAGAATCATCTTCTTTGATCCCCCACACCAACTGCTACTAACAGCCAACACTCCTCCACCTAACCCCAAAGCCATCATCCTGAGAAGTCACTCCACTAAAGTCAGCCCAGCTTTTGCTGGTGCTATAGATACAAATAATGAAAACCTGGGGGGGATAAGTTCCCACCACAAAGGTCCCTAACTATATGACATGGTGCAATGTTAGAAACTGACAGGATTTTATCAGTGGAAATGACATTCAAAAAGATGCATTACCATCTGCTTTGCCACAAATGATGTAGCCTTTCCATCTGACTAGCAGCTGGTGCCTCCTATTTATGTCATCTCCCCCACTAGAATATAAACTCTTTGAGAGTAGGGACTATCTTACTTTTCTATTTATGTTCTCAGTGCTTTGTACTTAATAAGTGCTTTCTCATTCATTTGTTCATTGAAAGAAAATGGTCAGATAATAAGTCAGTTCAATATTCTCTCTTGATTGTGGGATTTCTCTCTGGAAGGAGTATATTTGTGCTCTCCTAAGCATGATGATTAAAGAGAAGCTGGGAATCTGCCAGTCCTCGTTCCATGTTCTCTTCTCCATATGAGATCATACCAAACTCTACCAAGTATCTGAAGATTCTTTGGAGAAAGACATGTACTATCCTTTTCATAGAAACAGATAAACATATACAGATAAAAACTCCAACCTCAAACCCTGGGACAAAAAGGGATAACAATCCTAAAAGGACAATTTTTCCTTTTTTCCAATAAAGATCTCTCAAGATGCCGGCTGATTAGTCTTAACTGGTCTCTTGGGAACCGTTCCATGCATCTTAAGCCCTAGCAGAATAAGTCTGACAGACAGATCTCTACAGCAATGTGTCCAATAAACGCCCAAACAATTTTCAATTTTGTTGGGAAATTCTTAGCACGCAGGAACTTCCTAACTGTATAACAACTGACAAGGAGACTGGGCCCTTAATGGAGGGGAACAGAGACTCTTCAAAGGTAAGTTCAAATAAATTTATGAGCATCAGACCTCCTACAACCTGCTTAGAAGAAGTAGCCCTCATAAATCGGGGATTAACTCAGTTTTCATTTTGGCTTTTCATTTCACCTTTAAGCAACCCCTAAGGCATCCAGTAAGATTTTTTTTGACCTTTAGCTAAAGTTCAACCTCTACCAGGATCCCAATTTTGGCTCGTCCCCCGGGTGAGCCCTTAAAACAGATTTGAAGCCAATTCAAATAAAGAATAATCCTTGGCCCAACCTTACCTAAAGATGGGATTCCTAATTGTGGGGTGTGGAGAAAATATTGGTTTGAACTCAGCTAATGAATGGCAGTGAACTTTTTTTTTAGGTAACACTGACCACTGAACTCAAGAAGGAAACACAGCATGTTTCTTTAACTCAATATTTCACCTAAATGGGATTAGCTGGATGCAACTTCATACTCCATGGCCTCTAGAAAAGGGGATATAGTTCAACTATGGGAAAACTTGTACTTTGTCATTTATTGTCAATTTTCTGCCTATCCACAGCTACTCTGGATCCAAACCATAGGAAATCTTTTCTATTTTAGTGTGAAATCTCTATATCGGAGGCCATCGAAAGTCTCTCCTGCAACCAGTCCCTCAATTGCACTTGGGGTAAAAGAGAGATGGAAATCAAACTAACAGGAAAAAGCCTGGCTGATCCAAAAACTATCTGGGCAGAATGAAGTTGGGAAAGAAGGTCAAAATTATACACCTACAGTATGAAAAGCTAGGTCATCATCCATGTTAACAAACTCCAAGTTTGTGGCTTGAGGGAGGGTCATTTTATTTCCAAACAGACTCTGAAGCCATTAAAAAAATAATAATAGTAATAACTCAACTGACTCAATGGCATTTTACCAATGAATCAAAGCAGGTAATTTTGTTCCTGATGTTTTTCCGACTTCCAGGAAACCACTGGGAACATTTGGACACTCATTCTTTCTAATACTCCTGGAGAATTAAATGTACTCAATTTAAAAGAAAAGTTTAGTCCTTTTCTACAGACAGTTCAGTATTGGCTGTGCCAGCTTCTGTTTCCTTCATTTCCCCCCTATTAATCCATATAACTTTAGTTATTAGACTTATTAATTTTTTTCTAGTGTGCATATAAGGAGATGAATTCCTACAAATAATCTCTGAGCTTGTAAGCAAAAAGCCATCTCTGATTTACAATGTATTTATCTTTCTGTTTCTCTTTACCCCAAAAAAGAAGAAAAAGGAAAAAAAAAATAAATGGTTAGGTAACAGTTAGTGGGGAGAAAGAAAAAAAAAAAAAAAAAAAAAAGATCCTGAGACTCTAGTAAACTACAAGACCAAAATAAGTTAATGGGATATGGGATATGGGACCCCATCAAGAATTAGTGTGATGTTGGCTGACTTAAAAGAAGCCAAGCTTCAAGAATAAGGAAGGGTTACTCTTTGAGGAGGATTTTTTGTCCACAGAGAGAATAGATGAAATAGTTAACCTGGGAGGAAGCTTTCTGGTCTCCTAGGGAAAGTGGGGAATGTAAGGGCAGGGAAAACCTCTATGATATGAAAAAAATAATCTGAAAAATATATAGTATCACAAGGATGAACCCATATAGAACAGGCTTGGAATTCTCAAAGACTAATCATCTGTCACTAGTGCGTATTGCTCTGTTTGAGAGAGAAACTTCAATCTCAAAGTCTCCCTCACTTATGGATATCAGGATTGGATACAATTCTTGGTAGAAACCATGCTTTCAGGAAGATAAGTAAAGAACTGGGAGGGAAACTATGTATCGCCTTCTCCCAGGGAGCCTGAGTAGAACTCTGGTCTTTAACAGGGACATACCAGAACCAAGAGACAGTTTCCATCAGTTGGAAAATAACCCCTTTGTATACAGGGTTAGACTCAGAGAAATTATCAAAAAAGCCAATAAAACACAAGCATTGTTCTCAAAGAACTATGAATCTTAAAAAGAAGAGGGAAGAAAAGGAACATGCACTTATTAAGCTCCTACTATGGGCCAGGCACTGTAGTAATCTTATTTGATCCTAACAACAGCCATGGAAGGTACATGCTTTTAAGATTTTCATTTTATAGTTGAGGAAACTAAGGCAGGAAAAAATTGGATGATTTGCCAGTAACTGTCAGACTGTACTTAAACTCAAGTCTTCCCCCTCCAGGCTTAGTGCTTATTATACCCTACACCACTCAGCTACCTCTTACTAAAAGGCTCCCAAAGTGTCACAAGTGGAAAGATACCATGGGAGTTCACAAGTCAAAGGGATTTGTTGCGGTTGGAAATTTTGGGGGGAGATTTTCGGGTGGAATTTAAGAAGACTAATAGAAGAGGAGAACCTGAGTACCTTGAATGTTTTTCTAAATGTCTTAATCCATTTCAATATAATCAGTTCCTTTTATAACTCAGGGTATTTTGTATGTGTTTGATACCTGAAAAGGGCTTCACCAGAATGTCCAAAAAGTCCATTAATCAAGGAAGGTTAAAATCCTTGGTCTAAGCAGACAATAGTTATTTTTATGTGCTAATGGACCTTTGAGGTAATCCATTTAGGGAGTGACACAGATTCCAACCCACTCAAGCCTAATCACTTTGTGCCATTCTCATCTGTGTCTCCCATAAACCCCCCAGTGTAGGTTCACCATGCTGGTGACCTTCGTTGAGTTTTCTTTGCACATTAAGGGTATCGATGCACCATGCAAGCTAATTGAAAATTGTATTTCACTTTTATCACATGGTCTGCATTTCTTAATTTTTGATCATATATTTATTTGAAGCACTATTTTATCCCTTCTCTTTCTCGTCCTTCTCCTCCCTCTGTTCACGTGGGAAATCATATAGTTGCAAGTAGTTTTGATCTCTTGCATTTTGTAGATCTCTTGGGAAAGATTATTTTCCCGCTTTCTTTCCTATTCATTGTCTTTTGTTCATTTATTTGTTTTTGAAAAACAGAGACAATTAACACTTTTATCTCCAGTAGCTTTCATTCATGATTTCTGGAATTATAGCTCTGGTAAACCAAGTTTTGATAAAGCCCATTGGGATTCAAATGGAACTACTTGACTATGCCTTTAAACCCAAATCACTCCAGCTCTGACTGATTGGCCAATAATAACATTTACTTGCTCATTGTTTGGATTTTGATGGCTCAATATAATATAAATAAATATGAATATAATATATTTTTCATTGCATATGTTATATATTATATTAAATAAATATAAATATTTTTCAAATAAAATAAAGATAAATATAAATAAAATTGATTCTGTTCTAGCCAGAAATCCTAAGTCTCTTTCCCTCCCAAAATGAGTCTTTTGGAAAGTCAAACTATGTTATCTTTTGCCTCTTTTGTCTCACTTCTCATCTCATTGTAATCATAGAATGGGTCTTGTCTCAAATTCAGATCTAGAAAAGATCTTAGCTTAAAAAGGTCAGGTTCTTCTGGATCATCTGGGTCATGGGCAGTCATTCTGATCTATGTGTTGTTACTGTTCTCCCATGACTGTAGAACAGAATAAGGCTGTTTGCACAACACTGCACAACACAAATACAATGTGCCAGCAACTCAAGATATCACCCTCCTGATGTCATCTATCCTTTTTGAGAATGAAGGATGAAACAACAAAATTTATTTGATGACCTCTTTTACACTGTTTCTTAGTAATTCCCTGATATCATGGTATTTTGCTCATATTCTCCATGTCTCATTCCACAGACCTTTGAATAGACTTCAATTTTGATTCTTCAGAGACTATAGTATTCCAAAATTTACTATGAAAGAATATTGAAATTAAAAATCTGAGCCTTATATAATATGCCACAATTAGTTCTAAAGGGATATATGACTAAAGTACAAAAAAGCCACATTATAAAATGGAGATGTCATTGTAAACTACATCGAGGGGGACAATTTTTTTTGAATTATGAACTTGAACATCAAATAAAATAGGTATATTCATATGCATAATAGAATATAAAAAGAAACTTGTACAAGGACTGTGAACCTCTCTTATTTGCTTTTCTTTTAAAATACATAATAAAGTTAACATGTAACTTTCAATGCTATCCTAATTGTCTGCTATTCTTTCTGCCCTTCCTACTAATCTCTTGTGCATTTTTTCTAATACTCCAGTTCTTGTTTTATTGACCACTATCTCTTTAGTCCCACTAAACCCCCTTCCTTCCATTTCCATAATGGAAAAAGAGAAAAAAGAAAAACTATGTAAGCAAGAATGGGAGTTTCACTGACTAGCCCATCCAATAAAAACAAATTACCTTCTTTGGGTAGGAATATTTCTTGATTCACTAACCTAAACTTTTTATGAAGAGGATCTATATTTCCCCTTTAAATCAGTCAAATCCCTTATGTGAAACATTTTATTATTTCTTGGGAATTAGTATAAAAATAAGGAGCTACTGTTTAACAATAAGGTGATTCAGAGCAAATCCAATAGATTTGTGATGAAGAGAGACATCTGCATCCAGAAAGAGAACCATGGGAAGTGAACATGGAGCACAACATAGTATTTTCACCTTTTTTATTGTTTGCTTGCTTTTTCTTCTCTTTCTCATTTTTTTCCTTTTTGATCTGATTTTTCTTGTGCAGCATTATCAATGTGGAAATATGTATAGAAGAAATGCACATGTTTAGCATAAATTGGATTATTTGCTGTTTAGGGAAGAAGGTGGGGAAAAGCGAGAGAAAAATTTGGAACATACAGGTTTTGCAAGTTGAATGTCAAAAATGATCTTTGCAAATATTTTGAAAATAAAAAGTGATTATTAAAACAAATAAACAAAAAGAAGAAGAAACTATCTCAAAACCAGAAAAACAAATTCTGAAGGTCTACCAGAAGGAGGTTGGAACAAGTAAGGCATTCTTCCACACCTCAGAAAAACAAAAGTAGAATTAAACTGTGGTAGAGAAAGGAGATATTAAAGACATTACTTGGGTCTAGCTCAGCTAGAGGGTATGGTAAATAGAGCGCTGGGCTTGGAGTCAGGAATATTCATCTTAGTATGTTGAAATCAAACCTCAGACACTTACTAGCTGTGTAACCCTAAGCAAGTCACTTAACCCTGTTTGCCTCAGTTCCTCATTTGCAAAATGAGCTGGAGAAGAAAATGACTAAACACTTCACTGTCTTTGCCATGAAAACCCCAAATGGGCTCATAAAGAGTTAGCCATAACTGAAATGACTGAATAGCAATTGGTTCTATGGGCATCTTATAGCAGAAGACCTGGGACTGAGATTGGCTCTTTCCCCAAATCATTTCCTAGTGCCTAGCCATCTACGGAGAATATAATATAATTTTCAGTTTCATTACCCAAACATTTCCAGTAAATTAAATTTTGCCTTAACCACAAAGAGACCAAGAGTTAAACAGATATAGATATAACTGTAAAGTTAAGCAGAGTTTCTAAATATTAGAATTATTCTTAATTGGGAGCTCAGAGCAATTGTGATTGAACTCAGAATTATTTGTCTAAGATATATCCCCTAAAATTCAAAAGGGCGGGGAATGAGGAGCACCTTAGGAGCCATTATATTTCTCCCTAGGCTTAAACCAAACTAATTATTGAAATAGGATGTTATAAATGCATAGTTAAGCAAATATAAGTTCAGGAGGAACTTTTTTTTAACAAAAGAAAGGGAAGAGGAGCTCATAAAAAATAAAAGATATATGTGACCACTTAAAATTGAAAATTTTTAAAGAAAAAACTGCAATTAGGATAAAAATGGAAAATATTGATTTGGAAAAGATCTATCTATCAAAGGCCTCTGATAAAAGTCTAATGCCCAAGATATATAGAAAAGTAATGCACATACTTAAGACTAAGAGCCATTTGATGATATATAATTAGTCAAAACAATGCAAATTGTAAACGATCAGATTACTGCTTCAAATTAATAATATATAATTATATATAAGAGAAATGCAAAAAAAAAAAAATCACCTGATACCTGGAAAATGTCAAAAATGACTAAAGATCAAATAATCAATGTCAAGGAAATAAACTGTGAGAGGAGGGTCTTGTTGACTTGCAGAAAATAAGTCTGTCAATAGACCTGCTCAACTATCATGGAAAACAATTTGAAATTATGCAAAAAGGTGATAATATTTCTTATACCCTTTGAATCAGAGAGCATATTTCTGTATATATATTCTAAGAAGGTCATGGTAAGAATGAATGGTCCCTTCAAAATATTTATAGCCATGTCTCTTCCAGTATCAAAGAAATAGAAACAAAGTGAGATCTAATCAACTAGAGAACAGGGAAATAAATTGTATCATATGAATGTCATAAAATATCATTGGGCCATGAAAAATTCTAAACAAGAGGCATTCTCTGAATGTGAAAGATCATGTTTCACTGGGAACTCCCAGTGTGAGAATATTTTCCATAAGCCAGAAGCTCTCAACCTCTGTCTTAGTAAATAAATTATAGAGTTGATGATTAAGACTCAAAGAGACTTGTCCAGAATCAGAGGGACAATGTCTGAGAAGGGAAGGGAAAAGAATAAGCAGTTATTAAGCACCTACTACAGATCATGGGTTGTACCAAGCATTTTATAAATATCTCATTTGATTCTCATAGCAAGTTTGAAAGGTAGGTGCTATTATCCCCAGTTTTATAAATTGAGATAAACACAGGTTAAGTGACTTTGTCCAAGTTCATATAGCCTGAAACCAGATTCGAACTCAATTCTTTCAGGCTCCAGGTCCAATACCCTATGTACTGTGCCACCTGATTCTAAGGCCAGTGTTCTATTTATTATGCTAGACTATCTCTATAATTAATTAATTATTATGGGGGAGGGGAGTACAGTTGGGGTTAAATGAACTACCAAGGGTCACATAGCTAAGAAGTGTTCATTGTCTGAGGCTGAACTTTACTTCAGGTTCTTCTAACTTCAGGGCCAGTGCTCTATCCACTGGACTCTCTAGCTGCCCCCCGCCTGACTCTGTAAACCATAATTTCTTAATCTAAGTGAGAAAGTTGAGGTGGAAGATGCTACATTCTAAAAGATTTATATATTTAAATTTATGGTGTGCTATGTAATTTGGGCAAAACATTTCAAAGAGGACAAAATGAAGCTAGTTATCTGGTCAAGGAAGTTCTATGCCTCAGCATCTGTGGGATGGACAAGGGAACCATCTGAATATCTTTGGCTAATAAATGGCTTTAATCTCACCTGATTATGTAGCTCTTTTACCAAGAGGTGCCATGTTAGGTTCCACTCTAAAGAGGAACTCTTTTCAACCAATCATCATTATTTTGCTAGAATGATTTGAGCAAAACACATCATAATTTTGATATCAGAAATCCACGATTCACATTCTGATTCTTCCTAAGTAATTGGGTAACCTTGGGCAATTCAATTACCCTTTCTGTCCCTCAATTATTCTTCCATAAAATGGGGTTCATATGACTTTCACTACCTACTTTACAGAAGTGGAGATAAGTCTTTGTAAATATTCAAATGCTACAAAAATGAGAATTCTCCAAAGAACATTGTACATAATAATATCAAGATTATGTGATGATCAACCGTGATGGACTTGGCTCTTTTCAACAAAATGGTGATTCAAGGCAATTCCAATAGACTTGAGATAGAAAGTGTCTTCCACTTTCTATCTAGAGAACTATGGAAACTGAGGATCAAAGCAGAGTATTTTCATCTTTTTGTTGTTATTTGCTTGCTTTTTTCCCCTTTTGATCTGATTTTTCTTGTGCAGCAAGATGAATATGGAAATATGTTTAAAAGAATTGTATATGTTTAACCTATCTATATAGAATTGTTGCTACCTTGGGGAAGGAGGGGTGAGGGAGAAAAATTTGGAATACAAGGTTTTGCAAAGGTGAATGCTGAAAACTGTCTTTGGAAAAATGAAATAGTATTTTTTTAAAGAAAAAAATTACTGTTCTTATGGTGATTTAGGGGGAAAGGCATTGTAAGATAAGGGATAAATGGACTTGGAGTCAAAAAGACCTATCATAAGTCCTAGCTCTGGCATACTCTATAACCATAGGCAAATCATTTAACCTTTTAATGCCACAGGCAATTCCTGTAGATGAGAAACTGATTGGATCTGTGGAAAAAATTTCCTTGCTAGAAGTTCTCCTTAATGAAACCCAGGTCTGGGACAAATAAGAAAAGATTTTGAAAGTGTTGTTGTTGTTCAGTAGTATCCAGCTCTTCATGATCCCATTTGGGAATTTCTTGGCAAAGACACTAAACTGTTCTAGAGGAAACAGAGGTAAGCCACTTGCTCAGGCTCACACAGCTAGTAAGTGTCCGAAATCAGATATGAATTCACAAAAATGAATTTTCCTGACCTTAGGTCCCAGGCTCTCTCTACTGTACCCTATTGCCATTATGTAAATGGTCCAAAATGGGAATGTCTGGTCAATAATCACTTAACACATACCTATTATGCTCCAGGAAATTTAAGAAGGGGCTAAAGTATAAAAGTTTTTCACTATCAAACAGGGAATTTTGTATTTGGTCCTTGGGTGATTGGGAGCTACTGGAGTTTATTGAGTAAAGGGTGACATAATTGGACCTGTGCATTATGAAAATCACTTTGGTGGTTGAATGGAACATAAACTGGATGGGGGAGAGTCTTGAGGCAAGAAAGCTGGCCATCAGAATATCACTATTTTAGTGAGGTGAAGTGGGTCTGCACTGATATGCTGACAGTGTCAAAGGAGAGATATTACAAAGGTACAATCAACAGAGTGAGTATGACACAGATTATAAGCCAGGGTAATTGGGAGGATTGGGGTTCATTTTGACAGTAACAGGAAAATCTGGGAGACAATTCTTGATGAGTTTCCTATATTCCTATATTTCTTATATTCCTACTGTTAAACTGCATTTTCTCCTCTACAATATTCTACCAAAGATGGGCCAAAATGACAAATCACAGATTCTACGTACTGATTTGCTGTTAGAGGTATATAGCATTTGAAAGGACATTTATTTCCCCAGTCATTTCCTGATTGTAGCAGTTGCTATTCCCGCCCCCCCCCCCAAAAAAAAAAAGAAAAAGAAAAGAAAATATATGAAATTTTGCCTAAAGCATTTTTGCTGAAACGCAAAATGTGTCAGACAGTCAGATGTGTGATAAAATACCAGAGTAATCTAGAATAATGCTTTGAAATGTTGCTAGGGTAAGCATGCATGAAGAAGGATTGAAATAGCCCACAAACACAAATGTTAACTCTGTGACTCATCTCTAATCTCAAGGTATAAAAAGGAAAATTATTCTTTTTCTTCTTTGGTGATTTGCATAACCTAACTTTTCTTGAAAGCTAATGAGATTATGCTACTTAAAAACAAAACAAAACAAAAAATCCTTAGAGATCTACTAGTTTGGGGGTGTAGTCCACCTTTGTGTCAATTAATCACAATGGAATTAATCAATTAAACTAAGTATGAATAAGTCCAAATCAATTTCAAAGAATGTCAGTCAATAAGCTTTTCTTAAGCATCCTAAGCATCCAAATACTATATTAAATGGTAGCTGCACAAAAAAAGTATAAAAGATAGTCCCTGTCCTCAAGGAGCTCAGTCTGATAAGGTAGCAACAACTGTATACAAACAAATAATCCACAAGAGAAACTGGAGCTACTCAACAGAAAGGAGGTTCAAGAATTGAGAGGGATCAGAAAAGGCTCCTCATAGAAAGTGAGATTTTAGATGGAACTTGAAAAAAGCCAGGAAATCCTGATTTCCTACCTTGGGGAAGGAGGGGAGAGGGAGAAAAGGCAGAGAAGAGGAGGATGTTCCAGACTCTTAGAGTAGCTGATGAGAATATCAGGAGTCAGGAGAATGGAGTGTGTATTGTTTGTGGAACAAACTCGATCCCAAAGGAGAAAGAACTGAGAGTGCTTTTCTGTCTCTGCCTTTTTTCTTCAGTTTCTCCAGCCTGAAATATTCTGTCAACCACTCTTTATCTGTTAAATTCCTATCCAATCTCTAAAATCCAACTCAAATGCCATCTGTTATAGTGCTAGTGATCAGGGAGGACTTTCCAGAGGAGGCAGCATTTCAGTAGACAGAGATAAAGAGGGAATTCTAAATATGGAACTTGAGAAAAGGTAAAAAAAAAAAATATATATATATATATATATATATATATGCATATTCAGGCAAAGAGACAAATTCAGTTAGGCTGAGATATAATCTGAGATAAAACTCAACAGGCAATGTGAATCGAGTTGGATCTTTAGATTCCAGGTAGAGGAAGTGAAACATTATTTCATAGGCAATATGAAAGGAAATGTGAAATCTTTCTCTCTGTGTCTCTCTCTCTCCATTACTTTTGGAACACAAAGAATATGAAAGTGAAGATACTTGAGTTAAGAGATGCCCTTACTAGTGTTATACATAAAGAGATTAGATTCACAGTTGTTTGGAGGAAACAATAGAAGATGGTAAATAGAGAAGTTTGTCATTATTGAGTTTGTTTGTTTGTTTTTTCAGTCCTAGCAGACTCTTTGTGACCAGATTCTCTGGCTAAGATATAGCAATGGTTTGCCATTTCCTTTTCCAGCTCATCTTTATATATGAAAAAACTGAGTTTGTCAGGAAAGAGGGACAAACTGAGGTAAACAAGGTTAAGTGACTTGCACAGAATCACACAGCCAATAAGCATCTGAAACTGCATTTGAACTCAGTCTTCCTGACTCCAGTGCTCTATCCACTGAACCACCCAGCTGCTCCAGAGAAGAGGTAAGGTGCTTTGTTAGGAGGCAAGTGCAAACATAACCCAGACATTCGTGCCAGCTAATGAGGGATTGTAGAAGGCTGGTAGCAGAAGTTTAGATATGAGACAGACATAGAAAAAAGAGAGAGAGAGAGAGACAGAGGAGAGAGACAATGAGAGACAGAGAGAGACAGAGAAAGAAAGAGAGGGAGAGAGACAATGAGAGAGAGAGACAGAGACAGAGAGAACGAGACAGAGAGAACATAAGAATTGCGATTGACTGAACATAGTGCCATTGGATATAGGAGATAAGAACAAAGAAGGAAGAAAAGAAAACTATGAGGTTATTTCTCTGCATGTGTCTCTCTCTCCCTTACTACTTACTCTCTTTTCCTCTTCCTCTCCATTTTCCTCTTTCTCTTCTTTTCCCTAATCTCTCTCCCTGTTCCTCTTTCCCACCTCCTCTTCCCCATCCCTTTTCTCTTTCTCCTTTTTTTTTTGATTCTCTCCCTCTCTGTCTCCCTTCTTTCCTCTCTCTCTGTCCTTCTCCCCCTCCTTTTCTTCCTCTCCCTCTTCCTTTTTCTCCTTTCTCTCTCTCTCTGTGTCTCTCTCTCCTTTCCTCCCTCCCTTCTTCCTTCCCTCCCTCCCTCTGTCTCTCTGTCTCTCTCACCACTTGTGTTACTGAATTATTTTTAGACCACAAAGAATAAGAGAGCATTTGACTAACAGAACCACAACTAGGATTGAGTTACTTGAACTTTGCCTCAAATTACTTAATTTAGAGACACTGACAATACTTGAGGATCCTTTAGAAGCACAGAAACAACAGTTTAGCGCCTACTCAGCAGGAAAAAAATTAGCTAAAAACAAAAGTTATCAGATAGCAGATTGGGAATAATTCCTTTTCTACCAAGCCACTGTCTCCTCACAAAGGGGAAGTTTCCTCCCTGAAATTGGGGCAACTTTATAGATCTCATACTGGCTGTAGTTCGTTGTACTTGTCCCTTGTATAATATTCCTAGTTATGGCTCCACTGACCAACTGCCTCGAAGGAACCATTTCTATGACTATTTTAGCCAACTGAAATAAGTTCAAATGCTATCCTTAAAAATCTATACTTTATATCCTTGACCTGAGAGCATCAATGAATTGATTATATCAAGACTGGATGATTTCTTTAATGATTTATTATTAATGATCAAAGGCTAGGGAGGGACAAGCTGATGATGTGATTACCAAACCAGACTTCCTCTGAAATCCATTCGGTTATATCTCTGTGCCACATCCTTTTCTTAGGAGTAACTTTTTTTTTTCTGCCTCTGAACAGCAAATAATCTTGCAGATCAATGTCTAAGTCTCCAAAAAGACTTATGAAATGTTTCAGAAATTCTGCACAGAAATGTACCAATGATGACAGCCATGCTAAGAGGAATAATAATGCTGCACTGAGTGCTAGTTTATCAACCTTTGCCACTTAGGAAATTCACAGCCAATTTAATTAAAAATATAACAGCTCTGAAAGCTGCTAAAACGGTGGCGACAACAATCAGTCATTTTGTAATAGTGCTGAAGATCCATTAGGGACACTGAACTCTATGCCAACTTTTTTTTTTTTTAACTCAGATAGTGGGGCATTTCATTCTGCACAATTAATGTCACCATATTTAAAATATTGACTATCTATAAAGAGAAAAATATTCAGGCATCTTTGTAATGCACATTTTTTATGGTCCAAACTCACTTAGAAAGGTGCCTGGAATTTATTCGTTAGCAGCAGCACATTTCACATGCAGAAAATTTAAATGGTTTCTTCTGACTAACTCATTTAATCATTTAGTTGATTTAATGAAAAAATGTTCTCCATTTTTTCTACTGTTGGTTGCTGAGATTAATCCTTCCTATTCATTAGCAATCAAACATTGCAGGAAGGTTTACATCTTATTCTCACTTAACTCCATTTCCTTTTATTTCAAAAAAAATCTAATAGAATTTAAATGGTGTCTTTTAAATCACTTGAATAGTTTCTCTCTTAGTATTTCACTTTGTCTTGTGGAAGAAACATTCCTAGCTCATGACACTGGAAAGAAAATATTCCTGGATCTTGCAGGGTAGAAAAGATGGACGGGTAAGCTACTGGCAGGAAGGATTAGTTGACAGGGCATTGATACTAATTGGATAAGAGAGGGAAGGGCAAGATAGGAATCAAAGAAAACAATTAGACTGAGACCTTGAATTCCCCTAATTAACAATGTAGGAGACACTATAGTGCATCTTGAAATCTGGTTAAGTGGGGCTTTCTGATTTATTAAGGGGTTTGTGATCCCATCAACAACACTGGACACAAGCAGTTGGTTTTCATTCTATAAAGAACTGAAACCAGTTTGAGCAAATCCAGACAAACAACTCTCTCCTATCATTCAAAAGGTTCCCATTTCCAATGCAATTTTACCGAGGCAGTCTCATTTAGAGTTGTGACCATTATTATTTGGAGGTGTGATAAAAAATTACCTGGTAAATTCATCTCCCCATGAAATATATATATATAGATGAGGACTATTCCCAAATAGAACTTTTATGATCCAATTGGTTGCAAAAATCATATAATCAATTTAAATTACTGAATAATATAATAGAAAATTATAAAGCAGCACTTTCTATTTTTTTTCCTAAATTCTGAATAAAAGAAGCTGCTTTACAATCTTTTTCAATGAGCAGTTTTCTCATGATGTTTTGCAAGGTGAAACTGTAGAAACCACTAGATAGGCTCTGGCATGAAGGATAAGAACAGTGGTGTGAGGACACTGAACTAGGATTGAATTAATGCACTGACTCATGAGAATAATAAAATGGTGAGGGATAAATTAAGCTATATCAGTAAGGGGGAAATTATCTGTTTTCATGATTAGAACCAATGAGCCAGAGAGATAAAAGAATGAAAATATCCCTATTTTTTGCTGTTTGTTCCAAAGCACTTAATACTTCAAAGATATCATGGTTGACAGCATTAGTTCATGTGGGAGAAGATGTAGGTCTTGGGTAAATAGAAATGATCATCATTTCCATTTTATAGATTGAAAAACTGAGGACAATCCAAGTAATTAGCCCAAAATTATTCTGATATTCATTAGCTGAGCTGGAGTTATAAGCAAGGTCATCATACAAATCTCAAACACAAATTTTTACTGGACTTGGCAGCTTGATTAAAGTGGATTAAATTTATTCTTGTGGCTTGAGAGGGAAAAGTCAGGAGTAATGACTGTAATTTGTGACAAAATGAGGCCAGTGTAGACTTCATGTAAAAGGAAAAAAATAGCTCCTCATCATGAGAGCTATTATCCAGAAGTGGGATGAGCTTTGTCAGAAGGCAGTGAGTTCCCTCTCAGAAGAGGTTTTCAAAATACTTAGGTAACCACTTATCAGGTATAAGGTAATACAGATTCTCTTTGAAATATGGGTGAGACCAGATGGCCACAGAGGTGTCTTTCTACTTAGATTCTCTGTGATTCAGTGACTTCTGCAAAAAAGCAGCTGGATGTGTGAGAATGCGCAGTAAGCCTGGGAGATGAGTGAGGAGACAAAGAAAGGCTCACCAGTGACTTGTTTTTGCCTTTCTTTGCATCCCCAGAGCTTAGCACAGTCCCAGCACAAAGTAAATGATAATGATGATGACACATTACAAAAGCCTTGGAACTGGACTTTGGGAGTTTTATAGTGTTAAATTAATACTAACAAAATTCACCTTTCTACATTTCGAGAATTTGTAGGTCTTCATCATTAGCAGACTCTTACTGCTACAAGTGAAATGAGCATTTCTAATGACAGGAAATGTTCACCAATTTTGTGTTTTGCTGGAGTTTTTGCTCCTTGAGTTTTGCTCCTTGGTAAAACAATTCCCCATCCCCTACCCCCCATCCCCTTCCTCAATGATTTTTTTTAATAAGTTGTAGTTGGCTTTGGACTCGGAGTATTTGGATGCAAACTCAGATTCTCCTATTTACTTTCTGTATGACCTTGGACAAATCAAGCAACTTTTTAAATTGAGCAGGAATTAGAATAGCTGAACTCTAGCTCTAAATCTATGTTCCCATTACAAACACTGTTGCAGTTTAAGTTAAAACATTATGGTCCTCTCTAGATAAATCATTTTAGATTAGAACATAAGAATCAGACTTTTCGGGGAAAATTTGAAGAAAGTTCCCAATAGATTGTTTCTCAGAGGAGGGATTTTCAAATTCTCTCAGGCTGAGCTATGCAAAAAGCATGGTGGAAAGTAAATGCACTGACCTGAAATCAGGAAAATCTGCATTTAAAATCTACATCAGACCCTCACTAACTATGTGACCCTAGGCAAACCTCTTAAACTTTCAGCTTCAGTTTCCTTATCTGCAAAACAAGAAGAATAATAATAATGCCTACATCCCAGGGTTGCTCTGATAAGAAAAATGATCAAATGAGTTAACCTGTAAAGTGCTTTGGAAATGGCAAAAGAGTATATAATTGATATGTAATAGTAGCAGTAGTAATAGCAGTATTAGCAGTAGTAGTAGCAGTAATAGAAGTAGTAGCAGTAGTAGTAGTAGAAGTAGTAACAGAAGTAGCAGTAGTGGCAATAGTAATAGCAGTAATAGTAGTAATAGTAGAATAGCAATAGTGGCAATAGTAATAACAGTAGTAGCAGTAGTAGTAGTAATAGTAGTAATAACAGTAGTGTCAATAGTAATAGCAGTAGTAGTAGTAGCAGCAGTAGTGGCAATAGTAGTAGCAGTAGTGGCAGTAGTAGTAGCAGTAGTAGCAATAGTAATAGCAGCAGCAGTAGTAATAGTAATAGCAGTAGTAATAGTGGTAATAGTAGTAGTAGTAACAGTAGTAGTACTAGTAGTACTAGTAGTAGTAATAGCAGTAGTAGTAGTTGTAGTTATAGTAGTCTTACTGTGGAATGTTTCTTATAGACTTCCTGTGATCCTCTTTTTTAATCTAGTTTTCTGCTGCAGAATCCTAATTTTTAGAAATTGCCACAAACATACTAGAAAACTTGGATGCATTAAATGTAAGTCTCCCTCCCATTTTTTTCTCAAGATATCATGAATACATCAAGCCCAGTACTCTTGTCAAACTCTAGTTATTTTAAGTGCTTCTTTAAAATTCATTACCAAGGCCAAATGGTGTAAGGGTCTCTTAGTCATCAAAGCAGAAACTATCGCAGATATGACCTAGTCCAGACACTATTCAATACATGTATGTTTGTTCTTAGTTTTAAAGAGGACCAATGACATCATGGGGAGATATTTGGATTCTTAAGTGAATTGGACTTAAGGGAGACAGAGATGTTCAAAGTCAACAATCTCACTTTCTCTTCCAGAGTAATAGAAATCCAGAGTCAAGATAAAAGTCAAGATGACCGGTAATGGTCCATCTTAGACATGAAACTTCTCTTTCACACTTGTCAAGAGTTCATCGTACCTCACTTTGAGCACCTTCAGTGGTGGGGAAAACTTACCACTTTAGCAGGAAAGACATTCTGTTTTTTAGGTAGTTCTAATTTTTAACAACATTTATTCACCCCTCAAATCAGGTAAAAATCTTGTACCTTCCAAACATAAGCCTATGTGCTAATCTTTGGGTCTAAGCACAGCAACTATAATCCCTCTTCCATAGGATAACTTGTATAAATCAATAAATCAACCAACAAAATGTATTAAATACTTACTATGAGCCAAATACTTACTTAAGTATTGGAGATAGAAAACAAAACCTGCCTTCAAGAAGCTTACATTCCAGTGGAGGAGACAAAATAAATACATCCAAAAACATAAAATAATTACAGAATTGAGGAAAGTGGAGGCACTTGGGAAGAGGGACCAAGAAAGGCTTTCTGGGACCTTGAATGCAGCTATTCCATACACTCCACACATACACTTCTTCCCTAGGTTCAATATCCACAGTGTTTTCAATTAATCCCCAAATGGCTTAAAGTCTCTCAAGTTTATCAATGAAATTTCTAAATATGTCACCCCAAACCAAACCCAGGAACCCATCAGTGCTCTGAGCTGGGAGAGTACAGCAGAACTATGTCCTTCCTCATTCTAATTTTCCTCATCTATTTTCTTAATAGTGTTTAAGACTGCATTGACTTGAATGGCTTTCGTAAACTACTGTTAACTCAGCTTATACTTTGAAGTCCACTAAAACCTCCAGATCCTTTCTGATGACCTGCTATCCAATCCTGCCTTAGCCATCTTGAACTTCAGATTCAATGTAAACCAATGCAAAACTTGTCATTGAGCCTTTTTAATAAAAGGATTTGGCTACACTAGCTTTGGGTCAATTGAGCTAGTGATAAATTCATCATCCAGTATGTTTACTATTCCTTTCAGCTTTGAGTAATCTGCTCATTTGATAAGCTTTTCATCTATATCCATATCTAAGTTACTTACATTAATATTCAAATACATACACCCAAAAATATATTTCTGGGGTATTCCATAAGAAACTGTTTTCAGGATGATATCATCCCATTATTTATTCTTCAGGTCTAGTCTTACAACCAGTTTCAAATCTAACTCTAGTATTGTTTTCATTTTATCAGCAAGGGTGGCATGAGAAATTTTGATAAATGCTTAGTAAAATAGAAATATTTTATATCTATAATATTTCCATGATCTAATGATCCAAATGCCCACTCATTCAAAAAAGGAAACAAGAATAGAAGAGTATAACATTAAACCATGATGACATCTGGTGATAACTATTTCTTTTTCAGATCTTCACTCATTATCCCTTTGAAAACAGGTTCTAGAATTTTGCCAGTGGTCAAAGTTAAAATCTTTGCTTTATTCTTTTTTTTTATTAAATTTATTTAGTATTTTATTTTTTCCCTAAGTTTCATGTAAAAACAATTTTTAACATTAATTTCTAAAACTTTTAGTTCCAATTTCTCTCCCTTCCTTCTCCACCATCCTTCCCTCATTAAGAAGGCAGCAATTTGATACAGATATACATGAAAAACATTTCTACAATAGTGATGTTGTGAAAGGAAACATAACTAACCTCCGTCAAAAAAAATCCTCAAAAAATAAAGTTTATTATATTTCTTATGTATATTTCAATCTGTATTCAGATTCTCTATGTATTCTTTCTCTACGTATAGATAGAAACTTTCATCATAAATCCTTCAGTTATCTTGGATCATTGTATTGCTGAGAACAGCAAAGTCATTCAGAACTGATCATCTTACAATATTGCTGTCACTTTATACACAGTACATTTTACTTTGCATCAGCTCATGTAAGTCTTTCCAAGTTTTTCTAAGATCATCCTGCTCATCATTTATTACAACAAAATAATATTCCATCATCACCCCCAAGGCCATATGCCTTCCCTGATCTATGTCTAGCCACTGGACCCAGATGGCTATGGAGGAGAAAGTTAGGCTGGTGATTTTGCACAGTCTACTCTCACTTAATCCCAGCTCCTTTTCCTCTTAGAATATCATATTCCAAGCTCTCTGATCCTTTAATGAAAAAGTTCTAAATTTTGTATCATCCTGATTGCCTCCAAAGAACTTAAATAGCTTTCTTCTGGCTGCTTATACTTTCTCCTTGACCTGGACCTCTGGAATTTGACTGTAATATTTCTGGTAGTTTTCATTTTGGGATCTCCTTCACAAAGTGACTGGTGGATTCTTTCAATTTTGATTTTATCTTTTGATTCTACAATATCAAGGCAGTTTTCCTTGATAATTTCTTGGAAGATGATGTCTAGAATTTTTTTTTTTGATTCAGTAATTTAAAAATTCTCTCTTTGGATCTATTTTAAAGGTAAATTGTTTTTCCAGTGAGATAGTTCACATTGTCTCTTATTTTTCATTCATTTGGTTTTGTTTTATTGCTTCTTGAGTTCTCATAAAGTCATTAGCTTCCATTGTTCAGTTCTAATTTTTAAGGGATTATTTCCTTCACTGAGTTTTTGTGCTTCCTTTTCTAGTTGGCCAATTCTACTTTTTAAGGAGTTTTTTTTTCTTCTTCAGTGAATTTGTGTGCCTCTCTTTCCATTTACCCAATTCTGATTTTTAAGGCATTCTCCTCATTGATTTTATCTCTTTTATCACTTGGTTTGGTATGTTTTTTAAGGTGTCATGTTCTACAGTATTTTTGTGCCTCTTTTACCAAACTGCTGACTCATTTATTATGGTTTTCTTGCATCATCCTCATTTCTCTTCCCAATTTTTCCTCGACCTCTCTGACTTGATTTTCAAAATCTTTTTTGAGCTCAGTGGAACACAGATCAGCCCAGACTATGCTTAAGGAAGACAGGGCCCCAGCAAACTAGGAGCAGGTTTTGGGAACCACTGAATCAGCAGAAGCAGAGGCTGCTTCAGGAGCTCTTGGCCCACAGACATTACGGGACTTGAACACCTGGTACAAAGATTAAAGGGATTCCTTTGCTAACATTGAGACAGGACTCTGTTACTTTGTCCATAGTTGAATCTAGGTCAAAGTCCTGGGTGGCAGTCCCAGAGTAACGAGGAGCACTGAAACTCCAAAGCTACTAATCACAGAATGGCTTTTGTGTTTTTAAGATTTACCAAAAAAAAAAAAAAAAAAAAAAAATTTTTCTTGGCAAACATTTGTAAAAGTTAGTGTCAGTTGACATAATGAAAGGTAGCCTGAGTAAAATCAGGAGACTGCCTAGGAAATTCTACCCCATAAGAACTCTACTCTTCTGGACCAGATCCATGAGTTGCAGTGTTGTTGGTAAATGAAATATCACAGGCCTTTTCCCCAGTCAATACTTTAGAGCTGAAAGAGGCCATAAAGATTACCATATTCAAACCTCTTATTATATATAGTAACCACACTGAAATCCAGAAAAAGGAAATATTTGGACCAAGATCCAGACAATAGTTAAGAGGAAAACTGGGAATAGAAGCCTAGTCTAATTTTCTCTCATCATACAACATTGCCCCCTAGAAATAAAAAATCAAATTATCATACATGCCATTGACTAAGGACAATTTCAAAATATAAATATAATGGCTCTCTTGTTAATCAAATTGACACAACAACACTGTGATGGGATGTCATCTGGTTGAAAATTTTATGGGGGCTTTGAGGCTATGAGTTAAAGGTCTGGATTGAAATTTGTGGTCTCAATATGGTCATCTTTGCTTCCTTTAGGGAGCCAACCAAAATTAGCAGCGACAGATAGGTTATAAACATGTGAGTTATAGAGCTCTCTAATTTCTAAAGAAAATTGTGTTTGATACTTCAAAGGATTCATAACCTCATGAGTGTAAAACCCCCTCTCCAAAGATGTCTTTTTATTGTTTGATACATATTAATATTATTCCAACAGATTTTGATGATGGTTCTTCCCATTGCACAAGAGGCCTTCCTCTGGTTCTTTTAATATCTGCAATATGCATGGAGTACCTTAGATGTATCAGCTTATGTGGAGATGCTGAAGGTCCTATATCCCAGAAAATCAGAAAGTCATGTGGAATAGAAGCACCTTTAAAGACTGGAACATGAGTAGACATTCTGTATGTAGTTCCATTTTTGATCCAGTAATTAGAGGAAGCCTCTTTTGCTTGGCTGCATAGCTAGAATTGGGGCCATCTCCAAAAAGGTGAGAATCATTCCTGGTTTAATCCCTGTGGCCATTTTCTCTTTGATGACTCTAGTCCTTGAATCTCTTTAGGAGTATCTAGTGAGATAATGCTATAAAGGTAAAAGCTTTGGAACCTTCTCCTCATTAGGCCCAAGAAGCAAATCTCAATCCTGCTTTTCTGTGTCTATTCTTTTCCATTTTAGTGCTATTCATGACCACTTAATATTTTGATTCTTCTGAGATCATTATGTTCCATGATTTACAGTCATACAGCATTCAACTAAAGGATATTAGTATTAAAATCATAGGGTTTTGAGGCAGTGAACAGCTGAGATTATTGAATATTTCATTATATCCCAAATTTTTACCCTGTGAACTCTTCTCTTCCTATGCCATTACGGGTTTAGTTCATTATTTATCTGTAGCACTTACATGAAATATAAGTTATCCAACTCAATGCATCGCCCTTCTAATTACATTTCACAATCTGGACAATATGTATTTTTCATCTACTTGGCTTGCCTGTGTAGATTGCAAAGCCAATCTTTCAACTGATGTCATGGAAGAGATCCTGAAAAATTCTAGGATGTGCTGCTTTGAACACAAAAATAGAAGGCCTGGGGGACCTTCCAAATCTAATAAGAAGCTCTCTTCTACTTGAAACGTGACATCAGAGAAGAAAAGGGGCAGTGATAAAATGGTGAGTTAGGAAAGTTCCTGGTAACACTTTTGGAAGATCTTTGCTGCTAGGGACAATTATTTGCATTGGAAGACTTATTGTTGACAGGGATTGGCTCTTTGCTGAAACAAAGATATTGGAGATCCATAAAGATTTTTGAAAGGCTGAAAGATTGGGCTGAATCTAACATGATGGAATTTAATAAGATAAGTCTTATTCTCAGGCTTAAGAAATGGATTTCCTAATTTTGTCTGAAAAACAGATTTAGGGGATTTGTAGTTGACTATGAGTGAAGAGGGTTATATGGCAGCTGAAAAAGCTAGTGTGATCTTAAGTCAGAGTAAGAAAGGGAAGTGGATTTTTAGGAATCAGGAAGTGAAGGGCTGCTATAATGGGGCAAACAACATCTGGAATCTTGCATTGAGTTCTGGGTTATTCCATTTTATGTTGGACATTTATAAAGGCAATAACAATGGTCAAAGCACAGGGTCAAGGAGGTTAAGTAATTAGAGAAAGGTTTCATAAGTACTAAGCATCTGAGGAAGAATTTAAAGATTGGGTGATTAAGAGTTACAGGGCTCCAGGCAAATACATTTCTACCAGACCTTGTTTGGTACACCTGATCCCTGGCCAGACCCTATTTTTCCTCTATTTTGTGGCAGGGTGCATCCACCAAAATACCCTTCTCAGACAACCAGCTCAAATTCAACCAGAAATTGACTTTTCTCTTCTGTCTTCCTTCCCTTTAATGGGTAGCAGTGATGTGAACAACACATGAAAATTATATAAAATTCAAGTTTCCATGTCCATAAATAATGTTTTATTGCGCACAGCCATGCTCATTCATTTAGGTATTGTCTCTGAATTCTTTTGTGCTACAATCGCAGAGATGAGTAGTTGTGACGGAGACCATATGTGGCACTCATTACTTCATGCTGCAGCTTAGCACAATATAAATCACAGTAGTACAGTTATAATTTGATAGTGTTTTGAGTGCGATGTGTATGGCCATACTGCAACACTTTATTTTTTTATTGCCAGTGTGCATCCAGCATATCAAAATCAGAAAAGGAGAGGAAATTTTAGAATTATTTGTCATATATTGACAATATATTATATTATATTATATATAATAGGCATATTATGCTATATATTATATATATGCTATATATAATATACATTATGCAATACATATCCTTTATTATATATAAGTAATTTTATTATATATATATAAGTAATTTTTAATTATAGCATATATTTTGTTTCAATTATTTAAATTCAAGGGCAAGATTGTAATTTTTCTGAAAAAGAAGATCCATCCTCAGCCATTATTATCAAACAATGAAAAGCCTTTGGAAATTAGTTTTTTCTACACATTTGATAATATTTCTTAACGAGCTCAACCTAAAATTACAAGGCAAAATGGGACTTAGATGTAAAGCTTATAATGCAGTAGAATCAATTTGACAATTAACATTTGAATCACAGGTAAGGTTAAGGCTGCTTTTTATACTTCTTGTGTTTAAAAGTTAAAAGGAGGATTGAGATCTCCATTCTCATAGAAATTTGCCATAGGGATATTTTCTGAGTTCAAACTAGAGTTCCAACATTTTTTGGACCTCAATGAAAGATAGATCTAACTCAGAAGATGGGCAATTAGTTGGTAGAGTGGAGGGAGTACCAGCCTTAGAGTCAGGAGTATCAGAGTTCAAATCTGATCTCAGATACTTACTAGTTGTATGACTCTGGACAAGTCACTTAATCCTGATAAAAGAAGAAAAAGGAGAAGGAGGAGGGGAAAGGGAAGGGGAAAGAGGAGTATTTTTTCTTCACCCACACCTCACAGCTTAATTTACATTTCATTCCCAGGAGTCTACATGAAAATTTCATTAATAATTTTCATTTATTTTATTACATTAATAATTTAAAAAAATTTACATCAGTGCTTTTCCCTTTTTGCCTTCTGACGCTATAGTGCAAAGAAAGAAACTGGATTTAGGGGCAAAAGAGCTAAGATGTCAGTACCTGTTTGCTACTTAATACTTGTGTGATCACAGGTAAACCACTTAATATCTTAGACCTCAGTTTCCTTATTTGTAAAACAAGAGAGGGTTGTAATAGATCTATAATCCTATGATTTCCTAAAGCAACTACTTCAATACCAGTGATATAAGTTACATATTTGCCCAATCACTTTCTGGATTCTGGAATCTATAATTTATCACTTGACTCTGGTATGGCACCACCAGGATAATTTAGAAAGAAGACATAATTGGATAAGCTCCATTTTGTACATGCTCAGCTACCACATGTCATCAGATGGATCTTTGGCTCCCAAAGTTGGATCAGCAAGGATCTCCTCGTGACTTTTTGTCCCTCTTTCTGTCTTCCTCTCTCCTCTATGTTTGGCAGTCATAAGTGAGATGCTTGAATGTCACCACAAATACTTGTAATGCGTTCTGTTTTGCCAACTCAATGGACAGAATTATTGCTTAAATTTAAAAGTACTCATTTCTAAATGATAACAGATTGTAAACCACAATGACACAGACGCTACAGCCATCTTCTATGAGTCAGTTTGTCATGAGTTAGACCGATAAAAAGGGCTAGATAACCTCTGGTGGAAGAGTGTAAGTGAATAAACCATGAGAATATATTTAATGTGTCTGAATCGTAAGAGCTAACATAAACCAGCATCCCCATGCTAATCAGAATATTTCCATTGTAGATCCTTTCTTAGACTATAAGCATTTCGAAGATCCAAAATTTCTGGATGGGATATGGCACAATTTCAGCAGAATAAACTTTCCACTGATCATCAGAAATAATCTATTAAATAATTGTTGGAAGAATGCTGGCTATATAAATTTATTGTGACCTCATTCCCAATATATGTTGTCTATCTTCCTTACACAACATCGCCCTCCAGATAATTGCCTGGGCAGTTCTGTTCTGTTCTTTTCTTTTGTTAACATTGATGGAAATAAAATGAAAGCACTCTCCTGTCATATTAGATGTCATATCAACTATTTTAGGGAACTAATGATTGTTTTAAAGTATTGCAATAGCCTAGAAAGTATTTTGCCAGTACTTGACTCTAAATATACTAGAAATGGCAGGGACTCCCTTGAAGATATGATCATGGGTCTTGTAAGACTAGGGAAAATCAAATCAATTCATAAAACCTGAAAAAGAACTTTGCTCTGAAGTTCAAATACAAAAAAATAAAACCTGATGGGACAGAAATGAAATCTGATCAGTGTCTAGAGGTTGAAGGATAGAGGCATGTCATAGAGAGAAAAGGCTTGAAAGGATGACTGAAAACTCAGAGAACAAAATATATTTCTAAAAAGGAAGGAATCGGGTCATCTGAGAAGAGAGAAGGAAGCTGCTTCTACTTTTCTAAGGAATAATAAAGTAGAAGGTTGAATAGGGGATCATGCAGTAAGGGCCAGAAAAAAGAAAGGATGGGTTGTGATAATTGGTGATTCCTTGCTCAGGGATACTGAGGCAGCTAATTGTCCACATGTCAACAACTGAGAGTACTGCTGTCTTTTCCGAGTTTTCTAAAAAAGTGACAGAAAAGCTGCCAAAATATGTCATAAAGAATGACTAATACCGATTTCTGGTACTTTTTTAGATGACAACAAATGCTTCCAAAAGAACCCAGAAAAGTCTTGGGGGTAGGGGTGGAGAGGAAATAAGATCTTAGGTGAATTTCCATCATTATTACTATGGAGGGCTAGGGAATAGAGAAGGGGAGAAAACAGATTTTTAAAGTAATAGAGAAGAATGGGATTTGAATTTCCGGATGACAGCTTAAAGTAGAAGAATAAGCGCCCAGGCAGGGAAGGAGTCCACTTAACAAGGGCTGACAAGAATGTCTTTGCTTGAAGACTTGCAAATCTAACAAGAAAAGGGGGCTTTTGAACTGAAAAGGAGGGATGAGGGAGAACTTTTTTATCAGCCAAAGTAGATAACATAAAATCCAAAAATAACACATGCAGCTTTGGATGATAAAAATACTAATTATCAATTATACATTTTAAATAAATTAATAGTATTTTATATTTAATTTAAAATAAATATAATTTAATATTTAATAAAATAATTTAAAATAATACATTAATTAATTAAAATTATGTTATGGGCCAGAATTTGAAACAAGGTGCTAAGTCAGTGGAATTGATAGAGACAATGGTTATCTAATTTAGCATGGTGCTTAACAATTCTCTAGTTCAGTACATGTACTTAGTACTTATTATAGTTCTACAAGATTCACACCTTTAGGAGAGCATATATAAGCTAGGAGCCTCACCCAGGATTCAGTCGGAGAGATTCAGAAGCCAGAGAAGGCAGGAGGGAGCTCAAGCTCTCATAACCAAGGCCAGACAGAAAAGCTCTCCAGAAAGCTGCCTAGCCCCAGGAAGGAGATAACAAAGGATCTGGACTATAAGAAAGCTAACTGGGCGGCAGGAAAGGAGACAAGACGTGGGAAGAGACAAGAAAGGATTTGGACTTTAACCCTTGGCTGCACTTTTGGTGATTACTGAACTGAAAGGAAGGCTGCCTCCAGAGACCCCAAGAAAACCCCAACAAGAGAACATTACATTTTAAAGAGAATATTACAAAATTATGAATGCATTAAAAATCCCCATGCAAGGAAATTTTGCCTCATAGGCGTCACCAAGACTTGGTGGGGTAAGACCTTTGACTAGAATATAGTTCTGGAAAGCTATGATACTTTATTCAAAAGGAACATGATAGAGCAAAGTAGTGTGGATTAGCCTTACATATAAAAAAATAAAGGAATCCAGGAATACCCCTAATGGGGTATTGTGGATGGAAACAAAATTATCATTAGAGTCTCCTAAGTGACACCTGGACATAAAGAGGAAATAGCTGAGGTGTTAGGAATGAGTTTAGAAAATTGGTAGGATATATTAGGTGGATGAATAGGTGATTCCAAGTATCTAGACATTTGGATGGAGTATGCTCTCCCTCTCCCTCTCCTTCTCCTTTCCCTCTTCCCCTCTCTCCCTCTCTCCTTTTCTCCCTCTCTCCCTCTCTCCCTTCCTACTTCTCTCCTTCTCTCCCTCCCTCTCTCTCCCTTCCTCCTCTCCTTCTCTCCTTCCTTTTCTCCCTCCCTCTCTCTCTCTCCCTCCCCCTCTCTCCCTCTCTCCCTTCTTTCTTCTCTCCTTCTCTCCCTCCCTCTTTCTCCCTTTCTCTCTCTTCTTTCTCTCTCCCTCTCTTCCTCCCTCCCTCTCCCTTCTTCCCTCTCTCCCTTTCTCCCTTCCTCTCTTTCTCCCTCCCTCTCTCTCCCTTTCTCTCTCTTCCTCCCTTCTTCTTTCTTTCTCTTTCTCTCTCTCTCTCTCTCTCTCTCTCTCTTTCTCTCTCTCTCTCTCCCTCTCCCTCTTCCTCTCCCTCTCCCTCTCTCCCTCCCTCGGTCTCTGTGTCTTGCTGTGTCTGTGTCTCTGTTCCTGTCTCTGTCTCTCATTTCTTAAATACTTGTTTACCAACTAACTCTGTGGCAAATAAAGATGAAAATTTCAAGAACTCAATTCAATACATGTGCATATAATATAGGTGTAACATATGTGTGTGTATGTATATACATAGATACCTTCCTGACTTCAAATTTGTTCTCAGATACTTATTAGCCGTGTTACCCTGGACAACTCACTTAAACTTAATTGTTTGTTTTCTCTTCTATAAAATGAGCTGGAGAAGAAAATAGATAATCACTGTGGTATTTTTGCCAAGAAAACCCCAAATGATGTCACAGAGAATTGGACATGACTAGAAAAAAATGTTTAAAATGAACATCTATATACATAAACACATACATGTATGTATATTATGTATATATGTGTATGTTGCACATATATGTATGTATATATAGAATCTCCCATGAATTGGGGGTGTTTAATCTCAGTAAGAGAAGATTTAGGTGAGACAATACAAACATACATATATGGTATTTATACACACTTTATGTGTGTTTGTGTGTATATGTCAGATTGTATAAATATATGTGCTTGACCCTATGAGACAGCTAAGAACAATGGGCACATGTTAAAAGGAAATACATTTAAACCTAGTGAAGAATCATAGTACTTAATCAGAACTCTCGAATAGCAGAATGGGATACCTTAGGAAGTGTGCGTGTGTGTGCGTGTGTGTGTATGTGTGTATGTATGTGTGTACGTGTGTGTGTGCGCGCGTGTGTGTATGCATATGTGTGTGTGTGAGTGAGTGAGTGTGTGTGTGAGTGTGTGTATGTGTGTATGTATGTGTGTGTGTGTGCGCGCGTGTGTGTGTATGCATGTGTGTGTGTGTGCGCGCATGTGTGTGTGTGTGCGCGCGTGTGTGTGTATGCATGTGTGTGTGTGTGAGTGAGTGAGTGTGTATGTGAATGTATGTGTGTGTGTGTGAGGGTGTGTATGTGTGTATGTATGTGTGTGCGTGTGTGCGCGCGTGTGTGTGTATGCATGTGTGTGTGTGTGTGTGTGTGTGTGTGTGAGTGTGTGTGTGAATGTGTGTGTGAATGTGTGTGAGTGTGTGCATTCACCTACTCAGGGTAGGGGTGAGAGTTTTCCTTACTTGATATCTTTGAGGAAAGGCCAGGAGTCATTTGCCAAAAATCAGAGAGGCTTCTTTCTTAGGTACTAATTACAACAGACTGAGGATCCTTCTAAATCAAGTTCTGTCATTCTATTACTAGCCAATTAAGCTTGCAGTGTACTAATTAGTGATGAGCCAAAGAAAATGTGCTGAGGTTATAGGGAAACCAAGCTACTCATGCATTGTTGGTAGAATTGCAAATCCATAAAATCTTCATGGGGAATATTCTGTTGGCATGCTATAAATTACTTAATGTAACAACTAACTATTCCTGGAAATATGATTTGACACTGCTAGTATTTCAAGCATTTTGTCCAAAGAATTATGTTACTATTGTTTGTCATTGCAAATACACACACACACACACACACACACACACACACACACACACAACTCCTCCCCCCCCCCCCCAAAGCAAGCTAAATGTTCAACAGTAAGGGAAAGAATAAATACATTTTTTGTATCTTATAATGTTTTGAAAAATATAAAGAATCTAGAAAAGAGGTTCATGAAATCATTCAAAATGAGAAAAGTACAGTAAGAAAAATGGAAGTACACATAATCACAACAATTATCAATAACAACAATAATAACTAGCATTTATATAGCATTTGAAAATTTTCAAAGCATTTTCTATCAATTGCCTTCTAATCCCCAAATAATCCTGGGAGGTAGGTGCTATTATTAGCAATTTTTAAAGCAAAATCTCTCATTTTACAGACGAGCAAACTGAACTGAGAGCAATTGATTTGCCTGTCACTTAATGAGTAAATGCGGCATTTGAACGCAGCACTTGTTGATTCCAAGTACAGAGTTGTATCCACATTGCCACTGAGCTACCTCCTAATTACAACCATGTGAGCAGAAAAACAGATAAAAATGAAAGGACTAGGAATCTTGATGGATTGACTGATAAGATCTCTTTTATCTGGTGAGATTAATTAATTCAAATGTAAATAGTTACTAAGCAAGTTTAATTAGTTGTATTGATATTCCATATCATTTAGAAACAAATTTAATAAAAGTGGGTCAGCTTCATTAACATCCACACCAGCAGAATTCTTAGAACCATTTGTGCTTTTTAATCAGGACGCCTCTTCTGTCCATGGTCTCATTTGATGCTCACAACAAATCTGCTAAGGAAGGAGGCAGGCCTTGGGTTATTTTGACCCCGAGCCATGGTTTTTGGATAAGGAAACCGAGTCTCAAAAAGGTTTTTGCTAACTACCCAAGATGGCAAAACTAGTAGTCTAGGTGTTGATAACATCCTTGCAATGATCAGATTGAAAAAGAAATAGTAAGCAAAGGGAGCAGTGACATGATTTGCTATGAAATTTTATAATTATTTTTATAATTCCAAATGAGATCTGAATTATACTTTTTTGTTTTCCTATAATTGTTTTTATACTACAGTATTGTTTAAAAAGATAAACTCACAATTCTATACTTCGCATGGGGGAAGGCGGGGAAGAGCAACAAATCTCAATATATCCAGAATTTGTTTCATTGTCTTTTTTTCTGAAAACATAAAAAAACCTTCTTTAGTATTTCAGTGCTATAGGGAACTTCCAGATAAGGGAATTCCCTCTACTAATACAGCTCAGAACCTTTTCTACAACCCAGAGTCTAAGCAGAAGTGAATTCCCTGTGGTCACACAGCCCTGAATGTTAGAAGCAGAATTTGAATCTGAGTCTGCCTACAGCATGCTGACTTTGAAAATGTAATGTCATTATAGATACACATACACACACACACAAATACACACAAAATAGAACCCTATATAATAATCTTGATTTATAGCTAGAAAAGACCTCAGAGGCCATAGAATCTAATCTCATTTTAAAGATGAAGAAACTGAGGCACAGAACGTTCAAGTGACTTGGCTGAAACAACTATTAAGCACTGTACAAGCTCTCTCCTTGTGTCCTATGTCTCTGTGTTGCCCCTCAACAGTTCAGTTTATGCCATCCCCATTTTATCACCTAAATCCTCCCCTTAATAACAACCAGGACTCTTTCTAATGATGTTATCGCATAATTCTGAAGATACCGAGACAGATTTTAATTCATTTAATAATTAGGTCAATAAAAACTGTTATAGCTGAGGGCTCCATTAAAAGTCCATCATGATACCTTAATGGTAGAAAAACTAATCGAGTTCTGTTGGAATTTTTCCACGAAATGAATATTGTAGAGTTTTAGTGGGTGTCTTAAATAGCTTAAATAGACATTTTTATTAACAGAACTAATCACAAAATTAAAACAAATGAAAATCTTTACATTTGCTATGATGGACTTTCCCCATTTAGAGAACTCGCTCAGAGCCCATTCCCAGGGCAAGTCTGAAAATGGAGCACCAGAAGAGAAACAAAGCTATCCCTCCTTGGCGCCCGATAGACGGCTTCTTTGGAAGCTGCCCATTGGCAGTGTTTTTCCCTGTGGGGTAGATCCTGTCTTAGAGAGACACGTGCTTGTGATTGTTCTAGATTCTGAACCTCAGAAATCACTGCAATTCCCTCCAGATCCCCTCGCTGGCTTAGACTGTGACCCATCACAGCAAGGCTCCCCACAAGTTTGAAGGGGATCCACAATAAGAGATACAGTATAAATCATGATTAAGGATACTGTGTGTCAGGAACCATGTTAAGTACTCGCAATACAATCTAAGCAAGATAATTCCTGTCCTCCAAGAGTTCATATGTTCTAATGGGAGAGAAGATAACACATGAAGGTGAACTAGAAAGCAGGTGGAGGAGATAGGTATCACGGGGTACAGATATCTAGAAGTGTTTCAGAGACCAGGTGTAAGGCAAGATAGATTAAAAGACCAATGTGGTCTTCACAGAGTGAAGAGTCAAAGGTGATGATCAAGTTTCTGGTTGGCTAGAAAGGACTGACTTGAATATGCATTATACATATCCAGAGATAGTTTATTACTTCCCATTTCCTTTGCTAGAGAAAATCAAGGTAAAGGTGACTTCTTTCCTTCCTTTCTCCCCTCTCTCCTTCCTTCCTTCTTCCTTTGTTTCTTCCTTTTCTTTCTTTTTCTTTTCTATCTGTTCTTCCTCTTTCTCCCTCTTTTCTATTTCCTCCCTTCTTTTCTTCCCTCTTTTTCTCCCTCCCTTCCTTTCTTCTTTCTCTTTCTCAGTCTCTCTCTCTTTCTAACTTTCCTTCTTTCTTTCTGCTTGAGGACTTTGTCTTACTCTATTTCTGATCTGATTCACTATCTTCTTGGGTATCCCAGTGACCTCTTGCTCTACAGAATATATCTTCTTGGTGCCAAGTGCAGTGCAGACACCTGATTGGCTTAGTCTACTACAGCTCAGAACTCCTGAGTGCAAGAGATCAATCAGACTCAGCCTATCCACAGGTAAGAATTCTCAGGTGGGCACCACTGTGCCAAGTCAATAATTTCCAACATTGGGCACTAAGAGGGAAAGAGAAATATGTTATAAGATCAGGCGTGTTGGCATTCAGGTCACAGAGCTTCTGAAATGAGAGGTTACATTCATTATGTAGTAACATGTTTTGCTAACTGCTTCGGATAATTGTATTCAAAATAAATTTTGTAACAGATTTGCTAAGCATCCTGTGATAATCAATATACTCATGTCAAGCAAACTGAAAAAAAGCTTATGCAGCATAAAACTGGAGACCTTGATTTGCACATAGGAAATTCAAAAGAGACAGAGACTGACATCAAGAGAAAGAGAGACAGGGAGAGAAAAAGAGAAGAGGATGAATGGAAGGGGGAATAAAGGGAGAAAAAGAGATGAAGGAAGAAAGAAAAAAAGATAGGGAGGGAGGGAGGAAAGAAGGAAGGAAGAGAGGAAGGAAGAGAGAGAGGGAGGAAGGAAAGGAGGGAGGGAGGGAGGCAAAAATGGAGGGAGGGAAGAAGAAAGGAAAATAAGGAAGAAGGAAAAAGGGAGGAAGGAAGTTTAGTTCTCCACTGACAGGCAAGAGACAGAGACTATTATTATTCTTATTCTATTGGTGTCTTACCTCAGTGAAAAAGAATTCAGAAACTAAATATTTCAAAGACATATGTAGAAATGATGATGACTAGATTGCTCTTTCTTAGGAGTACTACAGAAATACCAATGTTTGTGGTATCATTCCCCTTTGATATTCCTTTGGAATAACTGACAGAAAAATAATCTCTCAATTATCCACAGTTTTATACTCCAGTTTGAAGAGTCTTTTTCTTATTTCCATTTCATTTGCCTTTATCACTTTATTATTGCTACACAAAAGCCATTGGTGACTCCTCATTACTTATCAAAGTTCAAACCACATAATTTGACATTACAAACCCTACTATATTCCCTTCCCAACATTTCTTTTTTTCTATTAACTTCAACTATTCTTTTTCATTCACACCAGGGTCCTTTTGAGATAAACTAGTTGTCTTTCTTGAAAAACCCTTGGGTCTTCCTTTTTCTTTGCCTTGATTCATTGAGTCTAATTCCCTATTCTCAGACTGATTTTTTCACTATAAAACTGACACCATAAATCCATCTAAATCTCAAAAGCAGTGAAAAAAAAAGTGACCCATTCCAATGCAACTTTAATTCAGGGCATATATATATATATATTGAGAAAATTAACAGGGGTCTCTTCTTTAGGCACACGCCTCACATTTACATCTTTACCAATAATTAGCATCTTTGAGTTAAATGAGTCTCACAAACTTGGGAAAACCCATTGGATACCTCAGCAGAAATTTAATCTTTTATTACATGTCTATCTTTCTACCCTTAATCCAGTTAACACATTCTATAGTCCAAACAAAGCAGCAATTTGGTTGTTCCTCAGGAAGTACACATCATCTCCCATCTGTCCCCAGTGAATGGGATGCAGACCTTCTAGTCTTAAAAGACTAGGCTTTCTTCCCATCTCCTTTTAATCAACTTTCTCTTTGAAGACATTCCTAATTCCTTCAGCTACCTTCTGCTCATAAATTACCTTGTGTTTATTTTGCATATGTTTACATCTATCTATATCTCTATATCATCTGTCTAGTTTGTCTATCCATTTCTTCAACCATCCATTCAACTGTCTATCTACTTACCTATTATCTATCTAGTTACCTATTTCTGTGTGTTTGTGTGTGTGAGTGTGTTTTATTTCTCATGTTAAAATGTAACGTCTTTGAGGGCAGGGTCGATATCATTTTTGCCTTTTCATCCCCAACATCCCCCAGTGCTGACATATAATAGGTATTTGATAAATAAGTACTTGGTTTTATACTGATTGATAATTTCTCATGAAATCTCAGTGACTACAGATACATAGCTGTATAAAGGAGAGTTGAGTTATAAGGTGATGAAAAGTAGTACCTATAGAGTAATGGTAAATTGGGTACCATTCTCATAAGGAGATAGGTAATCCCTAATGACACCAACAGATGAAAATATATGTGATAAGAGTAGCAGCTCTACAAAGGCAACTCTAAGTGTTCAATTTGCTTTGAAATGGGTCATCATGTGATACTATTCAGTTATCACTTTATGAAAGGCCTTCCCAAGAAATGAGACAACTCTAAAGTTCTCTGGAATAAAGAGTGAAGTCATGCAAGAAACTTTCATTGGAAAAACCTATCTCTGAAATTTCTTTCATTCCGAGCTCATGTTATTGGACATTAACTATGGAGCCACTATTCCCGTGCTAGTATTCACATTTGTTACAATTACCAAATATTCTCCTGGAACCGAGAATCTTATCAGAAAATTGATCTCAAATACATAAAGGCATCTTGCAAGGAAAAGGTCCCTTTGGGGATGTTTTATGGTCTCCTTGCATGCTTGTCACAATCTCATGGAAATTTGGAGATAGCTCAGATATCGTTTCCATAGGAAGAGCTAAACCCAAACAAAAGAGAAATAGAATACTTCTGAGTTTGTGGCCCATCTAGAGTTTTCTCATTTATCCAACAAGGGCAGCAAAGGTTAATAACAAGGAGGTAAAAATCATCCTGTAATACGCAATTATTTACAAAAAGCGTCTGTGCCCTGCATTCATTTCTCAGACCCTGCTGAATCTGGCACCAAGTACAACTGTATGGTCTCAGTATTACCTAAATTAAATTATTAAAAGTAAATAATAAGGGAGAACATGTCAGCAAAGTGTTGGATTACAATACAATGCAAGTGGCGTACCTCACTGCAACTGAGAGCTAATGATTATGGTCCTAGAACTAGCCCAGGATCAGACAATAATTCCCTTCCTTTACAGGTAACTGAACATCCAGGATCTTTGCTTTCCTTCTGTGCTGCCTGTGTTACTTTTTAATATTATACAAATGATTGCAAATGGACCAAGTCTTCATCTGACACCTGCTTTATGGTACAAAGTTACGGCAAATAGTGCAAAAAGAAAAGGAACTAAACAAGTGCCAGGTTTTTTATTACTAAAGAAAACCAGTTTCATTTCTCGAACATATTCTAGTTCTAGTCACACCAGCATTTTACTCCAAGACTAATAAAGTTTAAAGACCCCATTTGCAAAGTGGGGCTTTCTACATCCATAATGAATTTCAGGTGCAAAAAATAACACCTTCCAACAGCTAATTAAGCTGCTTTTCTTCCCTTCACCTGTGTTTTTAAACCAGAAGGGACCTGCCCCAGCATTTCTTTGCTTGGCCACTGGAGAATGCAAATATTGCAATCAATACTAATTAACTTCAGGGACACTGTGTATATTTCCGGAGAGGGGGACAAGTGCTCAAAATGAAGCAGGAAGAGTCTCACATAATTTTCCCCCAGAATTATTGCTGTTTCACATGGAGAGATAAGCTCACATTCTGGAATCTCTTGCTAGAAGAGCCATGGAAAGGTGTGCTGGACTTGGAGGCAAGACCTGCCTTTACAATGCCAGAGACACTCCTTGGGAGACTCTGGGGAAGTGATCAGTTTCCCCTCCTGCAAAATCAAGCCAATAATAGCATCTGTCTCCCAGGATTGTTAGATGAGATGCAGAGATGACATGGAAAAGCTCTTTGCAAACTTTAAAGGGCTCTCTTTGAGAGCTCGATGTTACATAACAAGAATGGCCTAGGGAAATCTTACTGTGAATCAAAATTCCCTTCAGTCCTGAGAGTCTTAGACAATGTATATCCAGTTAAACAAAGTAGGAAAGGACCAGGAAAACTCCCAAATACTGTACCAAACCATATTAAATGTAATTGGGTAAAGTGTACTAAAATAAACTACAATATGACATAATGTTAATTTGGGGTTTTCTAAGTCCATCTGCCCCTGAGGGGAGTTTCTATTTAAGTTCCACACCACTGAATGAGAAGCTAAGAATTCACATCTTAGCTCTGATCATTTACTTACCACCTGTTTGACATTAGGTCACTTCATTTTCTTTGGCTGCTGTTTCTTCTTTTGTAAAAAGGTTTGGATAAATAGCCCCTGAGGTCTTATCCAGATTTAAATCACAAATCTTGGGGGTAGTTAGTTGGTGCAGTGGATAGAGCACCAACCCTGAAGTCAGGAGGACCTGAGTTCAAATCTGATCTCAGATACTTGATGTTTCCTACCTGTGTTACCCTGGACAAGTCACTTAACCCCAATTACCTCAGAGAGGGAAAAATCACAAATCCGAATCCATCATCCTAAATTATATACACCAAGATGGCGATTGCTATTACTACTACTACCACTACTCCTACTATATCACTACTACTACTACAACGCTGCTGCTGCCACTATTATTACTACTACTGTTACTACTACTGCTATTCCTCCTTTTCCTACACTTTGGCTCTCTTATTACAGAAATGATCTGTCCTTTCTCTTCTAAGTTCATGAACACAAACACACACACACACACACAGTCTTGTAATGGCAATTAGGTGGTTCAGTGGATAGAATACCAGGCCTGGAGTCAGGAAAATGAGTCTTCCTTAGTTCAAATTTAGCCTCAGATATTTATTAGGTGGGTAACCCTGAGCAAATCACTTCATTGCCTGCCTCAGTTTCCTCATCTATAAAATGAGCTGGAGAAGGAAACGACAATTTACTCCAATATCTCTGCCAGAAAACATCAAAAAGAGTCATGAAGAATTGGTCACAATGGAAAGGCCTGAATAAAAACATGGTCTTGTAAGATCATGATATATACATAGATACTTTAAGTTATATATCAAAGGTGTAAGTCCTTAAACTCAAGAGTCAGAGACATTAGTTTCCTAAAAAGAGTTAACTAAGCAACAAAGTGGAGAGAAGTCCTAGCCAGGAGAGAGCTAGACTCATCTTTCTGACTTTAATTACTATCAATAACACTAGGCAAGTCACTGAATGCTGTTTGCCTCAGTTTCCTCATTTGTAAAATGATCTGGAGAAGGAAATGGCAAACAAATACAACAACAACAAGAAGCCCTAATGGGATCAAAAAGTCAGATATGATTAAAATGACTGAACAACAATATTAAACACATAATATATGCAGTTACACAATTGCTTTTGAGTATAAGATTTAGGACGACAAATTAGGATCTGTGCCTTAACACCGGCAGAAATCTCAGAGGTCATGACCAATGACTTCATTGGAAGACAAGACATAGACCCTAGACAGAGACAGCATAAAAGAAAGAAGCATTTCAATGAAGGAAATACTTCTTTAAGGGACTGGAATACATATGAGAGATGAAAAAGATGAGGGGACTACTTGGTCATCTCCCCCTTCTATTGGGTATTCCTGGGAACGCCAGGTCACAGAAAGCATCGTCATGATTATGGTAAACCTATAAATTTCTAGATAGGCTAAGTGTGTTGGGGACCGCATGGCAGAGACTTCTTTCCTTATTTCTCACTCTGAGCAACTCCTTTCTTTAATTTCTTCACATGATCTAATATTTAAAGCTATCTCTTACCTGTGCTTAGGTCTTGGAGTGTTGGGGGGGAGGGGGAAGTGGGGAGGGAAGAAAAGTTGCTCTTCCATAGGTAGGGTCATATTCCATCTTTAGAAGAATCATCTTCAGGCCCTTCCCCCACCTCCATATTTGGAGGTAGATAGGATGGAAAGTTGATGATTTGGTAGTTGCTGCCAGTGAGACAGGGAATAAGTTCAAATAGCCACCCCCCAAAGCAAAGTCCACCATGGACTGACTGGTGGTGAATTGATAAAAATCATGATAATGATACCCATAAATATTCATGGCTGTCCAAATATTAAACAAATGACAAAGTATGCACTATTTTTCTCATACTCTCCAGACTGAGAGCTGGATAAATGAATGCTTTGAATTGGAGCTGAGTCAGAGTTAGGCCCCAATTTATAAAGGTGCTGATAAGGTTCATTTTTTTCTCAGTCCAATGGATGAAATGAGGACTGAGAAGGCATTTAAACACAAACAGGGTACCTTTTCCTGAAAAGAAGGTCCCTTCCATAGTAGTTCCCAGCTTGCGTAAACCAGACTACAGCCTTGGGACCTGTCCCATTGCCATGCAACAAAAACCAGGTGTTGTGAATATATTCTGAAAAAAATTACTTTCATGGAGAATGGAGATGGAAGGATGGCAAGCCCTTGAAGAATGTTCCCTCTAACTCCACTTAGCAAAATCATTTAGGAAATTGTCTGACTATAGGAACCTCAAGCATTTCAAAGCTACTAAAGGCTATTTGACCAAAAACAAAAAGTGTGACATTCTACTAACCTTGTTTCTTAGAGGTCACATAGGCAGCTGAACTAGAATAAAACCTAAGTTGGTGATACTTAACAGGCTGTCAATTTGAATCATCTTTTTCTTAACAAGCATTTAAAATAAAATGAATTGATATTTGAGCTACCATATATAAAGCACTTTGCAAACTTTGGCATTATATAAATGCTATCATATGTATTACATATTATGTTTATAATATGTAATTTTATAATAATTACTATTATTATTATTCACTTTTCTTCCTATCCTTCCACTGGGGAAAAAAAATCTTTGTAACAAATATGCAAATTGAAGTAAAACAAACACCCATATTGGTTAAATCCAAAAATGTGTATCTTGTCTTGCCAAGTGAGGCAACAAGCTTGTATTAAGTGCTTACCATATTCCATGCACTGTGGCAAACCTTGGAGACAAAAAGAAAGGCAAAAAAATAAAAAAATAAAAAAACAAATAAAAAACACTTCCTGCCTTCAAATAGCTTAGACTTGGGGTGTGGGAGGGAAGCATACTCTGAGAGTTACATTCAACATCACTTAAGGAATGAGGAAGAACTAACCTCTAGGAGGATAGGGAAAAGAGGTCAGCACCTGAGATAGAGACAAAAGAAAATGAAGATGTTTAAAGCCTGGAGTTAATCAACCAGCATTTATTGAGCATTTCCAATATGTCCAGCACTATGCTAACAACTAGGGAATGCAAAGAAAGGCAATAACATAGTCCCTGCCACCAAGAAGTCCACATTTTAAGAGTGCAGTTATTTCCATATTATGTAGAAACTTGCCCACACAAGATCTGTACAGTGTAAATAAAAGAGTGGGATAGGGATGGTCTGGGAAAGAAAAAAGGTAATACTGAAAGTACAAACAGCCCGGGAAGTCAGCAATCTGAGGCTGTGTCTGGGCTGTGGAACTTCTAGATGCCCAAGCCCCTCCAGCTTGGATCAGTAGGTGGAAAAGCTTCCTTCCTGTCCTTTCCCAAATTCCCATATCCTCCAGGCAAGTTTTGTGGATTCCTAACCTGAGTGATTTGGATGAAATTTGTTTGAGGCTCTGGGGAAAAGTTTTGCCCCAGGGAGTTTACAGGCAGTGGGGATTTTAGGGAGATTGCTGTTGATTTATTTGGAGGTAGAGCATGGTCAGAGCTGGTTGTTTCCTCCATTCACCCCAGCAAGATGATCAGTATGTTCCTTCAGCCAGTGTTCCTGGCTCACCAAGGGAATTAGGCAATGGCCTGGCAGAAGATGGACTTCATTATCTAATTGACTTTTTTAAAACCTAGCCAATTAGGGCTACATCAGCATGCTTAATACAGGGTTACCAGCAATTCAGTGAGATAGGTTCCAAGTGTTCCTCTAATCCATTTAATTCACTTCCCTCTACCTTGGGAAATGACAGGACCACTGGATTTGACAGGAAAGGAGCTAGATTCAAATCTCAGTTACCCTACTTAATAATTAGGACAAAGTAATATCCTGGTAATATCTTGAATAAAGCAGCTTCGTCATTTTGAATAACACATTTGGACTCTGATCTCAAATGTTTCTTCCAGTTTTCAATTCACGATCCTGAGTTTTTCTGCTGATTTCTTTAATCACCCTAAGTGGATTATATTAGGCTTCCAATTACATGCATACACTACTTTTGCATGTTTATATGTCCCTATCCAAATGTCTCTTCATTAAAAACAAGCATGATCTCAACATGACAATGTCTCTGTCCCTTATCTAGAAACTCTCCCTTCCATTCTCTTATATCTAGAACCC
Source organism: Antechinus flavipes (assembly GCF_016432865.1). Classification (NCBI taxonomy): domain Eukaryota; kingdom Metazoa; phylum Chordata; class Mammalia; order Dasyuromorphia; family Dasyuridae; genus Antechinus; species Antechinus flavipes. Next base: position 19,016,247 of record NC_067398.1, read on the forward strand.
ATTCTCCCATTTTCTCTTGCTTTTCAGAACTTTTCTCTCCCTTCAAGGCTTGATTCAGGTGCCTGTCTCTCCCCTGAAACCTCTCCTATTCCTGAAAGTGTTTTTTTTTTTTTTTTAACCTTTAGACCAAAGAAAATATCCTTCTCTCCTCAGATTTATCCACTAGGTCTTTCCTGATGCCTCTGTTGTTAAGACAACCCAAGTTCTTTAGTATTTTTTCCTCTCATAATAAATTGTTTCACCATTCTCCCTCGCTAGAATGTAAGCATCCTGAGGAAAGGGGATATTTTATTCTCAAAGCAATGAGTTGGATTGAGGTAAAGGAAGAAAAAGTAGAAGGAGAGGATAACAAGAGGGAGGGATTGAAGAGTAAAAGAGAGACAGATACAGAGAGATTAAAGAAAAAAGGAAGAAAGGAAAGAAGGAAGGAAGGAAGGAAGGAAGGAAGGAAGGAAGAAAGAAAGAAAGAAAGAAAGAAAGAAAGAAAGAAAGAAAGAAAGAAAGAAAGAAAGAAAGAAAGAAAGAAAGAAAGAAAGAAAGAAAGAAAGAAAGAAAGAAAGAAGGAAGGAAGAAAGAAAGAAAGAAAGAAGAAGAAAGAAGGAAGGAAGGAAGGAAGGAAGGAAGGAAGGAAGGAAGAAGGAAGGAAGGAAGGAAGGAAGGAAGAAAGAAAGAAAGAAAGAAAGAAAGAAAGAAAGAAAGAAAGAAAGAAAGAAAGAAAGAAAGAAGAAAGAAAGAAAGAAAGAAAGAAAGAAAGAAAGAAAGAAAGAAAGAAAGAAAGAGGAAGAATTCTTGTCCTCAAATTTACATTTTTTTTTATTAAGGGAAAATAGAACACACACAAATTAGCACAAGGGATATTTAAGAGGGGGCAGTAACAATTAAATTGATTAACATTATTTGTTTCATGGTTGTTATGACCAAAGGATTAGTCACCAGTTGACAATGTCTGCTTAAAATGAATGATTAATAATTAATGAATCTAATCAAATCAATAATTCTTGTTGACTGATTGAACATATGGGAATATATAACCTAAAGTCTTTATTTGTCTGTGCTTTCTGTGAATAAAATGCAGTAATCCATGGGATAATTATCTATTCATTCTTTTTCTCTTTTTCCTCAATATGCAAAACAATGAAGTGATCTCAGCTGCAACTAAATTATGTCTTTTCTTTAATATTATATCATACAATTCTGTATGGGAAAGGTCTATGTCTTGTTTATCTTTGCCTCTCCAATGATTAGGACTGTATTTTGCTCAAAGCTAGGTCACTGAAAATCCTTCAGACTATCCTTTGCAACATGGTGTAGCAGATAGGTAACTAAACTTGCATTTGGAAAGAACTGAATTCAGATCCTGTCTCAGACACTTACTAGCTCTGTGAGCCTGGTTAAATCATGCAATCTCTCTGTGCTTCAGTTTTCTCATTATAAAATGAGGGGCTTCATGGCCTCTAAATCATGAAGTATATTCATATAGCTTCTCCCTCATTCAAAGTCCTATCACTTTTTGGGATATTCTGACCAGGATTTAAGGTTACCTCCTTCCTGCCTGAGCATAGTCAGGTAACTAATGAGAATTGTATCACCCAGATTCCCCCCTAATCCACATCCAAGAGAAAAAAGTGCTCACCTAGGTTCATCAGATCTTCCTTTCCACTTCTTTTCTCCCACTGCCTAATGATGTCCAGAGTTGTGTGTGTTTTTTTAAAAAACACCTTGCCTAACAGGCTGTGGACAATTTCCTCATCACTCATGGATGCTTCATCTGAATACACAGTTTTGTGCAGGGCTAATCAGGTGTTCCTGCAGATGTGGGTCTATTAAGACCAGAGGATAAACAAGGCTAGTTTTATATTTTGACTACAAGCTGGAGAATAGGCCAAGCGGTGTTAGGGGATGATCTTTTTGAAAACCTGACAGTTGAGCATAATAAAATTAGGCTAAATGGGGACCACAGTCTGAAAACAAGGTCTGCTGGCACATAAAGCTGTGAAGGATGTTTTGACTAGCATGAAGCTACAGCTTATGCACTGGGCCCATGCCTGGGTAATTTATAAAATACAGAATCTGATAAAGAGCAGCAGGGGGTGTGTGATGCTAATATGGGAACAAATGTAAATATTTCAGGACCATGGACATGGATTTTCACTGTTTCATTCCAAGTCCTATTGGATCATCACTACTTAGGGGCTAGATGAGGGGAAGATTACATATTATTCAACCTGAGATCTTGAAGAGTAAATCACAACAATAACAAAACAATTTTTAAAATTAGACAAAAAATTTTAAAAATTAGACAAAGGAAATATGAGAATATACCTCCCCCATACTCCTGCAAAGAGGCATATCCAACATTGACAAAAGTTTGCTTGTAACATTTTTTTGATGTATTGACTTAGCTAATTTTCTTCTCTTTTTCTTTGAAAACAATTTTTTGTTATAAAGGATAGATCTCTGGGAAGGGGAAGATGAAGAGATGTAAGAATAAATCTAGGTGGTATAAAACAATACATGCAAATAAAATCTACTAAAATAATGTAAAAAAAAATACTTAGCAAATTACATCAGAAATGTTCATGGATTCTCACCAAATTCATAATCCAAGGATTCTCACCAAATAAATAGAGCATATATCCATAACTCTAGAACTGGGAAGGACTTCAAAAGTCCCTTAGTCAAACTGCCTCATTTTATAGATGAAGAAACTGAGACTAGGAAAGGCAAGTGACCTGGCCAAAGAAATTCAGGTAATAAATGGAAGATTGACATTTTTAACCCATGGACTTTGTCTCCAAATCTAGCACTTGCTCTATAGTTAAAAAAACAAAAACAAAAACAAAAAAAACTGCCTTGATATAAGGAGAATGTATCTTCTGGGATATAGGTCAAATTTGGAGGACATTATTGAGAAACAATTATCATTTAATATCAGGAAATGGTAAGGCACTAAAACAACCTAGTACAAATTTCAAAAACATTAAAAGGTTTTTTTTTTAAATCTAAATGACCAGTTTTTTTTTCTTTTTTTTTTCCCAGAGAAAAGAAATTGTGAGCCTCACATATATTTTCCTTTCTATCACTCATTCTTACCCATTTCCTCCAGCTTCCTTATTTTCTCTAAGGCAGCATTTTCTCAGTCTGCCCTCTTGGACAATTGCTCCTTTCTTCCTAATTTTAACTTTAATCCCTAATTCAGGCCAGGGAAGAAATAGACTCATTACGGTTCTTCCATTTTGATTATAATTTTTTTTATCACATTATATGGGATCCCTCTGGTGGTTACTTGGAGACACATCACTTTGAAAAGATTAGACTCAAAGACTCATTGTCATCTGAGGGATAAAGGAACTCTGTCCTCCCTGACTTCAGCTTTTAAGTACCATTGTCTTCTTGTTTTGACTCATTCTAGAGGGTCTAATGGTAATTCCAGAGACTTGTACACAGAAATACAGTCAGTCCTCAAGAGAATAGAGCTTGGGCATACTATTCTATGTAAGAAGTCATTGTCTTATCTGTAACATTGGGTATGGATGTATTATAGCATCATGATTGTCAGCAAACATTTATTATGTTATAGGCTTTTTAAGTTTGTGCCCCTTCAATCCAAGGTAAAAACAAACAAACAAACAAAAACCTCTGTCTCTAAATAAGAGTCAAAGTACAGCTCCATTTGTTTTTTGCTTTAATTGAATAGTGAATCCAACTTTAGAAGTAGCCATTAGCCCTGTTAATTACAATGACAAAACTACCTTAGTAAATGCATGCATTTCCTTGGTTGACCACATCTTGAGTTTCCTATTACACATTGACATTGGTGTACCACCATGAAAGTTCCTTTATGTCCTTATATTCACAGATGTGTTAATTTATATCATATTCATCAAATTACCCAAATTAATTGCTCTCCGATGAATTTTACAACACCTCATTTCTACATTTTTTCCCTAAAGTACACTGAAAAGGTCAACAACACCATCAAATGCAACACACTTGAGTTTCCTTCCAAGTTTATAATTATAGCTAATTAGTAGTTTTAGTAATTAGTACATGTAAGCTTTCTCCTCTCTGAATTAATAAGACAGTTAGATTTTGAGCCAAGTAGACTTTTTTAAATAACATATTGGGCTCTAATTCTTAAATGGACTTTACTTGGTTAATTTGTGACCCATATGTCAAAAGACAATAATAAAGAATTGGGGAGAAATAATTTTCTCTACTTCCCTCCCCCCCTTTTTTTTTCCTTACTCCCTAGAATCACAAGTTAAATATGAAAGGGTTAGTCCTTTAATAACTGGCCATTCTGAACTAGAAAAACTAAATTGGCTCTATCCAATTTACACTGACTCACCAAACTTGGGAATTATCTTTCATATATTATGTCAGAGCGTTGACATGTTAGCATAAAGCACAGTATGTTCTTTTCCTTTGATGTAAATCACAATTTTGCTTACAATATGCCTAGAATAAGAAAAATGGCTCATTTCAGTTCATTCAAATAAACAAACAAAAGCAATCAATTTATAGAAAGTCTTCAGCCAAGTCCATTTTTGACATTATGTAGACAAAGCAACTCACATGCTGGACTAACTTGGGTCTTTTTTAAAAAAATCACTTGTGTGGGGCTCTTGCAGAGGGACAGAAATAAACATCCAATGAATGCTTTTCATCAGGAAAGTCATCTGCAGCTTATTAAAAGATTAAAATACGCCCTTAAGTTTTTGTTTTAAATTTTAGGGATCCGGTTAGTAAGAAATGGACAACTGGCATACCCATATGTCAGTTTGTCATACGTGATAATCATTGAAACATTTTAATAACAGTGATTCAGGAAAAGACTGAATAATATCACTACATTTTTTCTTCATAAAGGGCAATGCCTACTTTTTAATACATTCAGGATGAGAATTATCAAAAAGATACATGAAACAGCCCTGAAACAGTGATAGGAATTGTTCTCTTTTCACACACCTGGCACCGTTGCAAAATCAACATCCATTTCAATTTAATTCCCATTCCCTTTCCCCTTAAGGGGATGCACTTAATGGGAAAGTAAGTCTCCATCTCATTTAAGTGATTCTGATCATGAAGAAGAGGTGGTTTTCAACCCCAAGAGTCACGATTACAATAACCTGAGTCCATCCAGCTCTACAGAGCCCTTTGTCTCATCTGGTCTGGTGACACTCCTGGATTCACTCAGCTAAGTCTCACTTATAAGGCCTCCAAAGACCAGGCTGAACAATGGGGAATTCAATTGTGCCTTTTTCTCTCTCCTATATGGAGCCTCCACTCCAGCCAGCTAGAGCTTCAGCTTCAGGTTGATCTTGCCTTTCATGCAAAAAGGAAAATGATATATAGTCTAGAGTGGCTAAAAACTAGGTTAAAAGAAATGAGCAATGCATTTTGTTTTCTTTCTCATTTTTTTCTTTTTGTTCTGATTTTTCTTGTGTAGCAAGATTATTTATAAATATGTATACATATATTGGATTTAACATATATTTTAACATGTTTAACATCTATTGGATTACTTGCCCTCTAGGGGAGGGGATAGGGGAAGGAGAGGAAAATTTGGAACACAAGGTTTTGCAGGGGTCAGTGTTGAAAAATTATGCATGCATATGTTTTGAAAATAAAAAGCTTTAATAATAATAATAATAATAATAAAGAAATAAGCAAACACCACATAGTTTCATCGACAATGAAACCAAAGTTACATTAATTAGGAATGTTCACACTGTGGGCAAGGTCAAATCACCGCATTATATTTATCCAGGAGAAGTAGAGCAAATGGTTAAAGAAGGAAGTATATCCTGAATGAATCCTAAATAGTTTATTACTGTGGGTCAAATTTCATCTCCCTGTGGAAATCTGACATTTACTAAAATGCCCATGTATTAATTATTCAGTCCATTCCTCTCATGAAAATCTACATTCTACAACTCAATAGGCCTTTTCCACTCATCTTCTGCTCATCCAACACTTATCTATAAGGACAACTCTATTGCTCCTCTAAGCATTAATTAAATAAAATCTAGAATCATGCTAAAAATGTATCCACCCTTCCATATTCTGCCAAAGACTGAAAAACACTATTTGATTTTCTGCTGGGAGCCAATCACCCACAGCCATTTACATTCTTCCTTTTGTTCTTGTGAAGCATAAACCCGGTATCTATTCCCACTGTGAAGAACAACTCTGCTTAGTAATTAAATTACACTGCAGTCAAGTTACTTAACTTAAGTTCACCAGCAGGGAAAATTCCATGCCCCTGGGTTGAACAATAACTCCTAATCATACTTGCCGAGCCTGTATCTTTTTGGTGGGTTGTTATAATTTTCTGTTACTGGAATTCCATTAAAAATGGTAATGTCATTACTCCTGTTAATGCTTAAAACCAACAGCATAATCTTGCATTTTAATTAGTAATTATAATTAATCATTATTTCATTAATGAAATGTTTAGTTGGTAATTGTCTTTGAGCACCTTACTCCCTAGGCTTATCCTGAATTTCATAACATTTAATTCACTGCCTGGTTCTGATTAAGTGACATTGCCAACCTCACTCAAGTTTTTTTTTTTTTTTTTTTTAACACTTTCATGTGGGTCTCAGTTCTCCACCCTTTGCACAGGAGGCATCTTTACACTCTAAAAATGTGTGGCTTCTGGTCTTGATAAGACTTGCTTTTAAGACTGACAGGCACATGCTTTCCTGCCAACTTAAGTAGCCATGTCAGAGTGCTCCCGGAAAGCGTAGGACATGAAGAGAAAAATCATTCCGGCAATCCTAGATTAAGAAGAAGTGGGCATCCACATCTGATGAATTCCTGAGGATTTGAGGGTATGATTTGAAGCAAGAAGGTAGATTTTAGAGTTCAGTCGATCCAAAGGTTGGCCTTTGGAGAATTAAGAACACACTGACAAAAAAATTAGTAGGAAGAGAAGGAATGCAAAGAGTGTCGCTGTATTTTTCCCCAGGAGATTCTATGTGAATTTCTCAACATGGAATGTTTTTAGGTCATATGGGAGTTTGGGGCATAAATGCAAGAAAAATACAATTTTGCATGGGAACTGAGAAGACCCATTGTCAGTGGGCAAGAAATGCTAGATGTTAAGGAAGACCAGATTGCATTATTAATAGTGTTAATAGGTGTGGGTGGAGTGCTCACAAGTTCCCAGATTATCTGCTGCAGTTATGATTGTGTATTATTTTGAAATAATGAAAGGAGACTAGAATCTTGCTGCCTTTCTTCATCCGACTATCAAACTTATCATTCAAGTTAATTCCAAAGAGCCAAGGACCTCTGTTTTACAATTTCCACTCATAAGGAGTTAATTACAATGAAGAATTTTCCCCTTCCCTCTTTTTCTAAGGAGGAACTCACCCTCCAGGGTCCTCAAACTATGGCCCACGGGCCAGATGCAGCAGCTGAGGACGATCATCCCCCTCACCCAGGGCTGTGAAGTTTCTTTATTTAAAGGCCCACAAAACAAAGTTTTTGTTTTTACTATAGTCTGGCCCTCCAATAGTCTGAGGGACAGTGAACTAGCCCCCTATTTAAAAAGTTTGAGGAACCCTGATTGGAAAACTGAGAGCATCCATCCAATTTCTCTCTTGTTCCTTTATTCCAAATCTCAGAATCTCTGTATATATGACTATTCTATTCTTTTGCTTTCAACTCTAAGGAAAACATAATTTTTCTCCTTACTAAGGAACTCTCTTGCCATTCATAACCTTCTTCCTATTCCTTCCCCATTTATCATTCAGAGATAGAAATATAGATAGAAATGTCTCTGTCTCTGTTTCTCTGTTTTTTCTCTGTCTCTGAGTATGTGTATGTCTGTTTCGTCTCTCTCTCTCTCTCTCTCTCTCTCTCTCTCTCTCTCTCTCTCTCTCTCTCTCTCTCTCTCTTTCTTTCTTTCTCTCTCTCTTTCTCAAACATACCAATGTTTAAATGACCTTAGCTGGCCTCCCAAATTATCTTCCTGTATCTCTGTTTTTTGTTTTGTTTTATGACAAAAAGACTAAAATTTTGTCTTTTTTCATTGCCCTTTATTTCTCTTTCATTTTTAGAGCCTTGCATTCTCACTTCTGACCCCACCATTTAATGGACAGTCTTTAAGATAACCTACAATTTCTTAATAGATAAATTCAATCATTATTAAAGTCACAAAAGCAGTTGTAAAAACTATTGATCATCCTTTCATTCTAGATATTTTTTTCTCTTTTGCTTTCTTTTCACTTATGGTCCTTTTCCTACCTGTCTGACTACTCCTTATCCTTGGCTAGATTATTATTTCATGCTTCTTAGACATGAGTTCTCTCAAAAAATATTGGTCCTTTGATTTTCTCTCCCTACATTTTCTCTCAGTGATTTCATATACTCCCATGAGTTCAATTATCAGTTTTATGCAAATGTTCCCCAAATCAAAATATCTAATCTTAATTTCTTTCCTCATTTCAGCCTATAGAAAAAGTTGCCTAGAACAGTAATAATGGAACTTATCTCATTAGATATAGCCTTGAAAGGTCTCTTGAGATCATCTAGTTCAGTTACCTCATCTTTCCAAAAAGGAAATAGGTTCAGAAAGGGACTGGAGACAAGCCCAAAGTCATTATGTTATCATGTGCTCATTAGAAGGACAGGGTTTCTGTGAGGATGCTCATCCTTAGAGGAGGTATAAATCTGTTATCAAGGCTCTGATTTGCTGAAATGCCCAAAGAGATCTTAAAGGAGGGAAAGGGACCCACAGGTACAAAAATATTTGTGGCAGCCTTTTTTGTAGTAGCAAGAAACGGGAAGCTGATTGGATGCCCATCAGTTGGAGAATGGCTGAATAAGTTATGACATATGACTGTTATGGAATATTATTGTTCTGTAAGAAACAATTAACAGAATGTGTGCTGGAGAGACTTATATGAACTGATGCTGAGTGAAATGAGCAGAACCAGGAGATAACTGTATAACAGCAACAAGAAGATTATAGGATGGTCAATTCTAATGGACATGGCTCTTTCCAACAATAAGATGATTGAGGCCAGTTCCAATAGTCTTAAGACAAAGAGAGCCATCTACACCCAGAAAGAGGACTGTGGGAACTGAGTCTGGATCACAATATAGCATTTTCACTCTTTTTGTTGTTTGCTTACATATGGTTTTCTCCTTTTTTCCCTTTTTGATCTGATTTTTCTGGTGCAGCAAGATAATTGTATAAATATGTTTACATATATCAGATTTAATATATATTTTAACGTTTAACATATGTCGGATTACTTGCCATCTAGGGCAGGGGATGGGATAAAAGGGGAAAATTTGGAACACAAGGTTTTGCAAAGGTCAATGTTGAAAAACTACCCATGTATATATTTTGAAAATAAAAGGCTTTTGTTTAAAAAAAAAGAAAGAATAAAAGTGAAAGAACCAACAAGATGAAAAAGAAATGTGGAAATATTGAAGGACTGAAAGTTTGGTCAATTAAAAAATGGAATATAAGTTGCAGAAAAGATGGTAATGTGGGGGGACAAGATGGTGAAAGAGAAAAATAGGAGTCTGGGAAAGAGATGGGGGAGAGAGAAATGGAAGGAGGCAAAGGAAGGGAGAGAGAAAAAACGAAAAGGGAAGGAGAATGAGAAAAAAGAGAGAGAGGGGAAGAAGAAGGAAAAGAAAGTGAGGTGGAGGAGAAAAAGCAAGAAAGGGAAGTATTGAGACAGAGGCAGAGAGAAGGAGAGGAAGAGGTTACAGATAAAAGGAAATAATTCCTTTCTTAAAGATCACAGGCTCTGTGTTCTCACTATAAAGTTTTTGAAAAACAGATTTCTTTTCCTATATCACTTTTCATTTTCTGGAATTTCTTGGGGCCATTCTTCAAGACACCAAAGAGAAGCCCACTATGAACCTAACTGCTTTCTCCCACACCAAAAAAGAGATGGCATCTATGGACCACCAAGGCACACTTAGGTCCTACTGAATAAATGTAGAGCTACTAATGACTTTGGATCCAATATAGGTTTGTAGCTTCCACCAGTCTCTGCTCATATTTAGGACCAGGTCGGGCAGAGGAAGTGGAAAGGCTATAGACCCTCCCGCTGAGATCCTCCAAATGGAAAGAGATGAGTCTGATTTAAATTCTCTTCACAAGCCTTAGCCTTAGCCATCAGAGCAAAAACATGGGTAGCATTGTCCTGAGGGACTGCCCTAAACAGATAAAGCACCTAAGGATGTTCGTCTAGAATGTACTCCTAGTTTTTTATTTGTTTGTTTATTTGCCCGTCATGTCTTACAAATTCAATAGCCCTAGGTCTACCCAATGCAAAAGGCAAAAATGCCTGCAACTTAGATGACTGATCACCTATTTGGAAGGAGGGCTTTCCAGGAAAAATGAGGGCACACAAAATCAAGTAAGATAACCAAGTTCTGAAGGATCTAGTTTCTTTAAAACAGAACTAACAACAACAGGAAAGTCAGCAAATGTCCATGTCATTTAAACTTAAAAGCAGACAGACCACAATGAAAACTAGACAGGGGACTGATAAACATATACATTCACCCCCCTAATGTGCAGACATACTTTATCTGTTCAGTGGATTTTTCTTTTTCTTTCTCTTTTTCCTCCTTTCCTCCTTTCCTCCCTCCCTCCCTTTTTCCCTTCTTCCCTCCCTCTCTCCCTTCCCCCCTCTCTCTTCTTTCCTCCCTCCCTTCCTTCCTTCCTTCCTTCCTTCCTTCCTTCCTTCCTTCCTTCCTTCCTTCCTTCCTTCCTTCCTTCCTTCCTTCCTTCCTTCCTTCCTTCCTTCCTTCCTTCCTTCCTTCCTTCTTTTTAAACCAAAACTGTGATTTCATTGTTATTGGGATTCACAGTGAAGAAACTCACTTCATTAATGCAAATCAATACTTCTTCAACTCATGGTCATACACTCATGGAGACCTAGGCTTTGTGCTGAAAGGTATTTCAGGGGCTGTCTAACCCACTCCTCATTTTACAGATGAAAAAACAAAGGGAAAAGAAGAAAAGAGACGATTTGTCCAAGATTACACAGTCACTATGCATTATAAGCAGATTTCAACACGATGATGAACACAATAATTAAACCCAATGAAGTCAGTTCTCTATTCACTATTCACTCTTTTCAGATATTACCTTTGACCATTTAAACAAGTGATTACAATATTGACTTTTCCCCTTTGAACCTTCATAAGATTTCTTCCACTGCTCCAGGGTACTCAGAGGGCTAATGGGTATAATTAAAAAGACTTATACATTTTGAATCAGATCATAGTTTTAGAGATTTTCAAATTTATACATATTTTACCCTCTCATTTTACAGATGAGAAATTCAAGTCACAGAAAATAAATAATTTGCCTAGATCATAAAAGTAATAAGCACTAGGTTGGGATTTGAATTCAGCTCCAGATCTAGTATGTTTTCTATTGCAGAATTTGGAATGAAATCTTACTTCTAACGCTTATTACTTGTATAATTTTAGTCAACTCTCTGGACATCAATTTCCTCTTCTATAAACTGAGGGCTTTATTAGACAAACATCAAAGTCTCTTCTGGATCTAAATGTATAATCAGGCCTAGGCCTCTGTACCAGGGCAAGTAAGACTCGTTTCTGTGTTAACTAAAGCAAAACTTCGTGGATACCCATCAGTTGGAGAATGGCTGAATAAGTTAGGGTATATGAATATAGGGAACATTATTGTTCTGTAAGAAATGACCAACAGGATAATCTCAGAGAGGCCTGAAGAGACTTACATGAACTAATGTTTAGTGAAGTGAGCAGAACCAGGGGATCACTGTATATGGCAACAACAAGATTATACCATGATCAACTCTGATAGATGTGGCTCTTCTCAACAAGGAGATGATTCAGGACAGTTCAAATAGACTTGTGATGGAGAGAGCCATCTACATCCAGAGAGAGGATTATGGGAACTAAATCTGAATTCCAATATAGCATTTTCACTTCTTTTGTTATTGTTTGCTTGAATTCTATTTTCTTTCTCATTTCTTTTTCCTTTTTGATCTGATTTTTTTTTTGATGTGACAAGATTAATTGTATAAATATTGGATTTATATATATTTTTACCATGTTTATTTAACATGTATTAGATTACTTGCCATTTAGGGGAGAGGATGGGGGTAAGGGAGAGAAAAACTGGAACACAAGATTTTGCAAGGATCAATGTTGAAAAATTATCCTTGCACATGTTTTAAAAATAAAAATCTTCAATTAAAAAAATAAATTAAATTTTAAAAAAACATTAAAAAAAAACTGTGGATTATGATCTCATATGGTATCTAGTAGCACAATGTGTGTATGTGTGTGTAGGAGAGTCACAGAATTATATTTTATTATCAGTAAATGTTTGATTTGTTTACCTGTTTTATAAATCTATATACACGGGGTCATGAAGAATTTCTCAGGCAAAAAGAGGTAGCAAATGCAAGAAATTTCAAAAACCCTGGCCTAAATCACTGACAAGTGAATGACTTGTTGAATCACCTATGGTGTTTGTCAGCCTTGAGGCTTGAACCATCTTCTTGGTTTTGGGACCAGTTCTCCAGCTACTATATCCAAGCTTCCTTTCAGGAAATCAAACAAATGAACATATCTAATTTTTAAAACAGTGGTAAAAATGATTTGAGCAATATCTGACTTTTTAGGTCCTCCAATAAAAATAATATTTCTCTACCAAATTTCCCAGAACTAAATGCTTGAGGACATTGGGGGGATCTCTCACTTCTCTGTCTCACTTCTACCACTAGGAGCTTCTTTCTCAACTGCCATCTGGGGTGTTTTCACCAACTAGCAAGAGAAACACATGATGCACCAGATTCTAAGAATGAACAGTCTTTTGACATGAGTTCATACAGAATTTAAGGAAGAGCGCAGTATCAGTCTTCTCCAAAGAACTGTATGTCCTCAGCCACTAAGATCCTGTCTCAGCTGGGCTCCCATAGGCTGGTCTAGAGCAGGGATTTCTCAGTGGCTTGAGTTTTAACACCTCCTCACTTTGCCCACAGTTCTCTCCAACTCCTATGAGGTGGTGAAAGTAGCTTGTTCCTGTTTCAGCTCTTTTGTTCTATGTAGAGACACACTGTCTGCCTACCGGTTCCTAGCAGATGGCCCTAGTTCTTTCCCATCATGCTCACCTTGCAACATCACAGTCAGAGACTAAGACCACACCTTTCCTCTACAGACATAGACCTGATATCTAGCTCTGAATACAGTGACAAAGGATCCTTAGCTGATTTTTTTTTTTTGCATGCAAGTTTAGTTAAGTTTTGTTTGGTTTCCTATAATCACACCAGGAAGTCATCAACACTTCACCCCTTTGCATCTCAGATTCCTCCTTGGGAAAAGGAGAAAATCGAACTCGACTCATGATCTTTCTACTACAGATTCTCTGATTCAAAATTGGGGTGGACTCAGGTGGATTCTATAATCTGATACTGATGCTCCTCTATCACCTCTCAGCACCTCCCATCGGCCCTGATTCCCTCCTCAACTGACCCTTGGGAGCACCTTAAGGGACAATATAGGTGGAATTATTCAGATTACCTGAAGATGCTTCTCTTAACAGAGGAAAAGGAAGGTGAGCTTATTGATCAGCCAAGCACTAAAGAAGTGCTTTTGTTCTAAGAATTATTCTATACATTGTTCTAAGAATAAAATCTTACTGTCTTCTATCCCTGAGGATGAGGCAACTAGAATCAACCTCCTCTCCCCATCTCCCATAACCCCCAAAATATCCAGGAGTAATATCAGCGAAGGGAAACAGGAAAGTAAATTATTTTATTTTAATTTTTAATTGAGAGGCCATCCAAAGCTTTGCTAATGTCAAAGGCACACATTCATCCCTTCTATAAACACTTATTAAATGTCTCCTATCTCACCCCATGCCAACTTTGAATTTGGCTCAGGGGGTGATACAAAGATAAATAAGGCACGTTCCCTGTCCTCATAGAACTTATAGGAGCTGGGAAAAATGGCTGTTCTCCACTTGACCCTTCCCTCGGTAAGAAAGTTTCCGAGAGATCACGTACAAGCAGATGGATCAATGGCTTCACATACAATCTGTACTCTCTATAGACCACAGAGGATTCGCAGAGCTGAGGTTTAGCAGATGGTGTTTTTGCATTAATTTTCTAAATTACCAACTATAAGATACTCTGTTTTCTGAAAACTAGTTGCCTTAAGGCTTGAATATTTTAATTTAATTTAAATGTTTTCATGTGTTGTTAGTATACCTATTTTTCAGGTTCTCTATCCCAGAGGTGCTGTGCTTTGGGATCTTGGGAAGTCTAGTAGCAAAAGACCTGATGTGGAGGACAGCCAGCCTCGTTTACTGCCCTCCACTTCTATCCAGCTGAGGACACTGTGCTTGATATTTCTTAAAGGGAAATTCTTAGCCATATTTCCCATGCTGCTGCTGCTGCGTGATTTTCTTTTACTTTTCAAAATAATAGAGTAGATACAAAAGTTGCCAGCGGGCTAATAAATCACCCCTCAGTCTTTGGAGAACCGAACATTTGTTATCTACCCATTCATATTGGCTTTCCAAGCCAACTCTTGGACATAATGGAATTATTTTTCCCCTACAATATTTCTCTCTGCAATCCAGTTTTCTTCCTACTATTGGGAGAAAGGGAGAGAGGAAGGAAGGAAGGGAAAGAAAAGAAGGGATGGAGAATGAAGGGAGTGAAGGAAGAAAGGAAGGAGGGACATAAGAAGGAAAGGCAAAAAGAAGAAAAAGGGAAAGACAGGTAGGGGGAAGGAGGAAGAATAGGAAAAGAAAGATAATGGAAAAAAAGAAAGGATGAAAAGGCAGAAACCAGCCAGCATTTACAAAACATTTGTCTAGCAAAGTGATAAACTCTGGGGATACAAAAATCATAGGAAAAAAATAAATAATAACTATTCTAGTGAAGAACACTGTGTGTGTGTGTGTGTGTGTGTGTGTGTGTGTGTGTGTGTGTGTGTATAGAAAGAGAAGGGGGAGGGAGGGAGGGAAGGAAGAAGAGAGGGAAGAAGAGAGAGAGAGAGAGAGAGGAAGAAAGAGAAAAGGAGGAAAAAAGGAAAGGAAGGAGGTAGAGAGGCAGAGAGAGAAGTAGTAGTAGTAAGTAGTAGTAGTAGTAGTAGTAGTAGTAGTAGTAGTAGTAGTAGTAGTAGTAGTAGTTTAGGGTTGGAAAGGGAGCTCTAAGAAAAATTTCCTAAGAAGATGTACTGGCAATAAGTATTCCACTCATGGGCTACAGACAGTATAAAGGCACAGAGATGGGATATGATGTATTAGGAGCAGCTTTAAACCAGTAAGGCTGAACTCTATTGGACTACATGGAGTAGATTAATGTGTAATTAAACCAGAAAGGTACAAAGAGAACAGGAAATGAAGAACTTTCAACAAGTGGACAGAAAAGTTTATGTCTGTTAATAGTTAGCTGATGGCCAATATACAGTAACAACTATGTATTAGGAATTTTGCTAAGAGCTTTACAAGTATTGTCTTATTTGATCCTTACAACAAACTAGGAAGATAGTTACTATTATTGTTCTATTTTACAGATGAAGAAATTGAGGTAAGCAGAGGGAGAATAACTTGCCCAGAGTCACACAAGCTAAAAAGGGTCCAAGATCAGATTTGAATCCAAGTCTCATTGACGCTAGGTCCAGGGCCCTATCCACTGTACCACCTAGTTGTCTGATCCTAGAAGAAATAGGAAGTTATTAGAATCTGTTGAGTCAAAAGAGAGAGGATGGAGATAGGAGAGTGTGGTGATCAGTCTTGTGCTTTGGGTAAATCACTAATGCAGCTGTGAGGATGAAGGGTCTGGCTGGACAATGACTTGGGGCAGACTATTAATGGAGGTAATTGCAATAATCTAGGGACTAAAAGTCAGTGGTGAAGGCCTAAACTAGTGTGGGGCTCATTATGAGTGAGGTGTTAAGTGAGATATGCTATGAAAGCAGAAATGACAAGATTTGGCAAATGATTCTTAATGTGGGGTGAGGAAGACTTTGAAACTGAGTTGGAAGTATATTGGTGTGATCAGTAGTACTGAGGAAGCTGAGGAGGGAGATGGGTAAGGGAGAGAAAAGAAAGGAAAGAAGATCCAAGAATGATTTTTTTTTTTTTTTTTTTTTTTTTTTTTTTTTTTTTTGCTGAGGCAATTGGGGTTAAGTGACTTGCCCAGGGTCACAAGAATACAAGCAAACACATAATAGAAGGGTGGATGACCCACTGAGAAAATCATTTTCTATATTATGGATCCTTTTGACACCAAACTTGGTTAAATTATTGGAGAGTCCAGGGGTGGGGCACTCTGCCACACAGCCACAATCCTGGTCCTTATAAAATCATATTTTTATTTAAACTTATTATTATTATTTTAATGAGGAAGGAGAGAGGATTGAGGAAGGATGCCCTGTATTAAGAGCTTTATAAGAATTCTTTAAAAAGCCTTTGATCCACACCAAAGAGATAGAATGAAAACTTCAAAGAAGAATAAAAAGCTCCTGTACTTTGCACCTGATTTCAGTACATGGAAGATTCATTATTTATCAACCTCACCTCCCCCTGGCACCATTTGGTGGCCTCCAAAGACATTCAATTCCAACTCTAGGTCTGATTTTAGAAAGTAAATACACTGTGACTACCCATTTATAAGTGGGGTTAATTCACTGAAGCTCAAAGATGTGGAAGGAATTTTTTACTAGAAGGTTTATAACTAAATACAATCTTGACATGCAATCATGAAATGAAGGAGAATACATTTCATTTTCCATGGATCTCTCTCTCTCTCTTTCCTTTTTTTCTCTCTCTTTCTTCACTCTCCCTCTACTTCCCTCCTTCTCTGCTCCTTTCTTATCTTTCTCTCATTTTTCATCTGTCTCTCTTCCTGTTTTTCACTCTCCCTCTTCTTCCCTTCCTCTCTGCCCCTTCTTTCTCTCATTTTTCATCTCCCTCCCTCCCCCTCTCTCTCTCTTCCTGTTTTCCTTCACTCTCCCTCTTCTCTCCTCTCTCTCTGCCCCTTCTTATTTTTCTCTCATTTTTCATTTTTCTCTCCTTTCTCTTCCTCTTTCTGTCTCTCTGTGTGTCTCTGTTTCTGGATCTCTCACCTACAAGTTGCCTAAATGACAGCAGAGGATATAGACCCCAAAGTCTCTTGAAAGAAGCTTCCTCAAATTGTCCTCCCTGAAAATATCATTGACTTAATCCAGTAGCCTTTTTAATAAAAGACCTTCTGCTTGGCCTTAGACCATGCACTCAAGAAGGTGAAACTTTCCCTAAAACATTTGAGTAATTTTCCTAGATTCCAAGTCACTAACTACATATTTCCAGGGCTGTCAGTCAGAACAGTACAGCATGTCAGGCTACTGCAGAATGGCAAAGTGGGGAGGAATTTCTGAGACTCTTGGGCTTGATCAAGATCTCCTCCTCTCTAAGCAGACACCACTCAGCCTTTGCTTGAATGTGTCACCAGAAGAAACGTCCTCTTCCTCAGGAAGTAGTTTTCATTTGTGAATAGCTCAAAACACCTTATTTTTCTTTAAATATTGAGCTTATAGCTAACAATCTATCACTACTTCTTTCCCCACTGTCCACTCTCCCCTAGCCCTGTCCCTTGTTCCTACTTCTGCCCTCTGAAAGGCAAGCAAAAGTCTAATCACTTCTCCATCAATCTTTCACTTTCTTGAAGATGGGTGCTATGTGATTCCTTTTCCCTCCATATCGTCATACTTATCTAACTTTCCCCAATTTTATCTGGTAGGATATGGTCCCCAAAGCTTTCATCTTCCTCAATGCCCTCCTTTTGCTGATCTCTCATTCACCTTTCTAGGTAGCCTGTGTCTCTCAGAAGTGAACGAGAGATGGTGTGATCGGCCCAAGAGCAAAGCATCATCTACTTAGGTAAGTTCACAAGGCAAACCAAGCCCACATTTGGAGTTTTAATTTCACACTAAGGTAGACTGATCAGCCAAGTAACTCCCACCCCAATTCTTCTCATACAAACTGTCACCTCGCCATTCCTCCTCCATCTTCTACTTAGGAATCAGAGCTTTGGAACCCAAGTTTGAGAAGCTACATTTGCTCATATTTTTTTCATCTTGTTAGATTTGGCCTGTTCTCCTGGCTTACTTATTTTTGGATCTTGACCCTGTCATCCAATGTGTTCACTATCCCTCCCAACTTTGTGTCATCTGCAGATTTGATAAGTAGACCATCTGTGCCGTTATCCAAATCACTGACGATAATTTTGAACAACACAAGGCCAACAGCAGATTCTTGGGGCCTTGTGTTAAATACCTCCTTCTGTGCTGACATCAAAACAATCACAATTAAGCTTTTGGCCTGGTCATTAAAACTGCTTTAAAATCTATTAATTCATGCCCTGATCCTGCTCCCCTCTCTCTTGACCACAAGGATAGAACAAGAGACTTCAACAAATAGTGGTTGAAATCTAGGTAAGATCCATTTATAATATGAGCTTGAACTATCATTCTAGTTACCCTATCAAAAGAACAACAGCAGCAACAACAAAAAAGAGAAAGTCTGTCAGGGTCAGAGGGAACCATAATTGAATTGCTCTGATCACTGTTTCCTTTTCTAATTGTTCACTGGACATCCCTTTGAGAATGAATTTGGAAAAGTTGTCAAGAATGAAAGTCAACACTTAATATTGTATGACCCTGGGCAAGTCACTTAACCCCAATTGCCTCAGGGGAAAAAAAAGACTGAAAGTCAAGCTCATTGGGCTATCATTGGCACACTTGCTTTTCAGAAAATTGAAGAATATTGTCTTTCTCAAGTTTTGCAGTAGCTCAACCATCCCCTGTGAGCCCTATGAGATCTCAGCAATTGCACTTTACAATTCTTTCAATGCCATAGGATTGCACTAATGAAAACCTGGCTATTTACATTCATCCCTAGCTGTTGGCTACACTCTTATCTTCTTGCAGACCAGGGATTTCAGCTCCTTATTCACTACTTTTGTTCTGTACTTTCCATTACAAATATAATTGCCCTTGGCAGAGAAAATGGAAATAAAATAAAAGCTGTCTCTCCACTGTGTATTATTACTATCCCTTCAAGGGAGAGTATGTTGCTATTATTGTTTAGTCATTTTCAGTCCAAATCTTTGTGACTCCATCTAAAATTTTCTTGGCAAAAATCTTGAAGTGGTTTTCCATTCCACCTCATTTTATTCATGATTAAACTGAGGAAAAGAGGGTTGAGGGACTTGCTCAGGGTCATACATCTAGTAAGAGTCTGAAGCTAGATTGAACCGACTCCAGGGCTGGCACAACCCACTATACTATCTCCAATACTTTCTAACTGTGTAATAAGAAACAAATCATTCAAATTTTATGAGCAATTTCCATTAGATATTATATTATTATATAATAGAGCCTCACAGTTACATGAACAATCCTCTTCTTGGGTCTTGGGATGTATATAGAAATGCCCTATTTATTTAAAAAAATAAGATGAAAAAAAAAGATACGTGGAGACTAGTACCTGGTCAAGGTAAACTCTTTGTTAACCTTAATATAATCTAAGAATTATTAACTCACATATATATATACATTATATATATATATAATACTTTAAAGTTTTTAAAAGGCTTTCCTCATAAAGACCCTGTGAGGCACATAATACAAGATCAATAATATTCACTTTGCAGATGGAGGAAATGAATATCTACAGTTATAGGATGTCTTATCCACAGTGCCACCACTAAAGAATATCAGAGATAAGACTAGAACCCAGGTCTTCTAATTTAAGGATTCTCTCTGTAGTAATCTACCTTATAAAACCTATTAGATACTAGTGAGCATAGTGATAAAAGGAATATTTCTTAAAATGATATTAATATCTACTTAAAACCACCAGAAAGCATTATATGGAATGGGATAAGCTAGAAGCCTTCCCAATAAGATCAGGGGTGAAGAAAGGAAACATACTATCACCATTATTATTCAATATAGTACTAGAAATGTTAGCTGTAACAATGAGTAAAAAAAGAAATCGAAGGAATCAGAATAGGTAATGAGGAAACAAAACTATCACCATTTGTAGATAATATGAAAGTATACATAGAGAACCTTAGAGTATCAACTAAAAAATTACTTGAAACCATTAATAATTTTAGCAAGGTTTCAGGATATAAGATAAACCCACATAAATCAGCAGCAGTTTTTACATGACCAACAAAGTCGAACAGCAAGAGATAGAAAGAGAAATTCCATTTAAAAGAATTTTAAAGAATTTTAAACACTTAGGATTCTATCTCCCAAGACAAATCCAGGAACTATATGGATACAATTACAAAATACTTTTTCACAAGTAAGGTCAGATATAAACAATTGGAAAAATATATCAACTGCTTATGGGTAGCCCAGGACAATAAAAAAAGACAATATTGCCTAAATTAATTTACTTAGTCGGTGCCATACCAATTAAACTACCAAAAACTTAATGGAGCTAGAATAACAAAATTCATCTGGACAAAAAATAGTTCAAGGATATCAAGTGAATTAATGAAAAAAATACCAAAAAAAGATGGTCTAACCATTATATTATTGCAATATTATAAGGCAATTTATTTTATTGTAAATTATAAAGCAATAATCATCAAAACTATCTGATTCTGGCTAAGAAATAGCGTTTTGGATTAGTGAAATAGACTTAATACATAAGATACAATAGTCAATAACATAGTAACCTAGTGTTTGATAAACCCAAAGATTCCAGCTTTTGGGATAAGAATATACTATATGAAAAAAATTGCTGGGAAAACCAGAAAACAAAAGGACACAAAAAATGTATAGATCAACACCTTACACTGTATACCTGATAATTTCAAAGGGGATGCATGATTTAGACATAAAGGGTGACATCATAAGTAAATTAGAAGAGCAAGGAATAGTCTACCTATGAGATCTATGACTAGGGGAAAAATTCATGACCAAGCAAGAGATAGAGAGCATTATGAAAAGCAAAATAGATCATTTTGATCATATTCAAAAGCTTTTATACAAACAAAACCAATGCAATCAATATTAGAAAGAAAGCAGAAAGCTGGGAAACAATTTTTATACCAAGTATCTCTGATAAAGGTCTCATTTCTCAAATATAGAGAGAACTGAGTCAAATTTATAAGAATACAAGCTATTCTCCAAGTGATAAATGATCAAAGGATACGAACAGGCAATATTCAAATAAAGTCAGAAATGAATGAACAACAAAAAGAATTAGATTCTTAAGCCTTCTCTCTGCGTGTTAAGCATTTTATATGACTTCATTTAAAAAAAAAGCATCCCAGAACTTTACGTTAATTTTCTGAATTTGCTGTGTCTTTTTTATAAGAATATCCAACAAATCATAACTTATTTATAACTTAGAATTGGAAGGGACATAACTTAATTTTATATATATATATATATATATGTGTGTGTGTGTGTGTGTGTGTGTATTTATATATATATATAACTATAAGATGCTACTGGGGAATATGTATTTGCATGTGTATCATATTACATTATTTCATCTTATATTGTAGCATATTTTATGTATATTATAGATTCTATTATCTTATATAGTGGTTATATTGTTATATTACATTATACTATATTGCATTATTTTATTATATTTTTATTATAATATATGGAGAAGGGGAGAGAAGACATAGCCATATAAATCAATATAAAATATATACAATGTATATAAAGTATACATAATATATGTATATAAAATAGAATATATAAAGTAACTGTGAGAGTGGTGGGGGAAGATATTATTAATAACAAGGTAATCAGGAAAGGATTGGTGACTTATTTGAATCCTTTCATATGTGATGAGAGTATCTCCTTTGACATGGAAGTTTTTGCCCTTTGGAGAAGTGTCAGATTATTCAAGGTGCACCTGGGTATCTGGCCTAGGCCCAATGGCCTATATTGTGGTAGGGAGTTCCAAACCAACTCCAGAAGAAAGCACTTCAGAGGCTCAGGGCTTCACCCACAGTGCAGGCTCTAGGGTTGAGAGGAAGAGAAGAAGGAGGAGGAGGAGGAGGAGGGTTGGAAAGGCAGTGATTATAGTCAAAAACACTTTTTTTCCCCTCTGGATAAATCTGTAAAATGACATCTCATTGCCTTTGTATAGGCCATTTTCCATTTCTGGGATGCTCTCCCTCTTCCCATCTGCTTCTCAGAATCCCTATTTTCTTACCTTGAAAAATTTGAAAATTGATTTTAATTCTATTTTGCAAAGACTTAATTAGGTTTCATATTCCCTTTCAGGGTTCCTTTCCATGGCAAACTTCACCCAACACCCATATCCCAGAGAAACTAGCCTAAAGGTCGAACTTCTGTCTGGTAATTACCTCCACCTTGGAGCCCCACCCACCACCCACTTTCCAGAGAAACTTGATTAACCTAAAAGGTCAAATCTCATCAATTTAAGCTATTGTAGCAACTCCCATTGCCTGAGAACCTTTGCTTTGTAATTTGAATCACATGTCTTGGCTCTAGTTAAGGAGATTTTAGAATGTGAGGTCCAAATGATATAATCTCAATTCTGATTACATCACTGGTAGCCAATCAGAAAACGTTTATGTTGCTTGAGATTTTGCTCTGTCATCTTGCTGTTATAAAAGATGCTATGGACTCTCACACAAGGTCTTTGGTTACTGAGGAGCGTGGACCTAATTTTGCTAGCTTAATAAATTGATAATGCTCAGAGCTTTGTGCCTCAGTTTACCTTAATTTTTAAACCTAATAACCTCCTAAATAAGGTCCTTTTTGAATCTACCAGCTGATAGTTTCCCCTTCCCCTAATTTTTAAATCTATATATATAGAAATATAATCTATAATATCTATAACATATATATATCTATGATCTCTCCCAATAGAATGCAAACTCCTACAGGGTAAAGTAGAGCATTTAATTTTTGACTTTATGACCCTAGGGCCTAGCACAGTACCTAAATCACAGGAAGTAATTAATAATCTTTGTTTGATTAATTGAGCTACAAAGTCCCTTCCGATTCTAATGTGCTATCTCCCACATATGATTCTATTGACTTGATTTCTAAGGTTTCTTGTCAGCCTAACAGTTTAAAAAAACAGTCAATGACCATAAGGTCATTGTACACTAACATCCTTCAGCATGAGAAGGTGATGTTCTTGACACAAATATTTCTCTGGTTCTTCCATCTCAAACAATCAGTGTATTATCTTGGCACATTATACTAATATTTAGCCCCTTGTGTTTTAGGAATTAGAGGGCATTGGTCTAGGATTGGGGTTATCTAAGGTCCTTAGGAGGCCAGGGAAAAATAAAACAGCTCTCTGTAGAGTATTCATCTCCCTATGTGAGACTTCCACAAAATGTGACCAGGATGCCTATCTCCATTAATAAGGCAGCTGCAGCTTTGTGTTTTGATACAGTTCCTCTGTACACTCCCACTGTGATGTGGCTATTCTTTTCCCACTGAGCAGATGGCCCTGAAGCTCACTTTGCTACCACTTTTGCAGAGTTCTCTTCGCAGTCCAATTGTTTCCATACTCTCTTGTGCAAATTCAGCCCAATTGAATAAAGAACTCTTCTTTGATTGCCTTCAGCCCATCACAAAAAGTGGTTTGAGTGTTGGATCGTCAAGATCAGATTGCAATTCTCCTTCTAATGCAAATAGGGCCAGTTTACATGTACTTTTGTATAAATACACAGAAATGTATAACTTGTATTTACCTGTATATATTATATAAGAATGTGCATGTGATATAGACACTTTTGGGTTAGAGAGAAAGCTCAGGGACCAGGAAAGATGTCTGAAAGAATCTGAAAGGTGATGGGTTCCCATTAGGTTTGTTCTAATTGACCTTAAAGGGAAGAATCTAGAATGGGTAGAAATCAAAAAGTTGTAGAGATAGATTTAGGCTTGATATGATGAGGAAAGGAAAAAAATCCAACAATGAAAGTGGTACAAAAGTGAAATGAACTGCCTAAGAAGGTGAAGGTCTCCTTCCTTGGAGTTCTTCAAGCACAGCCTGGACAATGACTGATTGTGCATTAGAGCAGGAAATCCTCAAAAGGCCAATGATATCTTTTCCTCTCAAAAGTCTTTGATCTGGGCCAATAGTCTCATTACACAGAAGAGGAAACTGAGGTCTGAGAAGCACAGATAGTAAGTAGCCACGCTGCGATTCCAGCTCCTGTCTGCTGAGTTCAGCGTGATATGATTTCCTTAAAATCAGGCTGTCATGGAAACAATTACCAATACTAAAAGCAGAGCCCCAAAGCTGGTAGGTAGCTAGAAATTAAGGCCCTCACTTTTATTTATGGAAATGAAGGTGCTCTTACTCTAGGGGATTTATCCACAGTCACATAGGAAATAAACTTCAGAGGTAAAATTCAAACGCAGGGCATCTGACTTCAGAAACAATATTCTCTCCACTGCTACAACTAAGGGACTCTTTTTAAAATATGTTGGAGGAAGGCACTAACAGAATCGACCTTTCCCTAACAAAATTAATGGTTAGAACTTCACTTTTAACAGAGGATGGGGAACAGGGATGTTACATAAAGGAAACTTCTTTCAATCAAACTGATAAGTTGAGAACACTTTGGGCAAACTTATGATTTCCCTTTTTCTATTTTTTCTATATTTCTATCCTTGGTTGTATTTTTTTTCTTTAAAAATATCTCCTGCAAATCTCAACTCCCCAAATGATCACGTTTACTCTTTTCAAAAATATTTTATTTAATATTTTTATTTTCCCCAATTACATATAAAACAATTATTTTACACTTCTTTTTCTTTCTTTCTTTCTTTCTGCTGAAGCAATTGGGGTTAAGTAACTTGCCCAGGGTCATACAGCCAGGAAGTGTTAAGTGTCTGAGGCTAAATTTGAACTCAAGTCCTCCTTACTTCAGAGCCCACTACTAGCTGCCCATACACTTCTTTTTTAAATTGAGTTCCTGATTCCCTTTCTCCTTAAGAAGGTACATCTGAAATTATGCAAGATATTTTCTTAAATCATGTTGTGAAAAAAAACACAGATCTCTTTCCCCCCAAAAATAAAAATAAATAAAGTTAAAAAAAAAAAAAGTATGCTTCAATCTGTATTCACACACAATCAGTTCTTTTTTTTTTTTTTCTGGGTGTGGATAGCATATATATATATATATATATTTTATCATAAGTCCTTCAAAATAGTCACGGATCATTGTATTGCTGAGAACAGCAGTCATTCCCAGTTCTTCATCCCACAAATTTACTATTACTATGTATGAGTTCATGGAGAATTTTACAGGTTTTTCTATCACATTTACTTTTAAATATTAATATACCCCAAACTAGGAGGGGCCCTATAATACATAAGGTCCAAACTCCTCATTTTAGGGGGAAAAAAAAAGGAAATTGAAGTTTAGAAGTTTTAAGTGTCAAAGATCACACAAGTCAATTCTACATGGCAGAGCTGAGGTTTGAACCCAAGCCCTTTACTCCTCATCTGTTCTTCCTTCCATCATATCACACTGTCTCCAGTGACTTTTTTAGGTCTTTTAGTATTGTTGTTCTGGCTGCTTTCCTCAAGAATTCTGTAGCATTGGGGCTAGTCAAAGAAGGTTTCAAAGAAGTTTTGAAATTCTCAGGCCCTGGATCTTTTTCTTGCTGTTGTTTGTTGATTTTTCTTTGTAAAATGAAGCAAAGATTTTGTTTATGTTCTCCAGTCTATTTGAAGTTCCCTTCCTTTCCCTTCGGGGTCATTTCCTTTTCCCAACTTGCACATTTGATATTATTGATTGCAGCAGGTTTGATTCTTTTTTTCAATAGCACACTGGCAACTCTCTTGCTTTTATCTATTCTGAGTTCATAACTCTTCTTGGGATGGGTTTTCAGTGAACACCTCCTCAACTTGTTTGATGTTTAATTTCAAATCTTGTTATATTTCCCCTAGAATCTCTTCTTTATGGATGCTTCTTTTAGCATACCAACTTCTTATGGGATTTGTTGTGTGTTGATTTTTTTTTTTTTTAATTATCGGTGATTTCAACTGGGGAAAGTAGTTTGAATTTTCCCTTTATTGAGAGTAGAAATAAATTCATTTTCAGTTCTTTTATGTAGTTTATTAAACTTTAAAGAATTAGAGTTGTTGTTTCTGAGGTTCCTTCCAAGACTACCTTAAACTCTAAAACTCCTCTTTTACTCTCCTAGATGAAAAAAATAGCAGACTTTCAGAGTTTGAGGAAAGTTCTTTGTCCTCTCCTCTCCCAAGAAGCCCTGCTACAATAAATCTGACAATTTGTCATTTTTTTCTTGAAGAGTTCCGATGAAGAGCCTACTCTACTTTTGGATGCTAACATTTATGAAAAAAATATACAAAATTATTAATAAATAATAGTTATTTTTAAATTTCCCTTTACAGCAACCTTAAATTTATTTCTTCAGAACTTCCATCCACTGTTTGTAGCTCTGCCTCATGAGGCCAGAAAAAAGTCTCATACTTCTTAAAAATGAGTCTTTCAAATAAGCTTTCATGTTTCCAGAGACTTCTCTTCTTCCTGTTAAATATTTCCATTTTCTTCATTCAGGCCTCATATGTGCTTTGACCATTCTTATTACCTA
Organism: Antechinus flavipes; assembly: GCF_016432865.1. Classification (NCBI taxonomy): domain Eukaryota; kingdom Metazoa; phylum Chordata; class Mammalia; order Dasyuromorphia; family Dasyuridae; genus Antechinus; species Antechinus flavipes. The sequence continues at coordinate 19,042,878 of NC_067398.1, forward strand.
TATCAATGTCCATCATGAAATGGAATAACACAGAACTGAATGCAATATTCCAGATGTTGTTTGCTCCATTATAGCAAGCCCATCACTTCCTGATTCCTAAGAATCTATTTCCCTTTCTTATTGTGACCCAAGATCATACTAGTTATTTTTTAGCTGCCATATCACCTTCTTAACTCATATTCAACAAGTCCCCTAAATCTGCTAAATCTGTTTTTCAGACAAACTTAGAAAATCCTTTTCTTAAGCCTGAGAGTAAGACTTTATGTGTAACCCTATTAAATTCCATCATATTAGATTCAGCCCAGTCTTCCAGCCTTTCAAAATCTTTGTGGATCCCTAATATCTTTATTTCAGCAAAGAGCCAATCCCTGTCAATAATGAGTATTCTGATGCAAAAAATAGCACTAACTATTAAAGTCTGGAAATCAGCTGTCAAAGGGTGCACAAGTCAATTCTGCATGGCAGAGCTAAGGTTCTAACCCACGCCCTTTACTCCAGGTCTGCTCTTCCTTACACTTAACACATTGTCTCCAGAGATTCTTTTAGGTCTTTTAATGTTGATGTTCTGGCTACTTTCCCCAAGAATTCTGCAACAATGGGATTAGTCAAAGAAGGTTTCCACCAGCAAAAATCTTCCAAAAGTGTTAAAACATTCACCATTGCACTCCCTGCCCTTCTCTTCTCAAGCGCCAGTTTGTTCTGGGTTGTTCTTATCCCCACACAGGATGAGCTCCATTTGTATAAATGGGAAAGGTGGGAAACAGACTAGCCACCCCATGAGATCAAGGAACCCTTAAAGTATTAAAATACAAAGAAGGAAATGGAAACTGAATTAAGTGATTTGCTTAAGATCCTATAGACAATAAGTGAAAGATGCCTCTGTCCCTTAGGCTTTCTCACCCTGGAAGATCATGGTGAGTTCTTGAAAGAACTTTAATTTTGGGAATGGGACAAGAGCCGCCATATTCCCTCCAAACAGGTCAACCTGATTTCTCCCTCTGATTTATGGCTCACTTTTATAGTGTTTTCCATCATTAGAATGTGAGTTCCTTGAGAGTAGGGGCTATTGTTCTTAATGTTTAGCATCCCATCTAGCACAATGGTTGTTGTTCAGTCGTTCTCAGTCATTTTCCAACATTTCATAACTCCATTTTGGGTTTTCTTGGTAGAGACATTTCCTTTCCCAGATCATATAATGCGGAAACTGAGGCAAACAGGGTAAAGTGACTTGCCCAGGGTCACCCAGCTACCAAGTGGCTGAGACCAAACTTGAAGTCAGGAATATGAGTTTTTCTGACTCCAGCCCCAGCTGAGCATACTAACCACTATGTTTCTTAGCTGCTATCTTATACATAGTAAGCACTTTGTAAATATGGACTAATTTAACTTGTCAAGAGTTGGGCTCAAGCTGAGATTTTCTGTCTCTAAAGAAAACATTCTTTTCACACAATCTTCTTTTGTATTTTCCAAAACAACTAGCAAAAGAGATTCTTTGGATAATGATTAAATCAAATTAAATTTTGCCACAATTTTCCATTATCCAAATGGGGACCTTTGAACTATCACTTTCCACGATTAAAACAAACAAATTTGCCCTAAAGGTAATCCTGCTGTATTGTACTGTATTTGACTATCTCAATTAATAAAGGCAATCAAGTTCTCCAATAAAAGTCTTTATGATAGAGTGATGACTCTGGGTTTCTAAAGATGATGCCATCAAAGTACATTGCCAGGTGCACTCGCTGGTCTGACTCCCATTGGGTGAGTCTGGCTGAGTTAGAAGGAATCACCTCTAGAACCTTGGCTGATGGTGAATTTCTTTTTGGCTACTGCCCTCCCCCCCCCCCATAGGGAAGTGGGTATCTGAATTCTTAGAAGGAGAACCCTCAACTGTGAAATCAGAGCTCCTTAGAGTACTTGAGGAAAGAGTAAAGAAAGGGCATTGCATTTGGGTAGGAGGTTTTAGTATTTATTCCCAATAGGAAAAGAGCAGTCTTAGCTCTTACTCTTCCGCCAGTTCCAAAAGTACCCAATTAGACTATCCAGCTAGCCCAAATTTCTCCATCTTTTCCTAAGAATAGCATAAGAGATCTTTCTTTCTTTCTTTCTTTTTTTCCTTTTAAATAAAAAAAAAAAGTTTTGTTAAAATTTAGGTAGACTATAGCATTCCCCTAAAGTTATTCCAATTTAATGATGTCATCAACAAAGGACATAAGGTAAATTTGGCAATGACCTATTCAGGAGGAAGTCACACTGGTTTATTGTCCTCACCCTTTCCTTTTCTAAGTGTTTACTTAGCAGCTTTAAAAAAAAAAAAAAGTTCTAAAACAGAGGTTCTTCTTTTTTGTCCTGGAGCCTTTATTTGTCTGATGAACCTATGAACTCCTTCTTGGAATAATGGTTTTAAAGGCATAAAATAAACAGGATTCTGAAGGAAAATGATTATAATGAAATATAAGTAACAAATATCCAGAAGCAACTGTTCATGGACTATATATTAAGAACTTTTGTTCTAGAATTTTGATAAAAAGAATAAAAGCCAAGCTTTTACAATCTATAGATTCTGTCCTCTTCCTTTAAAAAAAAATCAGGACAACAATCACCCTTCTTTATCCTATAGTGCCTTTGCACTGTCTGTGATCTTTAAAAAGATCACTGACGGGGGCTCGGCAAACACATGTGCCAGGACCTAGGATGCTGTTCACCTGGTCCAGGTGACTTGAACTCATCACAGGCAGCCAGGCACTTTCTAACTCTCTCCTTACTTATCTTGTATATCAACTCCCTATTAGCCACTTTTGTCCTGCCCTTTCCAGTCCAAGGGTCATTTTCCTTGGCAGAGAAAAGAGAAGCCCAATAATACAGAAGAGCTCAGCCTTCTCTTTGTCACCAGTTAGCCAGGTCTCATCCACTCAGCAGCAGTCCCATGCCTTTTTTGATCTTCCTTTTCCCAATATAGTTTAAAAAACCCTTTTTGTCATCTTTCTCTTTCCTTCACAGCCTCAACTCCTTCTGAGCTTTAGTGCTCTCAATATCATTCTTTCAATACTGTGCCCTTTCTGTACCACTCTCAATTCCCCGTCCTGGCTTCCATCTTCCGTACATGTCAGTGGAAGTGTTTTCACTGATGGAGGCAGAAAGACAGAGCCAATGACTCACCTCTCAAGGGCTCTCTCCATCCCCAAATTTCCCCAGAGTTTTTAACCTTCTTTTTGTTCCCTTCGCCCGTACTCTTGCGCTAACTTATGAGCCTCCTCTATCCCTCAGAAAGAAGGTAAGTTTCTTGAGAGCAGAGATTCTCTCATTTTTGTCTATCTCTAGTTATTAGCTCAGGGTCTTCTCATTGTAGCAAGTGATCAATATTGGAAGACTGCCTCTGATTGAGGCACTTTGATGACATGTGAGATGTGGAAGGAGGTGACAGCTAGTCATTAGTACTAGAACTGGGAAGGATCTGTGACTCATATCCCACCTCTGACACTTACTGGTGGCTCAGTCAAACATGAAACATTTAACCACTCTGAACCTCTGTATCTTTGGAAAAAATGGAGATAATTTCTTTATTACCCATCAAATGAAGTGGCATAAGGATCAATGTAATAAAGTTAAGGCAGCTAAGTGGTATAGTGGATAAAGAGCTGGGCCTGGAGTCAGGAAGACCAGTTTTTGAATCTTATCTCAAACACGCTTTACCTGGGAGACTCTGGGCAACTAACTTAACCTCCATCTGCCTCAGTTTCCTCAGCTTTAAAATGATAGCACCTACCTCTCAAAACTGTTGTGAGGATAAAATTAGATAATATTGGCAAAGTATTTTAAAGTAAGCCTTAAAGCACTATATAAATGCTAGCTATTAGTTATTATTAAATAATATGCTTTGCAAACATTGATTATGATATATTACTGTCAACTACAACTACTACTTATTATTTTTTTATTATTATTATTTGCTGAGGCAATTGGGGTTAAGTGACTTGCCCAGGGTCACACAGCTAGGAAGTATGACGTGTCTGAGGTCAGATTTGAACTCAGGTCCTCTGATTTCAGGGCTGGTGCTCTATCACTATGCCACCTCGCTGCCCCCTCAACTATGATTATTAATCTTTAAATCTTTGAGGTAGAGATATCGTAAGGATGCAGTAAGGATCTAGACTAAGCCTAGAATCAAGAGGATCTGAGTTCAAATTCAACCTCAGACACTTATTAGCTATATGAGCTTAGGCTAGTCACTAACCTTCTGCCTGTCTCAGTTTCCTCATCTGTAAAATGAAGATAATAATAGCATTTACCTCTCAGGGTTGTTGTTAGGATAAACAGTACACTATTTGTAAGTACTCTATGAACTCCAACACTTTATTTATTTATAAATGCTAGTTATTATTATTACATAATATTTGTGAAATGCTTTGCTGATTTTAAAGTTACATGCCAGCTATTCTTAGAAACTATTAGAGAAAATGTTTACAAAGTTTGAATGTGATATACATCCACCATTATTAATATTGTTGTTATTGTTTTTAAAATCCTTGAGAGCCAAGTGGCCCAATAGATATAGTAATGGAATAAGGAATTCCTAAGTTCAAATCTGCTCTCAGACACATACTGTGTGACCCTGGAAAAGTCACATAAGTCTGTTTGCCTCAATTTGCTCATCAATAAAATGAACTAGAGAAGGAAATGGTAAACCACAGCGAGATCTTTGCCAAGAAAATTCCAAATTGGGTCTTTTTCAATCCAAAGGTGATGTCCAATGATATAATTCACATTAAAAAAAAATTCAGGCATTGGCAAACTTTTAATAGCATAGATGTAACAACCTAGGTTCTAAAATTTAGCACAATCAGACTTGGGTTGTTTTTTTTTTTGGGGGGGGGACTTTCAGTGGTATTTACATAGGGATCCCAGGTCATTTTAAAATCCACTATTTAATCTATATAGAGTGTTTGTACTGAGTGTAGTTCTTTCTAACCTGTAATACAATCATTAGAAGATAAAATTTATAACTTTCTGACAATGGTGGAAAGCTCATTTCCCATGATTTTCTTCAGCTCAAACTCCAAAACAAATGGATGACAACAACAATAAAACTTGAGAGATTGTTTTCCCTCTTGTTATCTGTGGGGCAGGTCAACTAGTGCATACCTGGTATCTAGACAATAGCATAAGCAGATGGCTGACTGACAGCAGCCTCCTGCCAAGGAAGAGTCAAGTCCATTACCATGGAGAGTCGTTTGCGTTTCCAATAGCGCACAGCAGCCCAGAGTTATAATTAGGTCATTTGTTCAGATGGGTGATTTATACATGATGTGGAGGCTGTCGCTTCATGCTCAGGTCTGGTATTATCAAAACAGGACCAGGTGGTTTTTTTTCCCTGGTTATGTCAATAATGCACCGGATGCTGCTGGCCTCTGAGAGCTTCTCAAATCCTGAGGTCCACGAGAAACTCCAGCTGTGGGAATTGGGGCTGTTTTGTCTGTCAGTGAATACTCATGGACAAGATAACAAGGCTGTGGGTAGCCGAGTATGGCTAGAAAGGTAAACCTTGCTCCTGCACCTAACAGATCAAGTGATTTCTGCGTCAGCCTCCAACAGATGAGATAGTTTCCACAACATCCAGCCATTGTTGATTTGTAAACACCTTTTCCCTTCCAACAACCAATCAAATAAACAAATTACTGTAAATTAAGGCTATGGAGAAAGAGTCATTGTGAATTCTCTGCTGGGTTTTCTTTAGGCAGTAGTAAACTATCTTAAAGAGCTCCAGGATTGCATATGGGGTAAACAAAATCATATGGAGAGTTGAGAAGCTGATGCTTCTCCTTTGGGGTTAATTCCCTTTTATTCCCTTGCTCACCTGTCCAGCAGGGTTGAACTATCTAAGGTTTTTTAGAACCCATGCCATTATTTCCCTTAATATCATAAACCTAGAGTTGGAAAGGTCCCCCTCACTTTACTTGCCCAATATGCAATACAAATTTAGTAAATGAGGCAGAATCATAGAAATAGCAACAATGATAACTATTATTATTATTATAGTTGACATGCATTTAATGCTGCTATGTTTGCACAGTTTTATATATACATACATACATAATTATATGTATAATATATATTATATTAGATATAATTATATATACAGGTGTCATATATAATTATATAATACATATTAAATTTGCAAATTTATTAAATATTTGTATTAAATGAGTCTTTTTATACACACACACACACACACAAACACATTTTACAATAATCCTATGAAGTAGATGATATTACTATTCCCATTTTACAGATGAGTTGAACGGGGTCTCAGAACTACTAAGTGTCCGAGGCAGGATTCAAACTCTGATCTTTCTGCCTTCCAGTCCGGTGTGCTAGCCATTATACCTCCTAACTGCCTCTAGCATGGGAATCCAGGCTCTAACTTTAGAGACAACATTCTATCCCCCACAGTACAGGTAAGTTATTAAAACATTGATTTTTGTCTGTAGCCTAGAGATGGGAATAGGGCTCTCAAGAGAAACATAATTAAGAATTGTTGCCCTTGGAGAAATAACCACGGCTCGTTCTCAGGGTCATTGGCATGAAGTTTCCCCTCAGGGAAGGAAGGATTCTATTCAGTAGTAGGGGAGACAAAGACCCGAGATTCCAACACTAAACCACTGATGAAGGGTGGAACTGAGCAGAATTTCACCTCAGTTCGCCATCTTTTTAAACTAATTGATAAGTAGGGGCTAATCATATCAGGATTAACGATGCTAAACAACTGCAAATTTAGGACCTTGAGGCAAAGTCCTATTATTGAGCCCTAGTTATGGCTTTGTCTTCATGACTCCATCTAGAAAGTGCCAGTACCCTTAAGTCACCTCCCTTAAAGCATAGCTTTTTAAGCTGTGGAGGTCATGAAGTTATGATTTATTATCAGTAAATGTTTGAGTTGCATATCTATTTTATATACCTACATATCTAGGGCCCTCTAAAAGTTTCTCAGATGAAAAGGGGTTATGAGTGGAAAACGTTTCGAAGCCCTACTTTACAGAAGAGGACATTCATTATCCAAGAAAGTCTGAGTTTCTCGTCCCTTATATTGCCACTGACTCTGTGGATGACCTCGTGGAAGTTATTTTTACCTCCCATGGCCTCCATCTTCTCATCTGGAAGATGAAGAAGTCGGGTGGATTGACCTCTAGAATCCCTTCCAGTTCTCATATTTTAAATGTCTATAATCTCCCAAATGATGAAGAAAACCAGCATCTATTACTCCCATCTAATAATAACTGGGCGAGAGCACCTAGTTTATAACTTAATAAGACTTTCTCACAACATAATCAGGTGATTTTTTTCCTCTCTTTACACCAGAGAGACTGGTTGCTAAGAAAGGTTTCAGGTTGAACTGTTACTGGGAGGCAAACTCATTAAGACATCCCCTTGGCTCTGAAGCAATGAAGAAAAGTCTTACTTTTCAACATACAGAGTTAAAGGGCTCAGCAGATGTGGGGGACAGTTAGTGGAAGTTACTTCTTCCTCCCCCCAGAGCCTGACTTAGCTGTGGCCAGGGGCTGTAGGAGTCACTCAGTAAGCTCAGCTTCCTATTCGAAGCAATTAAGGAATGACTGTATGGATAGTGCTGGGCTGTGGGCTAAGTATAGGTGGAAAAAGCTTCCAAGGACCCAGGATTCCACGTGGGTGAGACAATAAATATACACACATAGAAGAGGATGCTAGTAATTTCATGGAAGCAAGAGAACTGAGAACTGAAGGTGGGAGACAAGCAGGCAGGGACTCCCAGAGGAGGCAGCTGAGTTCTGCTTTAAAGGAAACTAGGAATTCTCCAAGGAAGTGCACGGAGGATAGGTGACCATTCCTACTCAAATGCATGAAGGCAGAAGATGGAAGGTCCCCCAGGCATGAGCAGCTCGGTCAGGAATACCCACAGGGTTCAAAATTGCTAAGGGTGCTAGAGATAGAATGCTGGACTTAGTGACAGACAGATCCAAGTTCAAATTCTGCCTAAACTTTAGATGGATAACCTCAGACAAGTCACTTAACTTTTTTCTGCCTCAGTTTCCTCATTTGTAAAATGAGGATACTAATAGTACTTATCTTAAGGGTTGTTGTGAATAATAAATAAGATAATATTTGTAATAGTACCTATCTTAAAGGTGTTATATTAAATGAGATTATATTTGTAATGTGCTTTGTAAGCTTTATTCAATCAATTAAAAAATTATGAAGTGCCTACTGTGCTAAGCACTAGGGATATAAAAAGGGGAAAAGGAACTCACAATCTAATGGGATGAACAAATAAATAAAGATGTACCACCATGCTGCACACAAGAAAAAATAGGAAGTGCTGACCAGGGGGAAGGGGCTGAAATGAAGAAGGGTTGGAAAAACTTTCTATAGAAGATGCAGTTTTAGTTACTTAAAGGGAGACATGGAAGCCAGGAGTTTGAGATAAAGATGAAGAATATTCCAAGTCTGGGGAACAGAGAAAATGTCCAGAACTGAAAATGCTTCAAGTGCTATGAGAACGTAAGCTGTTAATAATTATTGTTGTTGTTGCTGCTGCTGCTGTAGTAGTAGTAGTAGTAGTAGTAGTAGTAATAGTAATTGTAGTGGTAGTAGTAGTAGTAATAATAGTAGTAGTAGTAGTAGTAGTAATCATAGTGGTGGTAGTAATAGTAGTAGTAGCAGTAATAGTACTAGAACTACTACTACTACTAGTAGTAGTGGTTAGTATTGTTAAAATGATGACATAAAAATGTTGTATCTATCTGTCATTATTCTGAATAGAAGAACAACCAAGAGAACGACAATAGACATTTCCTCAAGGGATTTGCCCAGGACGTGAACACTGACTGAGTCATCCATAGCCAAGATCCTCTGGCACTTGTTCCCAGAACAGGGGGATGCTTCTGTTGGTATCTCTCCTGCTCCCACTGCACATGACTAAGATCTGCTCAAAGTCTCCCAGTTCTTATTCTTCCATTTGACACTTGCAATCTATCTGCCCTATTGGTCCTGTTACTTCCTGAACCCTCTGTGAGGGTATTAGTGGGGAAAGCCATCTTCCTATTCCTGAGTGTTATTGTTTGATTAAAAACATATATTCATAGACACAGAACTAGAAAGAGTTTAGAGATTCCAAACCAATAATTATAATGGAGGCAGAAAGGCATAGTAGTTAGGATACTGGACTTGAAATCAAGAACATGTGTTCAAATCCTGCTTTAGAGGCTTACTAATATCATGACTTTGAACAAGCCATTCAATTTATCTGTGCTTCAGTTTCCCCATTAATAAAAATAACTAAATTACATAACTTTCTAATTTACCTTCCATCTCTAAATCTCTGATCCCATTTTACTTTGGGTCCAGAGTTAACTACCCAAGTTTCTAGATATTATATGATTATGGAATTATCCCAAACCAATTTTCATTATCTCTACTATATATATATATATATATATATATATATATATCCTATAATAGATGGTTCAATGGACCTAAAGACAAGAAGTGAATACAATTCCAGACTTAGATACTTCCTAACTTTTTTGACCCTGGGCATCTGTGGCCAAGATCCAAGATACCTCTGTCTCTTAGTTTTGTCTACTGTAAAATATAGGTAATAATGGCACTTAACTTGTCAGGATCAAGTGAAATAATATTTGTAAAGTGATTAATATAATACCTGATGCATAGTAGGTGTTTAATAAATACTTATTATATCCTTTCTTAAGTAAAGAATCTGGAGCCCAGAGGGTAAAATGACTTCTAATAAATGCTAAAGCCAGGACCAATTTGACTAAAGCCCAAGTCTCCCAACTCCCAGTCTGGGGCTCTAATAACTTTGACATGCTGTCTCTCACTCCCAAAAGAAAGGGTGTGCTAATACAAATGGCTGACAGATTGTCCTAAACAGTTCTGACATCTTGTCTCTGTAAAGTGTGCCAAGAAATTGCAACCTGCTTTGCTTGCATTGATTTTGGAGGACAAAGATCTTTGACTTGCATTAACCTGGGCCAAACCAATCAGTAGCATGGATTTTGCTCTTTCCCACTTAATAGACTAAATATTAAGGAACTGAGAAAAGGTTTAGCTAGTCAAACAAGACTATTAAGCTGTTTTTAAGAGGTGGGAAAATTGTGAGAAACAAAATCGTTTCAGCAAAAACACCTTTCTTTTTCACTTCTTCAGATGATGATGTCAGTCAATTCATCAGCAAATATTTATTAAATGTTTCCTATATGCCAGGATGAATTCCCCATTGGAAGCTTTCTTAAGCCATCAGATTTACACAAATCTATCCTCCTGGGGAGCTGCTTATTGTTTGGTTACCAGTTTTGACTGTGGACAAAAGAGTCAAGGATTTCATGTATGTAAAAATAGTTTCCTTTTTTTTGAGAATACTCTTATAAATGCTTGTGAGGGGCATGTGCCTGGATGTTCCATATCACTGGTCATTCACCACATCTGATTTCTATTTCACTATAAGCAGAAGCCGTGTTTTACCTTATATTTTCATGATTGCACAAATTCTAGGAGAGAGGGCCAGAGAAAGGGCACAGGAAGGCCATTCAATCCAATATCAGTCCTTGTATCAAAACATTGTGTCAGAAATTTTTACATAGAATTGGGGGGGATTATATACTTTAAAAAAGACATTGTTTCTTCCCCCCCCCCTTACCCCCTTTAAAAAAATGCACTGGGAGAGATGAAGAAGAATTGCTCAGTTTATTTTGTCTTGTTTATATCGGGTAAACTGATTAGCACCTTGGACAGAGGATGCAACTAGCTTAGAGAAAAGGTTTGGGGCAGGTCTAAGCAACATTAGCAAGCAGAGTAGAACAGCTGAGCCCTAAATGAGGAAGGAAGCAGTTTAGCCCAAGGAAAAAATCCTAAACTTGGCAATTTAGATTTCAATTGGTCTGCCTAGTGCCCAAGCCCAACTTTGACAGTTTTATGTCACTGCCTACATTCACTTATTCATTCAATAAGGAGTATGATTATCCAAGTAAAATGATATAATGAGGGAATGATTTCATGAATGAACGATTCCCTCATTCTTTCTCCCTATTCTATCCTAGTGTTTTTCTTTTTCTCTCCTTTTAACTTTTTCTTTTAATCTTATTTCAAGGGTCACTCCTAGATGCTTAGTCTCACTAAAGTCCCTCTATGATCCCTGATGACATTAGGATTCTTAGGGGACAGAAATCATTTCTCCCTAGAATGTAAACACTTTGTACCTCTATTATGCCTTCTGAGTACTCAAATCTTTTTAGCTTTTTATCTTTCTCTTGACTCTTGTGTTTGTGTTTCAAAGATGAATCAATGAATGGATGAATATTCATAATAGCAAGCATATATGCAGTGCTTTAAGGTTTGAAAAGTGCTTTACAAATTTCATGTCAACTTTATCATAATGATAATCCTGGGAGATAGATAAATGCTGTTATGAGAGAGCTGAGGCAGACAGCAATAAAGTGATTTGTTCGGGATTATATAACTAATAAATGTATCTGAGACTGGATTTGAACTCAGATCTTCCTGACTCCAATTGATCAATCATTATTGTGTGCCAAGCTAAGTGCTGGGAATTAAAAAAAAAAAAAAAAAAAAAAAAAAAGGAGATAAAAGACAGTTCTTGCCCACAAAAGCTTGCAACAAAGGACGTCAGTGTCTCCAAAGTCCAACCTATATATGGCCTCAGGCTACCTTTTCCTCCACAAATAGTCCCAGGGTCCACCATCCCAATGCTCAGGCCACAGGGGTCTCTTTTTCTCCTTTCCCAAGCAGCACAGTGCTGTTTGTTCATATCCTTTCATCCTACCCCCTGAAGATGTATCCTGTTCAAGTCCCATTACCTCTCTCTTACAGCATCAAATGCCAGCCACACAATAGCTTCTAAGATCTATGTTTTCTAAGCGGGATTCAGAGCTCATAGATATTAGAGATGAAGGAGGGGGGAAATCTATCAGGACATCTTGTCTTCTCCTGGTGCAAAATGGTTCGGCAAGAACATTTTCCAAATATTTGTCAGGTCCAGTACTAAAGGCAGGACTGACGAGAATCCCAGAGGAGGGGGAGCTATTAAGCCCCAAGGTTAAAGATGATGTCTTTGCTTTATTAAATCTCCCCCTTTCCTTGAGTCTGGAGAAACTCACAATATTCACAGGGGAGAGGCGCTCTTATAGAAGGGCTTATGCAACTGGAAATAATGAAGGTTAAAGATGATGGCGGTTGTCAGAGGTCATTCTCATCCAAGTAGCAGAGCCTCTAATGGTGTCCTTAGAGGGGAGGGATGATGAAAAAAAAATAAAACTACTGGAACGAAGGAGCCCTCCAGTTAGAGGAGAGGCTCTAACTCTCTCTCAGACATCTCTCAGACATTTGCTAACTAGGGGACCCTGGGCAACTTCACAGCCCCAATTTCCTCATCTGCAAAATGGAATAATGATAGTACCTATCTACCCCACAAGATTGTTGTGTGAGGATCAAATAAGGTAATTCACGTAAAACATGCATACCTTGAAACATTATACAAATGCTAGTTATTGTGTGCATAACTACTGCCCAGAAAATTCCATTTTAAAGAAAGTGTTCTCAATCACTCAGACCCCTCTCTGTACAGGCAGGAGATCTGAACAAATTTTCTAACTTTAAGTTCTGAGTAGTCTTGTGTCTACAAGGAAAAACTATGCAGTAAATGGTTCCTTTCTGAAATTCCTTTCTTTGCATTCATTTTCTTCTGCAGGTACTTTTCACATCTATCTTCCTCTAAATCAAAATATTGGTCAGCACTGAGGTTCCTACCGATAATGTCTCTACCCCTCCTAATTCCTGACCCATATTATCAAAATGTACCAGAACTGTGGCCCATTTTCAAGGGACCAGCTAGGTCACTAATCAACAAATCAGAATGATATAGTAGAAAAAGGATTCTTTTTGTGCATGGGATAGTACAGATTATGGTCCCTCCCAACTCTTAGCTTCAGTGACTCTATGAAAGTACAATGTATTTAGAATCTAAATATCTGGGTAGAAATCTTGATTTAATTTCTTGCTGTTTATGTGACTTTGGACAAGGCTTCTAGTCCCAATTTCTTCATCTCTAAGATGAAGTTTTAGGACTCAGTTTCCAGGATTCTTTTCATAACTAAGCAGATGCTCCAATGATCCTAAAGCTTAGTGGCCAATTGTTTTTCCTCCCCAGGTGTCATTTTTCAGTGAGGTCTTCAGTGTCTGAACCCCAAGAAGGGAAACAGAATAATATGTTACATTTTCCCTCAAATGCTTCACTGTTGATATGGAGGTGACATTGAAGTATTACATGAGGGAAGCATGAGTATGTTCTAATGAGCTGAAAAGCTTTCTGGTTGGAACCCAATGATGACTATGATGTATGTGCCTTGCTAAATTCTGAGAAGTTCATCACACTAGCTACAGGGCAGGAAATTTGGGCCACAGCGACTCCCAGAAAACATAAAAAATAAACCCTTGAAATATTTAAGTGGCAAGACATTAGGAAGATTATTTAGAGGTTGGACTGCCTTTTTTCAGCTTTTTCTTTTGGCTATCAGATCATGGAATCTTAGACTCTCCATTGATTACTGCTACCAGATTACTTTTTATAAAGCATTGTCCTAATCATGGAACTCTTGCTCAAAAATCTTCCTTGGCTGCCTATTGATTATAGAAGAAAATACAGATGAAGTCCCTTCATGATGCAGCTGGCCCTCATTAAAGAAATGTATCTCTTACTATTCTCCCACATAAATCTTAGCCTCTATCCAAACTAAGCTCCTTAACCATTCCCTCTTCTCTCCCTTCTCCTCTCATTCCTGGGTGTTTTCTGAAGTTTTATTCTACCTAAAATCCCTATTGACAATGCTATTCTTCAGTACTCAGGGTAAATATTCCATAGTACCTGAGACCTCGCCTGATCATTATAGAAGGAAACATCTTCTCCTACTTCCAGCCTCCTAGAACATCTGATTTACATCATTCACTTAAATAATAATAACAGCCATCATTTCTATAGCATTGAAAGGTCTTCTAAGGGCTTTGCATATATTGTCTTTTTTAAGCTTCACACCTACCCGGAGGGGTATTACATTTGTACCTGTGCCTCTTCCCTGGTTATAAACTCCTCAATGGCAGGGATTGTCATGTTTGTTTTTATAGTATCAGGATCTCATACAATGCTTTGTATGTAATAAGAATCTACTATATATTTGTGGAAGGAAAGAACAGAGGGAGATAAGTGTGTGAAAGAGAAAAAGAGAGAGGGAACGATGAAGGGAAGGAGGAAAAGAGGGAGGAAGAGAAAAGGAAAAAAGGAAAGATGAAGGAAGGGAGGAAAAATGAAGTAAAAGAAGAAATGAGAGAGCAGAAAAGGAATGTTTTTCAAAGAAGCATGTTGCTGTATATAGAATCTGGGCTTTAGAGTCAGGAAGTCCTATGTTCAGATGTACCTCTGACACACATGTCCCTTAATTTCTCAAGGCAACTCTGTTAAAGTATATATTGCAAAGAAGATACCGTTTGTGTGGTCAGTTAGATGGAACAGTGGGAAAAGGCCTGGAGTCAAATCCAGCCTCAGACACTTGCTAACTATGTGACCCTGGGCAAGTCACTTAACCTTGTCTGCCTCCATTTCCTCATCTATAAAATGAGATGGAGAAATAAATGGCAAATCACTCCAGTATCTTTGACAAGAACACTCCAAATGAGGTCGAAAATAGTCACATAGAACTGGAAAGTGACTAAACAATACCCATTTATATTGGTAAAACTAGTTCCTCCCTGTCCCATGGCCAGGATACATCAAAAGTGGGGCTTGAACATTTGAACAAGAATCTTTTAGTGTCTGAGTCCATCTCTTTGTCCACTATGCCTCTTTTATGGATTCATAATTATTCATGAATAATTCACATATCATTGAGTGATAATTTAGGCTAATAATAAAAATTACAGAAGAAAACACTAGTAGTGGAGCACATGCCCAATTCTTCTCTGAAATAATCAACTGTGTTTGTCATTACTTTTAGTCATTACTTCCCCTATTACCATAAGAGCTCTTGATTTTAAGCAAAATATATCTTATTACTACTCAGAGCCCATCCAGGATGGATGGTCACATCCCTCTTCCTCCTAATATGAACTTCTTATGAATACCTATTCATCGAAAAACAACACTTCCCATTTTAAAATGCATAACAGAGAGATAAAAAGTAGATGAATGCAATATAGACCGTGTCTGAAGTATAATCTCAAAGCAAATCTGAGTGTTGGCCCACAAATGACTTTATTCCACTCCTTGTTTCACAAAAAAGATAAAGATATGTTTTAGGAGTGATCTTACAATAAACTTTGAATTTCAAGCTAAAAAGTAGATTTAATTTCAAGGGCTGTGATTCAGTTTGATCACAGTGTCAGATCAGGAGTTAGAGAGTGAGAGAGAGAGACAGAGATGGGGAGAAAGAACGGAAGAGGGAGAGAGAGAGAGAGAGAGAGAGAGAGAGAGAGAGAGAGAGAGAGAGAGGGAGAGGGGAAGGGAAGAAGAAATGGATTCAATAAAAAATCAATAAACATTATCAAACACCTCTTACATATGAGGTGATGTTTGAAAATAAGATTGTTCTGAAATAGCCAACTATATTATACTCGTCTCTAAATAAAAAAGACATAGAGAATGTCTAGAGGGCAATCAGAGTGGCTTGAGTTCCTATTAAAGGAGATGAGTTGAAGGAAATGGGATTATTTGTTTAGGAGAAGAGACTTCAAATACCTGAAGATCCTTATCAAGGAGGAAGAATTAAATTTAGTCTATATGGCCTTAGGGAATAGAACCTGTTGAAAGTTGCAAAACAGTAAATTTAGGCTCAATGTTAGGGGCAGGGTGAGTGGTGAGGAATAAAACCAATAGCAATAGCAGTAACAGCAAACTTGCTAACAGTTTGAGCTGTCCCAAAGTGGACCTTTTGGTCCTCTTTTGGACCTCTTTAGCAGAAGCTGTACAACTACTTTTCAGATATAACATGGTAGGGATTCCTTTAGGGTTAAAGTTGAACTTCTTGGGTCTGAGATCCCTTCAACTTTCTGTAATTCTTATTTCTCTACCACAATGACACATTAAAATTCAACCACCTTGATTTAATTTGAAGTAAATTTTAATAAAAGTAGAAGAATAAAACTAAATATTTCACCTTCATCTTGACTTCTTAAAAAAAAAAATGAAAGGATTGGACTCTATAGGCTTATAATGACATTTTAATTAGATGACTTCCTAAATCTATTTGAAATGAACTACTTGGACCAAACCCTAGGATGAAATTTCAAATATGCAGACAGTAACTAGAATAGCAATTAAAAAGGTGAAGTCCAACTTCCTAAAGAGGGGGAAAAAAATCTTAATATAGGTTTTCATCATTTCCATGCAAATTACAGGAGTTGGAACTCCAGATATTAGCATGGAAACAGGAGGAAACTGTCAGCTTTCATCAACCAAGGATAAATGTTTTAATTTGCAAATTTTCTCAACAAATTTCTAACTAGCAAGTGTGCCTCTATATCAACGTCTGCCTTCATTCATAATTTGCAACTTCATAAATAAAATGTCGAAGGCCATGAGTTGTTGTATGTGTCTTTCAGGGAAAAGCACCGGCTGAGTTTCTGGAGTTATCTCATTAAAATAAGACTCAGACTCAATCTAACCCCCAAAGACCTAAGACCTCAAATAAAAATGCTGCACATCTCTCTTTTTACATTACCGAGGACAAGCAAAGTCTGGCTCATCAAACAATAAGGAGAAGCTAAAGGCTAAGCTATTAGAGTTAATGAGCCATTCTGAGTCCAGCTTCTCTAACCTGCAAGGTTAGACACTGAGCACATGGTCACAAAACTATCAAACTTTATTTCAAATTTTAATTTAAAAAAAAAAGTCACTTTACTCATCAGTGCCCTCAGTTATAACTGGATCTAGTCACATGAGGTAGATTTATGAACCATCAAGCATCAGAGAAAAATCTCTGTTTGTCATTTGACTAAAGCTGAGGCAGACTTGTGGGCAGAGATTTGGGGAGGGTCTTAAAGGCAAGGTAAGATTTTAATCAACTTTGCTCCTACACTTGTTTAAGAGGATGACTAGGAATTACCATATATCCACATCCTTATTTCTGTAAAACCTTAGGGAGAATGGTCTATGCACCCATTGTTGGTATCCTTGAAGAATATGTGAGAAGAGGAGTTGATAATATAAAATCAAACTGCATGCTTTTCTGCTCTGTGCCATTCCATCCCTGATATGGACTGCTAGCTGTCTCTTTAGCTCTTTTTTATTCTTTGTTTCAAAACAGAACCTCCTTCTCCCTCCTTGTACATCTTCCTCCTCCTCCACCATTTTTGTTTTCTTTATCCATCTTTTAAATTTAGCTAGCAGCTACTCTGTTTACCTCGATCCATTGAAGAAGATAATGGCAAATCAGATTGTGTCTTTGCCAAGAAAACTCTATCAAAGATCTGGTCCCTGAAATCACAGTCAGACATGACTGAACAATGGTGACAAGCAGCCACTTGACCTTGGCAGAAGTCACATACCTTATGCAAGTCAATGCAATATCCCTCAGATTCTTCTTCTTTCTATAGTGTGAGAAATGAGAACCTTAGCCCTTTTGCTTTCAAATAACCATTGCAAATATCTGTTTTCTACCCAAATCTTTACTGTAGGCATAATTGTACACAATATAAAATTCTATTCTCTGAATGGATCAAGCACTATATTTTTTATTTGTTTGTTTGGGGGTTTTTTGGTTTGTTTTTAAGAATGAGCCACCAGAACTTATATAGGCTAATGATGCACTGGCCACTTAAAGGCTCAGTTTCGCTACTGAGAGACACAAGAGCTTTAGTCATCCTGGTCTAACTCTCCCAACATAGTCCTATAGGGTTCTGGAGCTTTATCATAGTGGGGTTAGACTTAGTACAGTCTGTCATTTGGCTTAGTCCCCTGAAACTCAGAACTCATCAGCTCATGAGCACAAGTAATCTATGAGTCTGAGACTCACAAGGTAGCAGGGATTACTGGTCTGCGCCATCAACCAAACCTCTGTGGATTATGCTGAATTAATGGGGCCACAGAGTCACAGAAATGTGAGAAAACTTGGAACTCATCTGGTCAAACCATATTAATTTTGCAGCTGAAAGAAGTGACTCTCATAAAGTATATATAACTTGTAAAAATCAAAAAGAAAGTTAGGAAAAATCTGGGACTAGAATAAGTGTCTTTTGAGACTTAAGCTAGTGCCTAAGTACCTTTGTACCTTAGGAGGTAATACTGAGCTGATCAATTAAAGAAACTAGGAATATTTAACCTAGAGAAGGGAAGAGAAAGGAGAGACAGGTCAGATCTCTCTTTAGTATCTACCTTCTACAAAACTGATTTGATTTTTTAGCTTCAGATTGGCCAAGAACCATAGAAAGAAACAATGATTGTCAAAGAGGTAAATTTAACTTGAAGTAGAGAAAAAGTTTCCAAATCATCAGAGTTATCCAACACACACACACACACACACACACACACACACACACACACACACACACACAATTGAGCTACCCCAAGAGATAGTGAGTCCTTTCCATTTGAGAGCATGAAGGAAAGGCTGGATAATCATCTGCTGGGTGTATTGTGGGGATTCTCTTTCAGATATGGTTTGTAATACATTACCTCTGAGATACTTTCCAACTCTGAAGTTCTGTGATTCTGAGGTAACTCATTACTATGCTAGTTTTTAGACAAAGATATGACTTTAAAAAAAAAAAAGAAAAGAAAAGAAACCTGAAAGATTAAAGCTTTTACAAGCTTCCAACTGTCTGAAAATCAGAAATTACTTTGAAGGTTTTTTCCCCCCAGCAAAACAGTAGGAGTACTCCAATTAAGTGACATGCAGTAGGCACATACCTTTAAAACTGATTCCAATTTACACCTTAATCATGTTTTAATAAATACTGCATGAGTCTCAGCTTCTACAAAGATGAGATCCACCCAGGAGGGGGATATTAGTTCAAGAGCAAAACACAGTCTTAAAGTGCTTGTGCATATGGTAAGACTGAGAAGGATGGCAATCATGCTGATCATCATGTTCCTAACTCTATTATTATTATTATTATTATTATTACTAATACCAAATGAAGAATAAGCAGGGAGGTCTATTCTCAACAATGACACTATCCACTATAATGGAGGATGCACTATCCAAGATCCAAGTTAAAGGAAAATTATTTGGGTGATAATGTTTGTAAATACTATTATGCTGATTATATCATGTCCCAAGACACTGAGGGTTTCCTCAAGGAAATCTATGATTTCTTAGAGAAGAATAGCCTAATCATCTACATGGCAAAACCTAAATGGATTTAAAAAGTTCCTATTATCCAGACTCTGGTATTCAGTTGGATGGTCAGTCCACTGAGTATATTTCTTTCTTTCTTTCTATCTATATATCTATCTACCTACTATCTGTCTCTGTCTCTCTGTCTATCTATATTATCTATCTATTTCTCTATCTATCTATATCAGTATTGCCCTGTTTATGGAGAATGAGTTGGGACCAGATTAAAAGAAAAAAGAAAGTAGACATTTGGGAAATTTCACAGTGATCTTTTAAAAAAAAATTCCAATGCTGTGATACAAAACCAATATTGTGATATATTTTTTTATTTTATAATAACTTTTTATTGACAGAATCCATGCTAGCATAATTTTTTTACAACATTATCCCTTGCACTCGCTTCTGTTCCAATTTTTCCCCTCCCTCTCTCCACTCTCTCCCCTAGATGGCAAGCAGTCCTATATATGTTAAATATGTTGCAGTATGTGTGATATTTTTCTACTGATGCTATATATTTTTGAATCTTAGAAAACCACAAATTTCCAGAAACAAAAGTTGTTAGTGAGCCAAAGGGAGATGGATGGATATAAAGATGGGAGCATGAAGGCTACATCTATTCCACTGGTGACCTGTGCTCAAGAAGATGCTTAAGGGAAAATTCTAAAGCAATGGAATGACTGGAAAAGAAAGATAGACTAGACATATGGCAAGAGTAAGAATAATAAGCTGAATGAATAATCATTTATAAATCATGGATTACATAGTAGGAACTCTGCAGAATTCTAGGAATACACATAAAAAAATCAATAGTCTCAGCCCTCAAGGAATTTACCTCCTATTAGGGAAAAACAACACATATAGAGTGTAATTAAGAATGTATCCTTTGGTATAGTATGGTACAAAGATGATAAGAAAAGATATAAGGCAATTGATTGGCTCATCCTTTCCAGGAACTGTAGTGCTGATTTGATTAACTGAGAGGTTATTTTGATTAACTTCCTCATTTTACAGACAAGAAAAACGTGGCCTATAGGAGTCGAATGACTTGTCCAAAGTCACAGAAATGGCCAATGCCTGAAACAGGACTTGGACCACATTTTCTGACTCAAAGCCAGAGGAGACCTTTTCTCTCAGGGATACATTTTCTGTAAAGTGACGGAAGTAAGACCTTTGAAAAAAGCTGGAGTGGTTCCTGGCTCTGTGGTAGAATATTGTCATGAGAATTATGATCATCAAATATTCAAAAGTATCATGAAATATTATTTATCCTGTTCCTTTATTCATACATATAAATATATACATATGTATACATATGGGTATACATATACATATAAATACTGTATATATACATATACATGGTATGATATGATGCATATTTGATGTAGAAATATATATTATATACATATGGTATGCTATATATTTATGTGTAGAAATATATGTATAATATATATGTTTGGTCTATATATTATATATATATGTTTTATCTATTTTTGAGTAAGAATATAGATTATATATCTGTTATGATGTATTATATATTTATGTGTAGAACTTATATTACTTATACATATAATATGCTATGCTATGTATCTGTTTGTTGGAATATATATTAGATATATTATTATAGGAGATTGATATAATTTGTAGATGTCAAATGAGATACTATATAGAAAAGTATCTTACCTGTAATCATAACTATTATTATAAGCACTGTATAAGCACATGTGTATGTATAATATAACATCATATGAACTACTACAAGCATTTAATCAACAAGCATGTATTAGCACCTACTAAATGTTAGATTCAACACTGGGTTCTACTCTTACTTATAAACCACTTTCTCCTGGTCATAATAAGGCAAAGAAACCAGTCTATCAGACAACGTCAGAACCCTAGAAGGCCTCCCCTCACTGTCCTGACCTTACTGTTAAAGAGTTTAACAATATAAAAACACAAGTTGAGATAATCACTACCTGTGTAAAAGAAAAAAAAAGTCGTATTTATCTATTTATTTTTACAATCAGTTATTTAACTGCATGGTAGAATATGTAAATATGAAAACTATTAAGTAAATTAATTAATTTTTCATTGATTCATATCAAAAGTGATTAGTTCTCCATACAATGAAATCCAAAGAAAGGAAAATATGAAAAAGGGGGTGGAAGAGAAAGAAAGAGAAGAGGAGGAGGAGGAGAAGAAGGAGGAGAGAGACAGAGAGACAAAGACAGAGAGAGAGAGAGAGAGACAGAGAGAGATGGGGGAAGAGAGAGAGAGAGGGAGAGGGAGAAAGAGAGGGAGAGAGGGAGAAAGGGAGAAAAGGAGAAAGGAAAAGACACAGAGCGCTGCCACAGAAATCAATCTAATGGCCTTCAAATATAATGCCTCTAAAGTATCCCTTCTGAACAAGCTTCCTGGAAAGTAGTCCAGGGGGAGGAATCCACAGATCTGTATGAGCTGCACATGTCACCAGCACAAATACAGTGACTAAAACCCTGAGATGTAGTAATGGGATTAGGGCTGGCCTGGGGACCCATAGCCCACCTGGCAGGAGCACAGAAAAGGTATGGGGGAGCAGAAGGAGGGAGCATCTCATCACTGATCTGAATTTTCCCTCACTGCTACAGCTCCGGATGCTACCTAATGAAGCAGTAACTCTTGTCTCTACTGAGAATGAAGCGTTGAATCATCGGTGAGCTGAATCTCATTTCTCCTTTCCCTTAGAGTACTTTAGGACAGGAGACGGTCCAATACAGGCTTGTACAGACACACACACACACACACACACACACACACACACACACACACACACAGTCACACATAGAATTAGAGAGCCTTGGGCTGAGGGGAGCAGTTTTCAGACATTTAGCTTCTCTGAGTCATGGAAGGGCACCTGAGACCATCTGGAGAGTGGGAAGCAGCTAGGTGGCTCAGGAAGTAGAGCACTGGGCTTAGCATCCAAAAAAGGTTTCAGACACTTACTAGGTGAACCTGGGAAAGTGACTTCACCTATTTGGCTCAGTTTCCACAACTGTAAAATGGGGATAATAAAAGCCCCTACCTCACAAAGGAGAGTAATATTTGTAATGAATAAAACATTTGCAAAGTGCTTAGTTCAGGGCCTGATAGATAGTAGGTGCTTAAAAAGTGCTTGCTTCCTTCTTTCATAGAAAAGAAAGAGCACTGGCCTAGAATTCATAGGACCTGGGTTCAAATCAAAAAAATTGTGGTCAGAGATGTGAGCCATCTTCTTCCATTAATGAGTTTTTAGGAGCATATGTTTCGGTTTTATGGTTCTTGTTATGCTAGTTCCAACTAAAATCCCATCTCTTATAGGAAGCCTTTCACAATCCCTCTTAATTCTAGTGCCTCTTCTGTTATTTATTTTCTTTCTATTCTGTACTAGCTTATTTGTGCATATTTATTTGTTTGTCTCTCTTATTGGATTGAGAGCTCATTGAGGTCTGGAGACCATCTTTTGCCTCTTTTTGTAGCTCCAGCACTTAGCACAGTACATATTTATTCAGTTTTTTTTTTTTTTTTTTAGTGGTGCCCAATTCAACATGACCCTATTAGGGATTTTCTTGGTAAAGATATTAGAATAATTTGCCATTTCCTTCTTCATTTTACAGATGGAATAACTGATGCAATTAGGATTAAGTGACTTGTCCAGGCTCACACAGCTAGTTAAGTGCCTGAGATCAGGTTTGAATTCAGGAAGATGAAATTTCCTGATTCCTAATCCAAGGCTTTATTCACTGTGTGACCTAGCTACATCTGGTACATAGCAGAGACTTAATAAAATGCTTATTCACTCATGAATTCTTCTCTCAGGTAAATGTCTTTACATTAAGATAATTACATTTATTGGTTGATTATGTTTATTGGTTGATATATTAAGTAAGCACATTGGTGGAGATCAGGAACAATAGTTTTACAGTATCTTGCCCTTCCCATTGGGCATGCCAGAGCAAAAGGGAAAATTGGCAGGTTATTATACTGAAATTAAACCAAACTTTGCTTTTTAGTGACTTTCAGCCATTCCCCCCAGTTCTTCCCTTTGGGCCCAAAGCAGAATCAATATAATTGAAACACTTGAATTTACCCGATTTAAGTAATGGCTCCATTTCACCCAGTTGGTTTGCATTTCAAGCATCTGTAAGTGTTGGCCATTTGGGGGACTTACAACTGAGTTTCCTGGAGATATGAAAAAATAGAATTACTACACAGTCCCTAGAGCATGACCTTAGGACAGACACCTGGGCTGGGTATGGAGGGGGGGGATTTCATCACAGAAAAATTGAAAGAAAATCAATTAGAGTTTGCAAAGTTTGTGAAGCAAATCAATATTGAGAGGTCCCCGTAATGTAGGCAACATTTCAGTTGCTATCTAGAGACTTCAAAGAGCTTGTTTATCATTCTTATTGACTCCCTTCCCTGATTAGATTCCTCTATCTGAAAGCCAGTCCCTATGATTTAAGATTCATCACGCTTTTCATTCATAAGTCTGGCCATGAGTTAAAATTCATAATACCTTTTACCTGTTGCAATGGAAAGAGAAAGTCACTCCCTCCTGCTTTTTCAAATTTCCCAGAATTGAGTGCTGAAAGTCAGGAGATCTGGGTTCAAGTCTTTCAATATTTCTTTTTGTCATATAGCAACAGAATCAGTGATAAACATCAAGAACCACTGAAATATGATTTATGAGTAATCTCATTTGAGAGTTCTATCTGAAACGAACAGATTCATGAAATATTACAATGTCATCTTACAGATGAGAAAACTGGGACCTAGAATTCATGGATGACTTGCCCTAGATCAAAGACAATGAGATAGGTATTGACTTTCCAGTCAGAAGACTTGTGTTCAAATCTTGCTTCTGATGCTTATGACTTCTGTGATCTTGGGTTTCTTATCCCTAAAATGAAGAGAGGGGTCTGAGTAACCTCTTGAGACCCCTTCAAGTTCAAAATCTATGATATTTTGTGTTGAAGTCAGGCTTAAGCAGAGCTTATCTCAGACCCATTCTTCCTGAAACTCCACCAAAAACCTTGGAAAGATAAATGTCCGAAGAAGGAAGGATTAGTGCGATTCCCTCCCTTGAGAAGGACACTCTGATTGGAAAGTCCACTTTTAGAGCTGGAAGAGATGCCGGCTTTCATCCAACTGAACTCCTTCAGTTCTACAGATTTTATAGAAGAAAGTGAATCCCAGAAGGAAGAAACAGTTTAGCCAAGCTCACACAACCAGCAGGACATGGATCCAGGTCCTTTGGGTCCCTCTGGATCATTGCTCTTTGGTTATGACTAGATTCATCAGATCACTTCATTCTCAATCTAAAGAAATAGTACCTAATCCATCAGAAAAAATGATCCAGTTTCCAGAGGATTTCTCCCAAAGTCAATTTGTTTCCTGAAAATAGTTGAAGTCATGTTGTAAGAAATGGGGAAGCAATGAAGAAGATAGAGAGGAAAATAAATTACACTAGGTTGTGTCCATCCAATCACACACCTAGAAGTTTAAGGGTCTAGAGCAAAAAATATTCTCAAAATAACTGTCATTTGTGAAGAAAAAATGAAATTCAAAAATTAAGACATATTCAATTGAATGGAAAGGAAGACATTCCCCTGGCAGGGAGAGACACAAAGACACTGACCCTCCAGGGATGGAGAGATCCCAGCACTAATATGAGGAAGGAAGAGCCTGAGAAAGTAATACTTACTATGAGTTAAAGGCAGGTTCAGGCCAAGACCAAGGTGGAGATCATATATGCAGACACAAGGGAAAGCATAACATCTGTTACCTTCCTAGCTTACCTAATTATTCTTGCTAACTAGGTGTTAAACTCAGTTGTTTCTACACTGCTGAAGAAATAGAAGTGCTGTCAAAAATGTAAATGTAACACATTAAAAAAAAATAAAAAATCTTTTACAATCATTATTTTAAATGTTTGTACCCGATTTTGTTGCCCTGAGGCGAAACTCTGACTACCTCAACCTAGATAAGGCTCTGCACTTACCTATAATCAATATTTCTTAGTCTTGCCAACACATCAGATGGGAGGTGGCCAAAGACCAAATTATCTCCATAGATCTAGTGTGAATAGAGCACTACACCTGGAGTCAAGACAGCCCTTTTTTCCCCCTTAGTTCAAATCTGACCTCAGATATTTACTGTGTGATTCTGGATAAGTCACCTAACTCTGTCTCAGTTTCCTCATCTATAAAATGAGTTGGAAGAAGAAAATGACAAATCACTCCCATATATCTGCCAGTAAAACCCAAATGGGGTCACAGAACTGAATTGCGTGAACAGCAACATCCAGATCTAGCTTTGGGTGGGCAGGCTGAACTATTTTGGAAAGATTGAATCAAAACTTCTAGACTTTGGATTTTTAATTTTTTCCTCATTATTACACTCTGCTGGATAATCACATTCCAAAAATATCCCCTTCCCTATAATGTACAAATGAGTTCTCTTCACTGAGGAGGAGCAAGAAAGCAAGGTGATGAATTGCAAATCAATCATAATTTATGCAGAAATTTTACTGAAAACTACATTCATCACCTTTCCCCCACCCCCAAATAACAGCAGACGAATTCCTTTGAAGAAAGTGAAGTCTATTTTCATGAATTGGAGACTTAATTTATTTTTCCAATCAATACATTTCTATGGGAAAAATACGGAGTAAACAATGCTGTTAGAAGGAAAATTATGAAGAAGAATCATATTAATAGAAAGGAAAAAGAAGGGAAAGAATAGAAAATTGGACTTGAGATCATACCACTCTGGCTTTAAGATTCTTTTATTCCCATAAACATCAATCTACTTTATCACAGTCCAAAGTCTCCAATATTCTAAAGCAACTATGTTCTCATCAATGTAGGCATTTCTTCCAGTAATGCAAATTTCATCCTTCCCTACCTCTCTATCCTGTCCATGCCTCCCATAAAAGATCCACCCAAAGTACTGGAAACTTCCTCCAAATTTCTTGACATTAAAAGAGCACCAATGGAATATACAGGTTGCCTGTTCATTGGTTATTTCTTGCTTTTGTCACATGACCATTCCATTTGCTTTTTTCATTATATATTTATTTGGGGGAATTTCTCTATATCCCTTCTCCAGCATTGATTTGGAATGATGTTTATAAGAATGTAGGTTTGTCAGATGAGCACATGAGATGTTGGTATAAAAAGATGAAAAAGGGAAAGAAGATGACAATAATCCACCAATTACCTCATGAAAGAGATTCTAAAATGAAAACTCCAAGGAATATCCTAGCCAAATTCCAGAACTATCAGGTCAAGGTGAAAATACTGAAAACAACCAGAAAGAAACAAATATCAAGAACCACAGTCAGGATTACACAGGATTTAGCATATTCTATATGAAAGGGTCAGAGATCTTAGAATATGATATTGTAGAAGGCAAAAAAAAGCTTTGTTTAAAATTAAGAATCAGGCAAAACAAAAGCAACCAACATTGAGCATGAGTTTTAAGGGGGAAAAGATGGACATTCAATAAAATACGGAACTTTCAAACTTTCCTGATAAAAAGACCAGACCTGAAAAAACATTTGATCTTCAAATACAAAGAAGTACAAAAAAGTAAGCAGAAAAGGAGAAAAAAAGCATGTTATTCAATAAAGTTACACTGTTTGCATCCCTTCGTAAGAAGATGATACTTGTAAGTCTCAGGAACTGTTTTTTATTAGGGCAGTTAGAAGGAATATACTTAGGAGAGAGTGAGTATAAATTAATTTTGATGTGATAATTATAAAAATAATTAAACCATGAAAAAAGAGAATTGGAAGAAGAGAGTGAAGTAGAATGGAGTAAATTCTATCACATGAAGAAGAATGAAAGAGTTATTACAACAGAGAGAAAGAAGTGAGGGGCTCAGCATTTTCTTAATGTTACTCTCATGAGATTTGGCTCAAAAAGGGAATATCATACTCACTTAGTTGGGGCACAGAAATCTATCTTATTCCATAGGGAAATAGGAGGAGAAAGAGTAAACAAAAGAGAAAGGGGTTAGACAAAAGAGAAAGGGGTTAGACAAAAGGGAGGGCAGAAGTAGCAGGAGATAGGGGAAAGAAAAGGGAAAGGGACTGATAGAAAGGAGACATATTAGAGAAGATGGTGGTCAGAAATAAAACACTGGTGAAGAAGACAGGGAGAAAGGAGAAAGAAAAGTAAAAAAATGAGGAAAAATAGGATGGAGGGGAATATATAGATAATAATCATAACTGTGAATGTGAATGAGATAAATTCTCCCATAAAATGTCCCATTTGTACAAAAACATTTATAGTCGCTCTTTTTGTTGTGGCAAAAAATTGGAAATTTAGAGGATGCTCATTAATTAGAAAATGAGTGAACAAGTTGTAGCATGTGAATGGAATGTAATACTATTGTGTTATAAGAAATGATGAGCAGACGGATTTCAGAAAAACCTGGAAACACTTAACATGAACTGATGCCGAATGAAATGAGCAGAACCAGGAGATCATTGTACACAGTAGTAGCAAGATTGACTCAGCTCTTCTCAGCAATACAATGCTTCAAGATAGATTCAAAAGACTCATGATGAAAAATGTTACCAGAGAAAGAACTATGGAGTCTGAATGCACATTGAGGCATATGATTTTCACTTTTGGGGGGATGACTTTTACTTTTTATCCTGTTTCTTCTTTTACAACTTTTAAAAATTTACATGATTTTAAATATGTATAACCTTCAGTGCTTACTGTCTTGGAGAGGAGAGTTGGGGGGAATTTGGAACTGGAAAATCTTATAAAAATTAATGTTAAAGAATATCTTTACATGTAATTGGTAAAATTAGTCATCAAATAAGTAGAATTTCCAAGAAATATAAAAATAAATTAGAATTGTGCAGGTGGAAGCTAATGATTCCATGAGACATCAAGAATCAATAAAACAAAGTCAAATGAATTGAAAAAATAGAATAAAACATCAGCTATCCCATTGAAAAAACAACTTTAGAAAATAGATACAAGAGAGAAAATTTAAGAATTATTGGATTATCTAAAAGCTAAAATAAAAAGGAGCCTAAACATCATATTTCAAAAAATTGTTAAGGAAAACTGTCCCAACATTGGATCTAGAGTGCAAAATGGAATATGAAAAAAAAAATAGACTGATCACCCCCTGAAAGAGATACTAAAATGAACAGTCTCAGGAAAATTACAGTAAAATTCTAGAGCTGTCAGGTCAAGGCAAAAAAAAAATATTTCAAGCAGTCTGAAAGAAGCAATCAAAATATAATGGAATTATGGTCATAATCAGACAAGACCTAAGTAGTTTCCACATGAAAGGAACACAGGTCTTGGAATATAATGTTCCAGAGGGCAAAGGAGCAAGAATTATAACTAAGAAACACCTACACAGGAAAACTGAGTACAATGGAAAAAATGGAGGACTTTCAAACATTCCTGATAAAAGGACCAGAGCTGAATGAAAATTTCAAATACAAGACTCAAGAGAAACAAAAAAGTAAATATGAAAGACTAACCATAAGAGACTCAAAGTTACACTGTTTATATTCCTATATGGGAAGATGATACATGCACCTCCTAAGAACTTTATCATTATCAGGGCAATTAGAAGGATTCTCCAAAGACAGAGAGCATAATTGTGAATAGATTATGTTGGGATTATCTTTTAAAATGAAGAAATGGGAAAAAGTAGATGCACTGGGGAAAAAAAAAGAGGTAGAGGGGAAAATTTTTTCTCACATAAAAGAAGTATGCAGAAAAAAGAGCTTTTACAGGGGAGGGGAAAATGGGAGGGGCCATGGCAGATAATGCTTGAACCTAACGCCTATCAAAATTGGTTTAAAGAAGGAAGAATAAATATACACACTCAATTGAGTACTATATATACATATACATATATATATATAATTTAATTGATAGAAGGAGAAAGGGAAAAGAGATATGAGGAGAGGATAACAAAAAAGAGAATAGATTAATGGAGGAGATGGGGGAAGGGTTAGAGTCAGGAGTGAAAGAGAGGGAAAGAGGGAGGGAGGAAGAAGAATAAACAGAAGAAAATAGAATGGAGGGAAATACGCAATTATGATCTCAAATAATAGATTTATTTAAGAGAGATAAAATTAGGAAAATCACATTTTTATCAAAGGTCCCAAAGTCAATGAAGTAATCTATCTATCTATCTATCTATCTTATTTATAAATTTCTCTTATAAAGGTCTCATTTCTCAAAGGTATCTAGATTGAAATTATGAAAACAAGACATTTTCCAATTAATAATGGCCATGGATATGAACAAGTAGTTTTTTAATTTTTTTAAATTAAAGCTTTATCATTTTCAAAATATATGCATGGATAATTTTTCAACATTAACTCTTGCAAATCCTTGCATCCAATTTCCTCCCTCCTTTCCCCCACCTCCTCCCCTAGATAGCAAGTAATCCAATGTATATTAAACATGGTAAAAATATATGTTAAATCCAATATATGCACACATATTTATACAATTATCTTGCTGCACAAGAAAAATCAAGTCAAAAAGGAAAAAAATGAGAAAAAAAATAAAATGCAAGCAAACAACAACAAAAAGAGTGAAAATGTTATGTTGTGATCTACACTCAGTTCCCACAGTCCTCTCTCTGAAAAGCAAGTAGTTTTCAAAAGAATAAATAAAAGCAATTTATATGCTCTAAATCACTCTTGATTATAGAAATTCAAGTTAAAAACAACTCTAAGGTATCACCTTACAACTATCAGAAATGACAAATGTTGGAGAGAATGAGGGAAATACGTATACTAATGAACTCTTGGTCGAGTTGTGAACTCTTTAAACTATTCTGGAGATTGATTTGGAACTATGCCCAAAAGGCTATGAAACTATGCATATTCTTTGACCCAGCAATACCACTACTAGGTCTATACCCCATAAGGATGACAGAAAAGGAACCTATAGGTATAAAAATATGTATAGCAGCTCTTTTCCTTTAGGCAAAGAATTAGAAATTGAGGGAATGCTCATCAATGGAGGAATGAATAAAAAAATTGAGGCATATGATTGTGATAGAGTACTGGGATGCTATAAAATATTGGGGTGGAGAGAAGTTCATAAAAAACACACCAAGACTTGTAAGAA
The DNA here is from genome assembly GCF_016432865.1 of Antechinus flavipes. Classification (NCBI taxonomy): domain Eukaryota; kingdom Metazoa; phylum Chordata; class Mammalia; order Dasyuromorphia; family Dasyuridae; genus Antechinus; species Antechinus flavipes. The sequence goes on from NC_067398.1 coordinate 19,073,413, forward strand.
CTGATGCAAAAAGAAATGAGAGAAAGTGGGACTTTACTGTGCATAACATCAGTGTTGTAATGGTAAAAGGCTTAGCTCTACTAATACGATGATCCAAGATGATGTCAAAAAACTCATAGTAAAAAAATAAAACCTACTAAACACTTCCAGAAAAAAAAAAAAAGATGAACTCTAAGAACAAACTGCAGTATAATTTTTCTCTCTTTTTTTGGTACTTCATTTTTTAAACATTTTTTAAAGGATATATTTAAAATGGAAATGTTTTACATGGTTTCACCCATATAATTTCACATGTATTTGTTTGTCTTTTCAGTGAGCAGGGGAAAGAGGGAACTAAATAATTTGGAACTTGATTTAAAAAGAAAAGAATGCTTAATAATAATAATAATAACTCTAATGCTATTTTTATTGGGCTTTGTTTTTGCTAATGTCTTATACTTTCACCTCAGCTTGGATTGAATTCTGGCCATTTCCTTTTCTCTCCCTACCAACTAAACCCAGTTCTTCTACACTTCCAAATAACTTGGTCCCTAATAATCCTGTCATTTTTCTTTCTATATCAATGAAATAAATAATTAATCATTTTAAATCAGTGGGGTTATCAAAATTAGATTTAAAAAATAGTACAACAACAGAAATATGCTTTCACTATGCATTAAGTCATGTTTAAATACAATTCTTTTATGCCACAGATGTGACGGCAAGATACTAATAGTGTTTAAACATAAACCCTTTTCCTCATGAAGCCAGCATCATTATGCATGGCTTGCTAGCTATTCTCCTTACTTTGGAGATGCAGCCTGGTGAAGCATTTCAGCTTAAGCCTTGTCAAAGTTAATCCTAATGCCTGATGCTGAGATGTATGCATTATTTCTCTGCGTAACTGAAAATGGAAAGCCTTATTGTGGGATTATAGGTTGTGGTAATGACCTACATCAAGTTAAGGGTTAGGAGGGAAAGAGTACTGAGTGGAATTCTGGGACAAAGGCTCCAAAGAATTGATAATAATCATTTTAACCCACTAACAGACTGCTTATTACAACAGGCAAGATTTAGAAGTGGAACAAACCTTAGTAATCATCTATATCCATCCTTGCCATGACTTGACAATGCTTATTAGTAAATGATAACAAGTAGTGAGAGGGAAACTTGGAAGTCATCTAGACTCACAACTGAACATGAATCCTTTCTAAAGCATCTCTGTTTTGGGGACATCCAGTCTTTCTTTGTTCAATGACAATCAGTAATGGGAAACCCATCACCTTTCAAAGCAGTACATTTCGTTTTTGGAAAGCTCTAAATGTTAGCTAGTTATCCCTTAGCATTGACCAAAGATTTGTTTTTCTACTGTTTCTACCCTCCAGTGCCAAGTAGCACAAATTGAATTGCATTTTCACATGCAATTGTCCTTCCAATGTTTGAAGGACTTCCTGGTTTTCTTGATCACAGAATTAGAGTGACAAAGGATCCTGAAGTCATCTAATTTAACCCTCTTTTCACATAAGGAAACTAAGGCATGGAGACTTGACCATACAGGTTGTCAGCATCAGTGGCAGAATTCAAATCTGAGTTCTCCAACTTCAAAGAAAGAGCTCTTTCCATTGCTTCACTCTTCTCCTGGTAAAATGTTCCCAGTTTGATTTAAAAAGAAACTCTGGAGAGTAATTTGGAATTTTGCCCAAAAGACTATAAAATTTCACATACTTTTTGATCAAGCAATACATTGCAAAACATCTTTATCCCAAAGAGATCCAAAAAGGGGGAAAGGATTCATATGTATACAGATGTCTATAGAAGCTCTCTTTGTGGTGGCAAAGAATTAGAAATTGAGGGGATGCCCATCAATCAGGGAATAGCTGAACAAGTTGTAGTATGTGAATGTAATGGAATATTATTTATAAAAATGATGAGCAGGCAGATTTCAGAAAAACTTGGACTTACATGAACTGATTTTGAGTGAAGTGAGAAGAACTGTATATGGCATTTTCACTTTTTGTCGTTGCTGTTGTTTTTTCTGGATTTTTCCTTTTGTTCTGATTCTTCTTCCAATAAATGACTAATGTGGAAATATATATATTTTTTTAAATTCTCAGTTCCTGATTCAACCATTCTGAAGAGCAATTTGGAACTTATGCCAAAGGACTATCAAACTGTGCATACCCTTTAATCCAGAAATGTCTTTACTGGGCCTATATCCCAAAGAGATCATAAAAAAAGAAAAAGGATGCACATGTGCAAAAAATATTTGTAGCAGCTTTTTTTGTAGTAACAAGTAGGTGCCCAACAACTGGGGAATGGCTGAATAAGTTATGGTATATGAATGTTATGGAATATTATTGTTCTGTAAGAAATGACCAACAGAATGATTTCAGAGAGCCCTGGAGAGACTTACATGAACTGATGTTAAAGTGAAATAAGCAGAACCAGGAGATCATTATACATGGCAACAACAAGACTATACAATGATCAATTCTGATGGACGTGGCTCTTTTCAACAATGAAGTGATTCAGGCCAGTTCCAATAGACTAGTGATGGAGAGAGCCTTCTGCATTCAGAGAGGACTGTAGGGATTGAATATGGATCACAACATAGATTTTTCACCTTTTTTAATTGTTTGCTTTTTGTTTACTTTCTCATTTTTTCCTTTTTGATTTGATTTTTCTTGTGCAGCCTCATAAATGTGGAAATATGTATAGAAGAATTATGCATGTTTAGAATATATTGGATTACTTGCTGTCTAGGCAATTGAGGTGGGGGAAGAGAGGGACAAAAATTTGGAACACAAGGTTTTGCAAGGATGAATGTTGAAAACTATCTTTCCATATATTTTGAAAATAAAAAGTTATTATTACAATAAATAAGCCTAGTTCCTTCAACTGATTGAATCCTACATGATCAAGTTTTTTTAGTCTCCTCACTCTGCTCCCTGATCATCTTCCCAAAGTCATTCATTCCTAGAAAACTAGCAAGTATACACAAATAAGAAAAATAATGATCATCAATGGAATGCTTTAAGGTAAGTTTTCTGGTAGATATTACAAATATCATTTCTGTTAATAGATAAAGAAATGAAAACTTGGCGGGGGGAAGGGTTTCTTTTGTCTACGATAATATAATTAACAACTGAAAGAAATGGGATTTGAAGGCAAAACTTCTTGATTCCAAATCCAGGACTCTATATGGTATGCTATATTGTCCAGATAGTTTACATAATTCTTGTGGAGACAATAACTTTACCTATATTATGAATTCTTTATCTAGGGTCCATGAACTTTTATTTTCTATTTTTGATAACTGCATTTCAATAAAACTGCTTTCCTTAGGAATCTTATCTATTTTGTTTCATTCATTAAAAACATTATTATGTGTATCATAGGCTAATTCATTACATGGCCAAAGAGGTCCATGACCCAACAAAAGTTAAGATTCCCCAACCCAAACGGACCACACTTGATTGAGAAAAATTCAACAAAATACCAGAATCATTGGGAATTGTTCCAGTGTGACCAGATAGATTGAGACCAGGACAATTCTCAGTTTTGCTGCTGTCTTGAATGGGATCTTAATAATACTGGTTGATTAACTGACTGAATGAAAACATGCCTTTGGTTCCTTTTAGTTGCATCCTTCCCCTATCTTGACATTTCACAGAGAATAATCTGTTTGAGAAGAGATTTAGAGCTGCAAGGGATCTTAGAGTTCATTAAATTAGACATCTTTACTTTACAAATAAGGAATCAGATTCAGGAAGTCCAGAGATTTGCCAAGTGGAGTTTTTGACTTCACAGTCAATGTTCTTTCCAATGAACCTATTCATGCTCATGTGAGACATTTCCTTGAGTTATTATCACAACTCTGCTTCGTTCCCTCCTTCCAATTAGATCTAGTTACTTATTTCCATCCTCTACCAAGCCCAGCCCAAAACCATTTCTAATGTTCATTTCCTACAATGGCTAAAGTGGTTTCCCATATTCTAATCATTTGGAGCTTTTTTTTTGGCTTTTAACACCCACTAAAATAAATAACACCCAATTAGTTCAAACACTTCACAAATTATAGCATCAGAATCCTATACAGCTGAATCTGATGTTTCTATTTATTTTAATAATCAGAAAACCACTCTAAACCTAATAAGATAATGACTCATCAATGGAGGCTCATAAGTACTACCAACCTTCTCTTCTTCATTTCTATAGAGTTAGCTGAACCCACATTACAATTTGGCCACTTTTTCAAGGGGAGATTAGAAATGATCATTTCTGAGAAATCACTGAAGCAGTCACAAAACAGCCATCTCTACAGATACTGCAGCAATTTACTGGAGAACATAAGCTAATTAAGTTACAGGCGACATCTGAAGGTAGAAGCTTTGCACTTTGGGGTGAGTTATTTTGTTTTATTTATTTTTGGTATTGCAGATGCTCACTCTAAGGTGGGGAAAGATTTTCCTTGTTCTTTTAAATTCAAACTAGAAAAATGATTTTGGTCATTTTATCTCAATTCATAGAATTATTTTATCCAAAATCAGCTAGGAAAGACTTCAGAAGCCATTTAGTCTAATCCATTCATTTTACAGAGGATGAAACTGAGGGCCTAGAATAAGGAACTTGTCAGGTCAGACAGACAGGTAATGGTAGAAATAGCAACATCCTAAGGACTCATGGGATATCTGATTTTCTTTCTACTGTCTATAAGTCCCTCTGATATTCACACCATGGCTAAAAGAAGTCAATAAACTTGGAAATGGTCTGACAATTTCACTGTGGTACAATCCATAGAGCACTGGAGTTGAAGTTTGGGGTTCAAATGCAGGCTCATTTACTAACCATTCTGAGCTTCCATTTCCTCATGTGTAAAATAAGAAAACTGAATCTCTGAGGTCTTTTCCAACTCAGAATGTACAAAACTCTGATGTGTGTGTGTGTGTGTGTGTGTGTGTGTGTGTGTGTGTGTGTGTGTATGTAGCTATTCATTCACGATATGGCCAATCATTTCTCTTGGCTCTTAGGAGTGAATCACTTTCCTAGAGAAATATGGTCTGCATCCATAAAGATACAATTTCAAGGTAAACATGTACAGAGACACACACACACACGTCCCACACATATTTAAAAAAGATATTTATTGCATTTTCTTACTGTCTTTTACTGGTACCTGATCAACATATGTACATATTTAGGTTCATGAAGAAATAGAATCTCAGCATAGGAAGGCTCCTTATATATATGTATGTGTGTGTGTATATATCATATACATACACACATATATGTGTTTTTGCCCTTATTTAAATGGAAGCTCTTTGAGAAAGGAAACCTTTTTGCCCCCATCCTGACATATAATAAATGTTTACTGATTAACTGATCTGGAGCCAGAGAAACAATAACAACAGTAACATTTATAGAGAACTTACTATGTGCCAAGCACTGTACTGAGGACTGCACAATTATTATCTCTTTAATACTCACAACAGCCCTGAGAGATAGATGCTCTTTTTTAAATCCCTTTTATAATTAAGAAAACTAAGGCAGACAGGTAAAGTGACTTGCTCAGGATCACACAGCAGGCTAGTTTCTGAGGCTGGATTTGAATTCAGATCCTTCTGACTCCAGGGCCCAGGGAGCTGTTCATTGTGCCATTTAGCTGCCTCACTAAGCAAATATAATCTAGTGGACGTTGAGTTATCATTACACTCAGGAAGATTCTAGTCCCATTCATGACATACATTTACTGTGTGCTTCTGGGCAAGGCCTTTAATCTCTGAAAGCTTTAAAGAGGTATTGTCAAACTCTAGTGGAAATGGGGGCCACTAAATCATACATAAGGATTGCTGTGGGTTACATGTTAACTTAGAAAATCACATATTAACATTATGCTGTTTTGTTTTGTTTTCATTTATTTTATTAAGCATTTTTTAAGTACATTTTAATCTGGTTCAGGGAGAGTTTGATACCTCTCCCCTAGAAGATTCCATAATTCTGTAATTTGTAGAGAAGATACTGGTCTATAGTAGTAAAGGATGTTTCTTTACCAATTAATTCCTTATATCAATGAAATCTCAGGGCCTGTGCTTATTCTTTGGAGCCAGAAATTCCAGATTCGAATTATAGCTTTGCCCTTTCTTGATGTGATTTTGGACAAGCCATTCTCTTCCTCCTTCTGTATCTGTTTCTTCATCTGTAAAAGTAGGGAGGGCTAGATAAAATCTAAGGTTTTCCAGATCCCAGTGCTATGATTCCAAGAGTCCATATTTTCAATCTAACATAGTGATGTCATTTTGGTCTTCCTTGAGAACAAAAGACAACTATCATCTTTAGTCTGGGACATGTCCATCAGGAGACTAATTTTAACTTTTAAAGTGAATTTTCTCAAAGAACCAAGCCCAGTATCGACTCCTCATTGTGCATTATTGCAGGAAAAAAATATTAAACCTTTCCATAACCTAAACGTTGGAATATAATGCAAAGAGATTAATTTTGAACCATTTCCCATTCCTAGTATAATCAGTGTTAAAGGGACAAGATTAGCATTGGAGCAGCCTCCATTCACAAAACCATCTCCTCAATGAGAATGTGGATGAATGTGTTTCAGAATGATAATGGGGAGTTCGGGAGACAAACCACTATTATTTATCAATGAATTTCCAAGAAGTAGCTCTAGATGGCAGAACAGACAGAATAAGCTCTTTTCATAAATCACTTTACTGGAATTATGCATTGGATTAGACTGAGGGTCAAGTCTATCCTTTGGGTACAATATGGAGTACTCCTGCTTCTAACTGTACCATAGGAAGCCCCGAGGCATTGTGCTATACCTGAATCCCCAAAAAGAAAAGCTCAAATCTTATGAGCTCAAGGAGACATCTAATCCAACCCTCTCATTCTTCAAAGGAGGAAACTGAGTCTCAAGGCATTTATTCAAAAGCCCAAAGAAGCAAGTGGAAAGAACATGAAACTTCATCTGGCAATCTTAAATCTGGGTCCCATTCTATTCCCTTGCTTGCTGTATGACCCAGTATAGACAATTTTACCCTTTATAGGATGAAAGCTTTGGTTGTTCAGAATGGAGAGAATAACATTAGAGTGATATATGTGTTTGCACCCCTCCCACACACAGATATATATAAATACACAATATACATATGTTCATTTATATGTTTATATGTGTCCATATATAGTCATATACACATGTATATGTATGTATATGTGTCCATATTTATGTGTGTGGACATGAATAGAAATTAGACCCATGATTTCATTACTGAAGAAAATAAGATGAGGAAACTTTTCCATATATGAATCCAAGTATAATTATGTAGGTATACATACTTATCTATCTGTCTATCTATATAGATGTATATCTCTATTTATGCTTATATGGGTATATAAATATGCATACATATAAATCTATCAGAGAGGCAGTAAGTTTAAGCTGGCCTCAGAACCAGAAAGACTAGCTGGCTGCATGATTCTGGACAATTCACCTCTTGGTATCTAGGCAACTCTAAGAACTTAAGTTATAAGGAAAGTGTTTTCCCAAATTAGTAGAAGACAGTTCCTTCTCTCCTCCTCCTCTACAGTAATAAAATTTTTATTGATCTGGTCTCCATATTTTTCTCTTTGCCTCAGGAGGTTATTGTAAGGCTCTGATGAGATAATCTGAGATGGAGAGTTGGAATGGTTCTTTGAGGTCATGGAGTCCAACCCACCCATTTTAGAAAGAAGGAAATGAAAGCCCTTGGTGGAGGCTGGATTCCAAGCTAGGCCCTCTGGTTTAGATTTGATAGATTCTAAGATTTTTTCCAACTCAGTCTATGATCCCAAGATCCAAACTTCTCACACCTTCAAAGAAAGATGAAAAAAGGCATTCACAAAGAGCTTAGCAAGGAATGTTTTTTTTTTTTTTAATCAATCAGTGTTTATTTATAAAGCTTTTATTTGGGGTTGGGCACTGAGACAAAAAATAAAACAGGCCTTTCCTTCAGTGAGCTTGTTTTATCAAAGGGATCAGCATATCTGCATTTAAAAGCAGATGGAAGGTTGGAAGGAATCTTAGGAATACCAACTCCATTATTTTAGAAATGAGGAAAGAGGATGTGAAGGATGATTCAGGGAGAAACTTTCACAAAAACAGATCTTAGAGAGCTGCTGCCTAGGATCCAGAGAGATTGGGTTATTTGCCCAGTATATAATAGAAGTGAGATTTGAACCCAGAGCTTTTTAACTCCAAAGTCAGTTCTGTATCATAAAGAGCTATTATTGGCTGTCAACAGCTGCTTTATTTTCTGGATGTAACACTTTAGTAGTCCTGTTGTTATTGTTCACCCTTTGGTCTCAATTCTTACCTAGCCTTTAGTCACTGAATAGCCATTTTCTATAATGAACTGAGGTCTGGGAAAAACCTTAATTTAGTTCTATAGTAAGTTCCTAAGGGATAACCAGCACATCTTCACTTCATTTTCATTAATGTGAGTTATTCAGTCCAAGTTCCTTCTGGGTTCAGAATGTCATTAATGTCTAATAATAATAGAAGGATTTGAAAGTAATGTTTCAAATCCCTGAATAAAGGGGACTTAAAATGATCAGGTTCTCCTCAACACACACACCCTTAAGAGAACACAGATTTAATCTTCCTCTTTAAGAATAAGGCAAAACATGAAGTTGACTTCCTATAAAAGCCAAGCCTGTTTCCTTCCTGTCAGGCTAGGATCTGCTGTCCCTACTTTGACAGTCCTATAGAATTTCCATCCAAAGAAACTTGCCTTTCTTTTGAAGGTACTAACACAAACAACTTGCCCAGCATAGAAAACACAGCCCCAGCTCCTTCAAAACACAAGAAGTCCATTAATGCTGCTAACAATCACAAAGGGAAGAGAAGAATGAGTGTTGCAATGAGCCAAGTACCCAGCAGCTTTTTTATCATTCAGCCTGAGTTTAAAGGGGGGGAAATTTTAATATACATGCTTCTATGTATGTATACATATATATGTACATGTATATACATAGAAATGCAATATAGGTATATATACACACACAACTATTAAGGGATAGTTTAATTCTTTGGGGGGAACAAAATTGGTCACAATTAGCAAGAAAAGTATTTTGGGTGAATTGGATGTCTTTCTTTTGAAATGAAAAGATTAAGGACAGCACCAATTTACAAAGGAAGTTTTTGTTTGTTCCTCTGTTTGTTTTTTGCATTTAAAAAGTCTTTCCTTCCCTAAGCATTTTCATTAACTGTGAATTACATCCTTCACACTGGAGACAATGAGGTAGCTGGCTCTCAAGTAGATTTTCAGAGTGGAGGCACTGTCAAACAAATAACAGCCAAAAGCTACCAGTGATATGTTTTTCTATTGATAACAACTTTTATTTAAAGAGGTTAGTTTTCATGTGTTCTCTGTCTGGATCTCTGTCTGTCTCTCTATCTCTTTGTGTCTCTGTCTCTGTCTCTCCCTCCCTTACCCCCTTTCCCACCCTGTTTCTGTCCATCATTCTGTCTCTTTGTTCCCTCTTTCCTCTCTCTCCTGAATAAAAACAAAAAACAAAGACTTTTTTTTTTTTTTTTTTTTTTTTTTTTTTTTTTTTTTTACAAAAGATAGACACAATAAATCTCACATAATTTGTTGCAGTAAGGCATTTGCAGCTAGGGGATAAGAAAACTTTTTTTTTTTTTTGGGGGGGGAGGCATATTGCAAGGAGTAATAAATTTGGACAGAGCCTCCTGTCTAACATTTATTATGTGTATAACCTTGGGTAAGACATTTTATGGATCCCAATATGAGTCCCTTTTGGGACCCCAATTCCTTATCTAAATATAATGCCTTTTGGGGTTACTAAGAATATATGGATGCTGGATATAGATACCTGCTGGTCAAGATAGCAACTTTAGCAAATAAACTAGCACCTCTCCTCCTAAAGATAGTTAGGGTAGGGACTGCTGAAGTGAGAAAGCTGGCACCAGAGCCACATGTGGGAGGGGAGCTGCCCTAGCCTCTCCAGAAATCATGAACGAATTCACGGAGGAGACAGTACTGACCAGGTGATGCTGCTCATCACTCTCCAGAAATAGAACTGGTCAGTGGACAGATATGTTTTGGGGAACAATCCTCCTCCCCAAAATTGATAGGATCAGTTGAAGATCTTTTATAGCCATTAATAAATTGAATTATTAGTGGAAAGGGGGTTTTGCCATCTTTGCTACTATCAACACCAACTGCTGACCAATTTTTTTTTTTTTAATTTAAGAGAAGATAAGCAAACTTAAGAGCCCCAGGAATAACAGTCTCTCAACCCCTAACCCAGACCACCAGCCCCAGTAGATACCATTTAAAGGAACAAGGGGAGCTAGGGAACCATCCATTCATCCATCACCAATACCCAACAGCAAACACCTACCAATGGAAACAATATCTCCATACTCCCAATCCTGCTATATATCATATAGGGGATGAACTATCAGAGACCACCATCTCCAGCAGCACCACCAATCGCCAATCAACCGCCACCAAGAGTGTATGTACGTCAGCTACCTTACATAAAGTAGCAAGGTACCCTTGGAGAAACAGGATACGGTACATGCTAAGTGGGTCAAAAAATTTCATCTGTCACTTCCTATCAGACTTAAATGGAGGTAACCCAGGACCCTCAGCCCAAGATTCCTGAAAGAAGCATTTCTGGATTTCTGAATTTCCATCACTAAATTTCAGTTCAAAGGAACTCTTTAAGTACCATATATAGCTGGAGGAAAGCTTCTCTGACTGCCCTCTTGAAACCTCAATGGGACAATTTTGGGGCCACCTCTCTGGGGACATGTTTATCAGTGAACATGGGAGTTGGAATACAGATCCCCAGAGGTTCTATAGCTCATATTTGCAACTCTGAATCACCAGATCATAGATTTAGGCCAGAAAGGGACATTTATTGAGGACATCTATTGCAACCTTTTATTTTATAGATAAGGATACTGACCCCCAGAGAAGTGGAATGACTGATCACCCAAGTATTTGGGGGTCAAGCTTAAATTCAAAGAGGGGTCCTCTAACTCTAAATATAGCCCTCCCTCCGTGCACCACTTTCATTTTCACTGAAAATCCCATTAGCTCTGCCCTCCCCACCTCTGTAGCCAAGTCCTTCCCAGTCTTCCCCTCTGGAGACAAAAGTTGAAAGGTTCATTTATTAGCTCAGCTTGTCCCTGGTCCTAAAGAAGCGAGAGTCTTGTTCCCTCAGCCAATGGCTATTGGCCAAAGGTGTCCAAGGTTTGTTTCCCAGGGACAATAATTCAAGCCATGATTTAATATCCAGCCTTTCTTCTCTCAATGTTGCCAAGGCCTGAGGGAAAGCAATCTACATGTAGGTTAACCTTTGAGGCAACTTCAGAATACCAACTGTTCTTCTTTAACTACTTTTCACTGTTTACTTTTTGAGGGTCGCCATCTCCCAGGGAAGCCATTTACTCTGATTTCCCTCTTTGTGATCATCTGTGGAAATGAGAAGATAACATAGACCAAAGTATCCTCCCTGGGATTCTAAAGAGCCTTGCCTGTTAGTGGGATGATTTCCTGTACTGGTAATTATCTTTATAGGGAAATTAGGACAAAGTCCTTTGATTTTCACTGCTTCCTGTTCAAGGAATGGGTTGTTCTGCTAAGCCCTTTGATTTTAAAGTCAGTATTTAAATTTGTAGTTTATAGACAACTAGCCTTGAAGCCATGAAGACCTGAATTCAAATCCCCACTCTGGTCCATATGGGCTATGTGACACTGGGCAAGTCACTTAGTTTCTGACACTACAGCTTGTATCAATATGAATTAGAAGGCAGAGTTTCCTCACGTGGGAGTTCACTAAACAAAGATCCAAGGGTCTATCTCTTCTTACCTTGGAATTTTTCTCTGCTTTTATAACCTACTCACCCTAACATCTGTTCATCCTATGGCCACTTTCTCCCACTGGTAATTTCCTTCTGGAACTACCCCTCTGAGGAAGTGCTGGGGTCACTATCTGTCCTTCCTCTCCCTGTTCTGACTTTACCCCTCTCTACACTTTACCCCTGAGAAGATAGCTCCTCCCACTCTTTCCAGTTGCTTTTCATGTGTTGCCCATCCCATTAGAGAGAAAGTCCCTTGAGGAGAGGTACCATCTTTCTTTTTGGCTTGAATCTGTACGCCCAGCCCTTTCCTCAGTGTCTAATAGTCTACATCTAGTAAGCACTTAAAAAATTCTTATTAACTTCGCCCATCTCCTATTTATATTTACAAACATTGGGGCAGCCAGCTTTTAGATGAGGGAAACTTTTAAAAGCAATCAAAAATGATAGTCTTGTTTGCTAAGATCTTAGTGTAAAATTGTGTTTGTCAGTATCTGCAGCAATGTATTATCCAAATCCAATGATTTGGATGAATTATTTGAGTAAACAATGGTTATTATGGCATAGTTTCAGATTGATTTTTAATGGGGAAAGAATAAGGGTTCAGACTTAGAATTTTATCAGTGTGAGGGACCTCCCATCTGAAAACTCCTTGTCAGATGAAGATCTATCAATTAATCTGTCAATAATAAGTATTCATTAAAGACTTACTATGTGTACTGTGTCAAGCACAAATAAAGACAAAAAGGGAAATAGCTTCACATCATTCTAATGAGAGAAAATAATCATAAAGGGGAAGGCTCTAGTATATTTATGGGCAGGGGGCAGGGAGGAGTTAGAAAAGGTTCCCATCTTCAGATGGGTAGCATTGAAACTGAGTACTGAAGGGGATAAAGCAAAGTATCAACATTTATTAAGTGATACTATGTACCAGACACTATGCTAAGCACAAGTGATACAAATATAAGCAAAAAGTGAGACAATGTACAACATCAAGGAGTTTCCATTTTGTTGACAGAAGACAATCTGTCAAAGGGAACTGAAAAGGTGGGAGGGCATAAAGTCAAAGTCCAGAAAGTCAGAATTTGCAAAGCCAGGAAGGAAAGAAGAATCACCCCAATTAAGTGATATTGGGAGAAACCCACCAATAGGAGAAGGGGAATAACTAGATAGTCCATGAGAGTCCTTCTAGCTCTCAATTTATGAAAATATGCATTTATTAAACACCCATCTTGGGCTAGGCTGGGAGTACAAATACAAATTTGAAGTAAATAACCCTTGAAGTTTACTACCTTGCACTGTGGGTGTTGATGAGTGTTAATAAATGTTTGCTAACTTGAATTGAATATTTTCCACCGGATCCTGAGCTAGGGGCTGGTATACAGGGATAAACAATGAAGCAATCCTTACTCTCGGGGAGCTTGTATTCTGTTGGGGGACACAAAACACGCACATCTAAGCATATAGAGAATAGATTCAAAACTAATTTTGATATTTCACTAGACTAGCTAGAAGGCCTCTAGTAGAGGAGAAAGGGGAGCCAATGATCAGGAATAGCTTTGTGTAGAGGTGGGGCAGTGCTAAACTTGCATCCTAAAGAAAATGAGGGACTTTTTGAGATGAAAGGCAAGAAGGGAGTCATTCCAAACATAGGGCAAGAGCAGTACAAAGACATAGAAATGAGCAATAGAGCTTAAAGATGAGGAACGGAAAAAAGCATGGGACATAGAATGTTGTATAGATAGGCTGGGGTCAGTTTGCAAAGGACTTTAAGAGCTAAATATAGGAGTCTGTAGTTTATCCTAGAAGCAATCAGCCACAAAAGCCTGTCTTAAAAAAGCTGATTGTTAAATTTTTAGTTACTTCTTGGAAATCAGCAAAACTACAGATCAGGTCTTGCTTTATTGTTGGCGAAAATGTTTTCAGAATAAACTCAAAATTATGTCGAGTACATTTTTCCTCCCAGTGAACTGCTTGTTAAATATTTACAAGCATACCACTGCCTAAAGGCAATATTGAACTACTGGAATTTAATGAATAAGGGAATGATATGATCAGATCTTTGCTTAATCAAGAAGATAATCAAGAAGATGATGTTGCTATCTTTCAGACTTCAAAATTATGCAATATACCAACTGCCATTTTAAAATGGCCTCCATGTTGTTCATGCCCCAAATTGTCTGTATTATGAATACTAAGAAAGATCAGTATAATCTACTCTAAAGGGAAAAGAGAAACTATAAATAATGTTGCTATCCTCCAGACTTCCAGATCATGCAATATACCAATTGCGATTTTAAAATGGTCTTCACATTTTTCATACCCCAAATTGTATTACAAATATGCCAAATTGTATTATAACAGTATTATAATTACTAAGAAAAATTAGTATTATCTACTCTAAACGGAAAGGAAAAACTAAAGATAATGTTGCTGTCCTTCAGATTTCCAGATCATGCAATATACCAAGTACTATTTTAAAATGGTCTCCATGTTTTTCATCTCCAAATTATCTGTATTACAAATACTAAGAAAGATCAGTGTCATCCACTCTAAAGGGAAAAGAGAAACTATAGTGGGATGAGAAGTCATTAAAAAATGTTTCTTGGTCAAGCTGAAATATTGTTCCCACAAATCCATTGAAAGAAATAACAATGAATGAATGAATGAATGAAAAGGGGCATTTTAAAGTGTTAGTTATTATGCTAAATAAAAGCAAGGAATTCAACTTTCATTCTAACTGGAGAATGTAAAATATAAAATGGAGATAGAAAAGAAAACATAGTTTGTAAGTGACATGATTGCCTCCTGATGTCTTAGTTCTGGATAAGTTAGAATAGAAGGTCCTCAGGGCAGGGCTGGAGTTTCAGTGGGACATCTGGGAGAAAGGGTTAAAAATGTAGGAAGCATGGGTGGAAAATAGCCACAAAATGGAGAAGTACCAGCTGTACTGATCAAAGTGCTCACTGATTTCTGTATCTGTTGCTATTGCATGCCTGACATCTTGCATGAAGGGTTTCCTTCTTCATTCTTTAGTTTGGGGGCTAATCTTCTCATGCTAAACCACTTAGTACTCCACACACAACAACAGAAAGATAAATCCCCTGTTAAGGGCAGGATGTCTTTCCAGCTCATGAAGATTGTGCTCTGCACTCTCCAGGCTTTCAAGATCTCAGGTAAATTATGATGGATCATCACAAAAGAACTTCAGAACAGAATAGCTTCTCTGCCTCCAGCACAGGAAGAACCATTGAAACCATCACTGAAATCAACCCATTGGGAGAAAACAATATAGTCGCCTTCCTTTCATAATTTAATCCAACAAGTTTTTATTAAGTGCCTGATATGGGCTAAGTGTTAGGGATAATACGACTACTGTCTGCCCTTAGGGAGTACATGGTTTAAATTGAGGTGGGGGAGAAAACAAGACAACAACCACTGAATATGAGATACATACAGAGTAGACTCACTAGGAAAAAGAAAAGAAAAGAAAACTCAAGGTCAGACACTGTTTTTTCTCCCTTCCATCTTCATTCTTTCTGATTTATTTCCTAATAAGGGAACAGAATCTTTGAGTCCTGAATTTGGATTCATAAAGATGAATTTAAAAATTGTTGTACTTACTCACTGTTCAAGTCTCTTAATCTCTATCTCCATTTCCCCACTTCCCCAATCATTCTCCAATGGGATAACGGTAGCATTGACCTGTCTAGGTTGGTGGTGAGACTGAAAGCACTGTTATCAACACATCACCTAAATACAAGAATTATTTAAAACCTGGATAGAGAGGCAGTATCCAGCCAAAGCCAGCAGGACCAAGAGAAATGATGAATAAGATGAGAAGCTTTCTAGCTCCTGGGCGAAAGTGCTAAAGATAAGGTAGAAATACCTGGAGTTAAGCAGGTTACCTGGGCAAGTTTCCACTTCCTTCACCGACACATGTATTTGAATATATTTACATAGAAAAGCATTGTAAAGAACAGAATGTAATCTCTCTGGCCAAGAAAATACCAGCTTCCTGTAGATGCAGCTGGGAGCTTTGGAGGTTTTGTTTGTTTCTTTTCTATGTTTGTAGCGTGTGTGAGTGTGTGAGTGTGCTCTCTTTAAAGTATTGTAACAAAAAAAAAAAAAAAGAATCAGACAATGGACTTGGCACTTTCCCTCTCTGGTCATATTTGGGCACAATTGTGAAAATGCACAATGAACCCTGCCCCTTCCATGAAATTTTCTGAAGACTTTGGCTGCCTGAGTACAAAGCAGCAGCATTTGGAGCTCCTAAGCATCTTTTTGACGCCTTCAAATGGCAGCAAGCATTCACTGCCAGCCTCCTGGGGGTATACAGTCAGACTGGCATCTACCAGTCAATGCCAAGTGAGCGCTTAGAGCTCCCTCCCCCGAGCTGGGTACAAGATGCCCCCTAAAGGGAGAGGGCTCTTCTGATGAAGTGATTCCTCAGTACCTGAGAGAGAACATGGAGGTGAGAGGCTCTTAGAGCTCCAGATCAGAACAGCCTCTCTGCCTCCGGCACAGGGAGAGCCACTGAAATCATCACCAAAGTCAATCCACTGGGAGAAAGCAACAGGGTCCTTCCCTTCAGCAACATCATTTAATCTGACAATGGGGTTAAGGGTTAGGGCTGGTACAACTACTGTCTGCCCTCAGGGAGTACATGTTTTAAATGGAGGAGGGAAGAATACATGGTAACAACCACTGAATATGAGATCCAGAGAGAGGAGATGAAAACTAATTAGAGAAGGAAGGCACTGAAGTGGGCAGACAGCTGAATAATTGGGTCTGTCTTAAAGGAAATAAGGGAAGGGGAGGACTAAGCAACAGGACAGATAAAACACGCAAAAAGCAAAGCCAGAAGGTACAATGAGTCAGTTTGGAGTATGGAAAGACTTGAACTTCCAAACTGCCTGAGATAGTGCCGTGTGATCCTGAGCAAGTGATTTAACCTGTCAGCCCCAGATTTCCCATCTATAACATGGAGATAATAATAGAACTCACCTCATAGGGTTGCAGTGAGCATCTAAAGAGAAAAGATGTGAAAGGAACTTTGGAAATATTAAAGTATTATATAAATGTTGGCTAAGGCATTGATGATGATGTCCCTGTTCTCAAGGAGCTTACATTCTGTTGAAGGAAGGAGGGTGATATGCACAGAGGAGAAAATCCCAAATAGTGGGAAAAGGAGAGCACCAAGATCTGGGAGCAGCAGGGAAGGGATCTCATAGGGAGTGGGATCTGAACTGAACCCTGAAGGACGCTGAGGATGCTAAGAGAGAGTAAAGAGAATGTCTTTTAGGGATGGTGCAAGACCTGGGGAGAATGCTTCATTCAGGGAAGAGCATCGGGAAGAGAGGACGCAAGAGCAGCCCTGTCCAATAGATTAAGGAAGGTAAGTTGAAGCCATATTGGGAAGACCTTTCTTTCTTTAATGCATAGACTTTTCAAGTCAATAAGTATTTATTAAGCACCTACTGTGTGCCAAGTATTGAGAATATAAAGACAAAAGGGAAAATGTCCTTGTTTTCAAGGGGAGAGTTTATTAAAAAAACAAAAAACAATATGTGTATTGTGTATGTGTGTGTGTGTGTATACATAAAATGTGTGTGTATATATATATATAACAAAATATAATATATAATATAATATGCAATATAATAACATGTTATAATAATATAAATATAATAAATAACTGTATACAAATGGGTATACCCTCATATTTGTATATCATTATACATATACAATGTATACATATATTGTATAGATATAAAAATGTGCACATGTGTGTATACTTTATATATACAGATATACACATGTAAATGTATATGTGTGCATAGGTATACATGCATATTTATCTGTGTGGCTATATATAAATGTATATACATATATATAGATATATAAAAATAAATTATAGATATATCTATAATATACATATAAACATGTATAGGTATGTATACTTTGATACACACAACTTATAGATCATGTGTAGATATACATGTATATAAATTATGTATATAGATATATACACATATCGATATATATGTGTGTGAGCATACGATATGCATCTATACATGTATGGGAGCACAGAATATGCATATATATGTATGTTTACTATATAATACAACCTTATTTTCATTAAATATGTACCTATTTGTGTGTATATCACTTATATATAAAATTACATATAGTACATCATCAATATATCTGAACATATATTCACACACATGGATATTTAATGCAATATAATGAATTTTTGGAAGAGAATGCTCTCAGAGATTTCAGAAGGCAGTAACTGAGCTAGATTTAAAGGAAATTGGGGAGACTGAGAGATAGAAGGTTCAGTGGACAGCCCCTGGAAAGAATCCAAGATGGCATATGGAATCATTTGTAAGGAATGGCAAGAAGTCTCAGCTGAAGAATCTGTATTTTATCTTAGAGACAATGGGGAGAGACACCAGTGATTATCAATGGGATAGCAATATGGTCAGACTTTCTCAGTGGCAGAGATTAGCCTGTATAAGAAAAATTCAAATCAATTCATTAAATGGTTATTTTGGGGCAGCTAGACAGCATAGTAGATAGAGAATCAGGCCTAGAATCAGAAAAGGCCTGAATTCAAATCCAGCCTCAGATACCTACTAGCTGTATGACCCTGTGTACTTCAGTTTCCCTATCTGTAAAATGAGCTGGAGAAGGAAATGGCAAACTATTCCGGTATCCTTGAGGAAAACTCCAAATGGGGTCATGATAATTGGACATGACTGAAACATGTGTAATTTGAATGTAATCCTTCATGCTACTACTAAGAATTGAGAGGGGGAAATTGTTCTTGTCCTTTAAAAGCTTAAAATCTACTAAGAAGTGGAAGATAACTTTTATCAAAGAAATTATTATGGTAATTTTAAATGGAATCTATTAGCACTTGGAGAATTGCCAAACAAACAAACAAAAACCCTTATCCTTTTAGGAAAAAAACAACGGACACGTGATTTCATCCCTTTGGAGAGCTCCCAATGAGGACTTTCCTCCACTCTAGAAAAAACATGACAGCCATATTTCTGCTATGTACTATACATTTTAGAACATTGGCTTTTTGCTCCGTCTCCTGCCTCTTCTACTCTGATTAAACTGAGCTATTCTGGCTGTATGCTCCTTCATTCTCCGTCCCAGATTGGCTGAGTGTATCAATCCCAGCTTTTGATAATGGCAGCAAGGAAGGCACATTCCCACCAAATGAAGAAATATCGAAGCTTTCCACAACAAACACATTTTCCAGTGGATAAGCTTTCACCAAGTAATTATTTCCCTTTCCCCCTCCCCTGGAAAGATTACTGATTGCCTTCCACACAAAAACTAAGAGAAGGCCATTTTATCTCCGCTGGTCTTGTGCAAACCTCTACTTGTTACCATGAAAAATGACAAATTTGCCATCTGATCAAAATGTTAACAAGGTAACCGTCAGTGAGATGGATCACTGACTGTCACTGTGAGCTAGAACATGAGGATGCATGGATATTTCTCAATGTATTCACTGCTTCCCCAATGTTCACTAACAACATTTCCACTGCGAGTGTCATCAATCACACAGAAATAACAAGCTGTATGGGATCTCCAGGATATGATAGATTTGTTTGAAAGGCACTATCTGCAAGGTAGAAAACAATTGATAATGATCTATAGGAAGGCCTAATCAACTGCCATTTGCTATAATGGGCTAGAAGAAGCTAAGAGATGAGATCTTATAGCAATTTGATATTTAATCCCTCAAACGAAAAAGGGAGGGAGGAGGATGGATGGATAATATGGAAGGGTCACATATTTTGAATAAAGTTAATAGTAGGATTCAAATGAGGTCATCACATATTACAGTGGAAGACTCAGATTTCATCCCAATCTTGCTATGTATATGGTACAAGATGGTTCTTTGAATTAATTAAATCTATAGATCAACTCACTTTTAATCAATTGAATAGTCTTGGTGTTCTCCAATACATTGTGGAAAAGGTGCTGGATTCAATTCAGAGAGAATCTACATATAAATCTTCATTTTGTGAGCTTGGGAGAGTCACTTGGCTCTCACCTAGCTATACAAAGGGAATGATTAGGAAGAAAACTTAGGTTCAAGTGTAGTTTTATAACCTTATATTCATTAAATACATACATATTTGTATGTATATCACCCATATATAAATTTACATATATTAAATAATCAGTATATCTGAACATATATTCACACACATGAATATTCAATGCAATATAATGAATAATGTAATATAATAAAGAATACGTAGTATATGTTAGAATAATGTGATATAATAAGTTGTGTTTGAGGATATATTTATGAATATTGTTATATTTTATTATATATTTCTTCTGAATATAATTATAAATGTACATTTGTTTTCCTCATTAGAACATTAATTCATTGAGAAGAGAATATATTCTGTAACCCCAGTGCTTAGGATAGTGTCTGCAACATAGTAGAAAAAGAAAAAATGCCTGCTGTTGGATTGGTTTACAGTTGTATGATTCTAACCAAGTCATTTAACTTTCCCAGGAATTAACTTCAGCATCTGAAAAATAAGGGGATTGAACAAGATCGCCTCTGGTGTATCTTTCAATTCCAGACCTCTGATCCTACCAAGATGACTTGGACAGCCACTGGCCTTTCTGAGCCTCAGATATAAAATTAGGATCAATTATATTGAAATAAGGTTATTAATTTTAAAAATCCTATAGATTAAGAACCCCTGCTTAACACCATGAATGGTTAAGAATGGAAAATTCACACCAGCATTCTCTTTACCAAATTAATTTAACCCAAGAAATAGCACACTGGGGTGCCATGAAGAAGGACCCCAAAAGCAAAGTTACCAGCTGGTGCCTTCAGTAAGTGTCTGAACCTCCTTCATGGGGCCATGAAACATGGCATTTGCTGGGTAACAACAGGAGCTTGGCCAGAGCCAAGGAGGCTGTCAATGTGCACTCCAGTTAGAAGGAACATGTTCATGACCAGATTGAATCGAGTTCACATCACATAAAAGTGCTTCTAAAGGTAGAGAAGCGCTCAGAGCTTGGGCTCTTTGGGCCATCCTTGATGTCAGAGCTCAGAGGGGCCCATGTGGCTAGAATTAAATGCAGAGGGAACTGTGATGTGTTCATAGCAGTTAATTGATTACATTGATCAGCAGAACAACAGGTGAAAGGTATTTACTTTAATATTAGTTAAACCAAGTTAGTTTTCAATGAGTTTCTGCTGTCACTGATTGATTGGTTTGGGAAGGTTTGGCTTTCAAAGGGGAGAACACTAGATCAGTTTCCTGAAGGTCACCATTTCCATCCAAAATCCTTGATGTCCCTTTGGGCCAAGGATAAGTACAATTGGGGATTAATAGGTTGTTAGGACCCACAGACTAAAGAAGGACTGCTTTCCCCTTGTCTTAGAGGAGACTTTGAAAGGGATGGGGTTAAGAGTAGAGACATGAGCTGTAGACCTGATTGGAGCAGGAAACCTAGGGCTACTCAATGATGCCATCATGAAGAAGGATGACTCCAGGGACTGAGACAAGAGAATCTCCAGCCACTGCACTTTGGGGTGATGGGTAGTGACCCCCAATTCTTCACTTCTTCCTCTCATCCTCCTTCCACTGAGAGAGCTATTGCACCAAGTTTTCTGATCTTTTGAACCAAATCAATTCCAATAGAGCAATAATGAACTAAACCAGCTACACCCAGGAAAAGAACTCTGGGAAATGACTATGAACCACTACATAGAATTCCCAATCCCTCTATTTTTGTCCACCTGCATTTTTGATTTCCTTCATGGGCTAATTGTACGCTATTTTAAAGTCTGATTCTTTTTATACAGCAAAATAACTGTTTGGACATGTATACATATATTGTATTTAACTTATACTTTAAGATATTTAACATGTATTGGTCAACCTGCCATTTGGGGAAAAGGATGGGGGGGAAGGAGGGAAAAAGTTGGAACAAAAGGATTTGCAACTGTCAATGCTGAAAAATTACCCATGCATATATCTTGTAAATAAAAAGCTATAATAATAATAATAAAATTTTCTGATCTTTGATTCTGTTTAACCACTGCTAATGCCAGCTTATTAGGAAATAAAAAAATTATCGCTCATAACAGCTTCCTGCTTGTATGCATCATTATTTGTGAATAGGGACCTTCAAAAAAGAGACAGACAGTAGACATCATGCAGACAGAAAGAGGGACAGGGAGACAGAGAGACAAAAACAGAGAAATGCAGTTTAAGTTGTTGGGGAGAAGAGCAATGTGAGAGAGAATCTTATTTATCTTTTTTTTATCATTTTTATTTTTAGATTTCCAAAATGAAAGTCAAAATTCTCTTTAGGCAAATAAGCAAAAAGTAGTCTGACCATTTGATAGGATGACTCATCCTATACTGTGCCCCATGTTCTCCCTCCACAAATGCTCAAAGACACCCTCTCTCTGCTATAGAGGTAGAGGTAAAGATAGGGACTAAAGAATGAATCAAAAAGGGGAGGGAGGGGGAGGACAGAGAGAAGGGTAGGCACTTCTCCCTCAAAGGAGAGGGAGAGACCCTGCCCTCTTGTAGGAGTTCACCAATTTTTTCACCTCATACTATCCATGCTCACAGATTTTCTCTCTGCTTGTCTGTTTCCCACATTGTAAAATGAGAGGCTTGAACTTTCCAAGCTAATTAATACTTGATGATTGATTGATTTTAGTTCCAACATTCTCCAATTTGGATCAGATTTTAAAAACAGAAAAAGAAAAATCCAGTGTCTTAAAAATGAGCGACAAAAAAAGGTACCGAAAATATCTTCTTAAGAAGTCAAAGGAGTAGAGAAAATATGCCATTAAGAGAACATTTGAAAATAAAAACTGCAATATTAAACTCTCTGTCTGTTTCTCTGTCTCTGTGTCTCTCTGTGTGTCTGTCTCTCTCCTCTCTCCCCTTCTGTCTCTGTCTGTTTCTCTCTTTTTCTCTGTGTGATCTCTCTGTCTCTGTTTCTTTGTCTCTGTCCTCTCTGTTTCTGTCTTTGTCTCTCTGTATGTCTCAGTCTCTTTCTGTCTCTCTCTTTCTCCTTCCCTCCCCAATCCTGATCGTTTCTAACCTTTTCTTAGCCTGAGAAAAATAGCACTAAGAGAGAAAATTAGGGGATGGAGACAGGGTACAAAGGTGATTGTTTGATTGGCTTAGAAAATTCTCTCAAGGAGAAATGGACTTCTTTGCTTTATCTTATAAAAATGGGACTTTGCTAATTAATTCCACATCTAAACAAGATAAGACAAAAAGCATCCCTGCCTGTATATTTCTGAATGGGCAATAAAATTTTCTTGTCTTTTATTTTTTTTTCTTTTTGCTTCTCTAACAACACATTAGACAAGACAAACTTTCAGTTGCTAATAAGAGCAAAATGGAATGAGGAAAAATATTTTTATCATCAGGTGTTTGGGAATTATTCCATATGATGAAGTGCTTTTGTTCCACACTTTCCTTTTCAATAATAGTAATAATAAAAATGCATTTCTCACTTTCAGCCAGTTTCCAACCAAGGTGTGTTTATCTTGCCAACTGCAGAAATTAAATATGCCATCTTCTTAGATCCAGACTTGATCGATGCAGCATTCCCTGAAAATGTTTGCATTCAGCATAAAAACACTCAGAGAGCGGAGACAAAACATTTGCCGAACACTTGGGTCTTCATAGATTGGAATATATAGAATTCATACAAATATCCTTAATCCATCCCTAGGCAATGCTTTTTTGTTTGTTTGTTTGGAACCATGCCCATTATGCCCTACCTCATATCTTCACTTAAGTGGATGAAAGAAGGGGAAAAGTATTAAGAAGATTCAAGTGCTGGAAACAAGGTTATTGGAAGTCGGGGATCATTATGGAACATTGTTCTCCCTAACAAGCCTAGCAACTCGTAATTGAGTTTCAAGCAGTCTCCAAGGTGGTGCTTATTGGAGAAAACTAGACTTGGCATGGTGTCTACTTTCCCCTTAATTACATCACCCTAATGAGACTCTTTTTTATTTTTTTTTCCCTATAAAGCAAATTGGTTCCTTGAGACAGAGCCACAGTAATGAATGTCTGGGAAAGATTGTCATGCTGAGTGGTAGAAGGAGGGGAAAGGTTATGGTTCCAAACAACTCTGGACAAGGAAAGGAGCCTGGAAACAACAAGTTCCTCCTGTGATTAGGCGTGTTGAGTTCTGGAAACCACGGTTCTATGCCTAGAAAATATGTAAGTAAAGCAACAAATGACTGAGTCAACTGAACTTGCCTCCTTTTATTATCCTTGCTCAAGCACGACTGTCCATTGTAAGCAGGCAGTCTTGTGCTCCACTCCTAGAACTCACCTGAACCTCCAAATTGCTTCTGACAGAAGATAGAACCAAATTCATTTTGAAATTGTGATTTGGTGGATGGATGGTAGTGGAAATTGAAGGCAAAACTTTTTCCTTAGAAATATCAAGGCTGAATTGAGTAAAATTCCATTTCTCCCCTTAAAATGTGTCCTGCTCAGTTTAGTTGAACTGAATACAGTAGGAAGTATAGAATAGTGGGAAAATTGTCAGAACTGGAATTGCAGGACCTAGGTTCACACCCTTACCACCTGGGTGGCATGGGGTGACTTTATTCACTTCTCTGTGCCTCAGTTTCTTTACTTGGGTTATATGACCACTAAGGTGCCAGAAAACATTGAGATTAAAAGAAGTGAAATTCAACAAGTATTCCTTAAATAATTACTATGTATAAGGTGATAGATGGTAGATATCTCTGGTTTTTAAGACTTTCAGGAATGTTTATTTGCCACAAGGAATCAGCAGTGAAGATATTCAGCCAGAATTTCTCAAATCTTTGGTGGAATTTCTTATTCTTTTTTTTTTTTTTCTGAAGCAATTGGGTTTAAGGGATTTGCCCAGGGTCACACAGCTAGGAAGTGTTAAGTGTCTGAGAGCAGATTTGAACTCGGGTCCTCCTGACTTCAGGGGTAGTGCTCTATCCATTGCACCACCTAGCTGCCCCATCCACTGCACCACCTAGCTGCCCCAGGGAGTTTCTTATTCTGATTAAATTTGGAGATGGAGAGCCTTGATCCTCTCTTTACTTATAGCTCATGTGAGTGACATGGGGCAAAATATTTCCTCTCTCTGAACCTAAGACATCTTATCTATAAAGTAGGAGAGTTAGAGTGGATGATCTTTAAGATTCTCTCTCTTTGTAGAAATCTTACAAATCAGGAGTTTTATTGGCTGTGTCTCCATCTGATAGCAGCTCCCTTATGTCCCTCCAATGGCTAATGGAGGCAGGAGCCCTATAATAACATCTTCATAGAGATTCAAAGCTTACTTGAGCAATAAGAGATCCAGACATTATTTTGGTGCATTGGGAATAAAGCAGAGTGGATCTCTTGTGTGGTACCAGTGGTTAAAAGAAATCAGATTCTTGGCAATTACTACTTGAGAAATCCATAGGAGTAGCCGTGAACCCAGAGCAGAATGTTCCTTGGCAAAAAGATCCAAGATAGATCTCAGATAAAGGGCTTTGTGCAACAGGTATTACTTAACATGAAAATATTTCCTTTGTTGTGACTAAGGGCTTGTTTTCTTTGATTTTTTGGTGGGGGAGAGTATGGATTAAGTATTCTGGACTCCTTCCGCCATAGATTCAGAATCCCTCTGTAATTTATAATCTCTGAGTTGTAGAAGAGGTTAAGCCTTATTCACATAGCCTCAGAGACAGGACATGAACTTGGGATCGCCTGATTCCAAACCAACCCTCTCTTTGATTTCCACTAAATCCCTCTTCTTCTCACAAAGCTCTTGGAGTCCAGCATCCTTTCTACTGGATTTTCGCCTTTGATTATGAAAAATGAAGGTTATTAGAATGAACACAATCTGCATTTCTTAAAAAAGTTATTCAGGACCTTGATTTTATAGGGATCTCCTAATGAGGAATTTGTCTCCATTCACAAAGCACCCACCTTCTTTCAGGTATTTAGATCAGTGCAAAAGCCTCCCAATGGCTCACTCTTCCTTCCAGCTCTCATCATACCACTGCATCCTATGTACCACTGGCAAAATAATATTTCTTAAAGACATATGTAACATGTAACTCCCGTGCCTTCTTATAGACTCTAGAATAAACGCAAACTCCTCTGCTTTGCTTTCAAAGTCCAACCCTGTCTGATTTCACCTCCCTTTCCAGCTTCATTGGACATCCCCCCACTCGCTCTTGACCCTAACCATCTTTCAATCCCTCCTAACGCCACTCCATCCCCTCCCTTTGTACCTTTTCATTCGCCATCTCTAGAGCCTGGAGTATACTCCTCCCCTCCACCTCAGAGTCCTTCTACTCCCTTAAGAAGCAGTTCAAGTACCATCTTCTCAATGAAATCTTTTCTGACTCTTCCTTAACTGCTAGTGTCCCTTAGCACTCTCCCAAAGTACCTTGCACTTAACATATACATGTGTATAAATATAATATGTATCAATTGTATGTATACATGAATATTTGTGGGTCTATGTACCTACTACATGAGGAAATACACATACATACATACAGTGTGTTACTGGTGCTTCATCCATTTTAGATAATGCATATGTGTGTTTGTACACACACACATGTATACATATACCTCTCATAAGACCATACAACACATAGCAACATGTGTACCTATACAAGGTACATGCATATATGTAGCCATATGATACATGTACACCTGTGTTTGTATGTATATCTCTTTATATGTACTGTATTAATATATACAATATAACATATAATGTATATACATATATGTAATGTATTTTATATATACGTATACATGTATATGCATACATGTATTTGTATGTGTATGTATTTATGTGTGTATACATACTATGTATAATGTATATGTAGATATATGTGTATATACTATGTGCAAACATATAAATACAAATGCATAAATTCATGCATGTATGCACAATACATATATATTAATATAATGTAAAATTGAATGTAAATTCCTTGAAATTTGGGATTATTTGCTTCTTTGTGCCCCTAAGTGTTTCCTGGATTGATTGAAAAACCTGAGTCGATGATACTCTTGGGGCATCGTCTGGAAGTGATGGTTCACACAGCCAGTATGTGTCAAAGCCAAGACTTGAAGAGCTCTTCCTGACCCTGTGCCCAGTCCATTAGCCAGACTTCTTCTCCTGGGACAGAATTTTTAAAAAGCAAGTCCCAGCAAAGTGAAGATTTGGAAGGTCCGTCAATTGCTAGGAATCTCTGGTAGCACTTCATCAGTCTTTTCTGACTGGCTAAGAGAGCCGCAGAAAGTGTATTAATTGGCAATTAAGATCTTTTAGGAAATGCATTAAGTGCATTTACTGTAAAAATTCTGGAGGGGAACATTCTGAAGTCGGGGCTAAAAGCAGACCTTGGTTGGATGGCTGCTCGTCACCATGCTCCATCCCCAGTAAAGGCTGCTCGCTGCCAAATAGGTCCCCTCAGATAGAGTTGATTTACAGCTCATTCCCACCTGAGAGAAGGTGCCCAATTAGGCGGTGACCTTGGGGAAGGGGAAAAAGGCTGATTGTTTAGAAAGGAGACAGATTTAACCAAGCTAGACATGACCCACTAATGGCTGAGCTCTTGACCAGAGTGGGATTTATTTATTCCGGTGTTTTCTGAGCATTCTGATGCCCCCGGGGTCGGGAGAAGAGGAAGAAATTAAGAAAGGAAGACATATTTTAGGGCTTAGATCAAAGCTGCTGGATGTTCATCCATTTGGGGATGTAAAGTCTCACGTCTACAACTACTTACAAGACCTTCCTTATAAGTTTTCTACTTTGGATGCTATTTTTTTAGTCCCTTAAAAACAGGGTTAGGGCACAAGAAGAAAGAAGGGAGGAATTTACATAATAACTTTATTATATTTTTAAAAGAAATAGTGAATTGTACATAATAGATTTGCAATTTTATGTGCAATCATCTCTTTTTCTATTCTGCTATGCTATGGAAATGCTTGTTTTATTTCTCAAGTTAGGAAGAAAATACATTTTAAACTTTTTTTTTGTGTGTGTGAGGCAATTGGGGTTAAGTAACTTGTCTAGGATCATATAGCTAGTAAGTATTAAGTGGCTGGGGGTGGATTTGAACTCAGTTCCTCTTGACTTCAGGGCCAGTGCTCTTTTCACTGCATCATCTAGCTGCCCCAAAAATAAATTTAAAAAAAAAAAAAAGCTTCCCAGTGATTCATCTGCCAGTTGGAATAGTTAACTGTGGGGCAATTTTGTTCTTCCTTCAAATGACTTTCTTAGGTTCCTGGAGGTGGAGGGTGGCGGGGCAAAGAGCAAACAAATCAAATTGCTGTATTATTCATCCCCCAACATTGGATATTACCTCATGATTACTTCTCACAAGATACCAAGATTCTATCTGTCTTAAAGTTGTTTTTATGGTGGACAGACACCATAAGAGAGAAGGATGCTCTCTTGGCACAAGTAATTCCATTTCAGTTAAAAGGAAAATTAAAGACATCTCATACTTAAAACTCGCCATTCTTACTATTTTGTACCCCCATGGCCTTCTATGGACAAAGAATGAATCCTACTCCTTATAATTCTGTTTTCTTCCTAAGAAAAACAAGGTTTTTGTCTTGTTTTGCTTTTTTGTTTGTTTGTTTTTTTCCCTAGAGTATAAAAGCCCTCTTCTAGTTGAGAGGATTCTTCTTCTGCCTCTTTCTATAGCTATATTTCTGAATAAAGCTTCCATTGTCCTAAATGCTTAATAGATAAGTGTTGTTCCACATCATGTTATCAACCAGCTTGAAAAGTTTTCAGTGATCATTTGACAGGAAAAAAACCACAAGTATTATTTAGAGCCCAATTTAATTTAATTCAAGGCAATTAACCAAGAGCCTACTATGTGACAGATGTTGGGTTAGATGCTGGGAATATACAAGTAAAGTGAGAGTGAGGAATGTGTCTGTGTGTGTGTGTGTGAGAAGGGGGGGTGCAGAGAGAGAAACAGAGAGACAGAGAGAGAGAGAGAGAGAGAGAGAGACAGAGACAGAGAGAGAGAAAGAGAGAAACAAGAGACAGAGAGAGAGAGACAGAGAGAGAGACAGAGAGAGACAAAGAGAGAGAGAGAGACAGACAGACAGAGACAGAGACAGAGAGACAGAAAGAGATCCCTGTAATCAAATATTGCTCCTAGTTTTGTTCTTGGTGGCAGAATAGAACAGGCTAATTCCCATGACTCAAATATGTCATACATATATGTTATACAATATGATATGATGGAAGACATCTGTTGATTCAGTGTGGTATGATGGAAGTTCATTAAATAGAGAACCAAAACAAATTCAAATTCCAGCTTAGCCATTCACTAGCTACAGGACCACGAGCAAATATCATAATCTCTCTGTGACTCAGTTTCCTCATCTGTAAAATGAAAGGTATGGAATTGAATTTAGATGACTTCTAGGATCTCTTTTAGCATTCCGTGGTTCCCTTGTCCTATGTCTTCCCTTGTTTTCCCTCCAGTCTTATCTTCTACATGTTAAACATCCCCTGGAACTTCAACTAATCCCTGTATGATATAGATTCAAGGGTCTCCACCATTCAGGTAGCACTCCTCTGGATTCTCTTCATCTTTTCTCTGACTTTCATTTCTTTGGAGCAAGATCTTATTCCCACAGCTGCTATGTCAATAATCTATTGACCCAAGGGCACAAAATGGGACAGTGAATGCTCTCAGAACAGAGCCTGCCCCTGCTCCTTACTTAGTCTTTTTTAAAAATCAGCCTTGTTATTACTATTCAAGCAGAGAAAATAATGAGAGAAAGGAAAATGCATCTTCTTCTTCTGCATCAGCCAGAAAATAACAAAAGAAATAATAAATGTCATAGCCATCCTATTATAATAACAGATTAAAAAGGCATAAATAGAGTACTAATTAACAGTCGTAAAAACTCAAGTTAGCCAGATTGTTCATCTTCATATTCTGGGCAATAAAACTGGTTCATGAGTGAAAACAAGTCAAAATCTGGGGCCAAGTGCTACTGTATAAGAGGCTGGTCTGAAAGTCCAATCTGCATCCTCCTCAGATATGAGGGAAAAGGAGAGGAATGGTTGGTAGATGTAGAAATGAGGATGACTTTGGAGTCAGGAAGACCAAGTTCAAATCTGATACTTCTTATTAGCCATGTGATGTTGGTCAAAGCACTTAACCTTACTTGCCTCAATTTCCTCATCTTATAATAAATTGGAAAAGGAAATGGCCAACCACTCCAGCATCATTGCCAAGCAAAACCCAAAATGGAATTGGACATGACTGAAATGATTAGAAGGAACTCAGAGGACATCTAATCAAAAGTCCTTATTTACACAGGAAGAAACAAGTTTAAATAGATAAATCCTAAGTCATATAGGTACGAAGAACAGAGGCAGAATTCAAACTCATGTCCTTACTTCCCCCAAGAATTACAAATTATGGGCAGAAAAGTCATCATTTTTATTCTTTCTCTTTCTTGCCTCCTACCACCCAAGCCAATGAGAGACACCCATTGTCTTGGGCTGCCTATTTCTTGATAGAGTGTGTTCATTTTGGTTCCCTGAGTTGTGTATGGCCCTGCCCATGAACTCTTCCTAGATTTGATGCAGCCAGATGGTTTATTAGCATGGGAGGGCCAAAGTTAAGTTTCAAGTCAAGGTACCTTCATCAATAAAATCTTTTTTGATAAAACCTTAGCCTTTTCCTCAGAGCTAAGAAAAAATGCAGGCTGTGCTTTCTAATTCTAATCCTCAATTTGTTTCCTTTGGAGAGCTACAAGGGTCCTGTCCACCACCAAGGAAGTCTCTGAATATTGAGAGTCTAGAGTCAAGATCCTGAGATGGATGTGGAATTTTCTCTAATAAAATCACTTTTTTTCTTTTGGTAGGACTCAATCTTTCAGACTGGAACATTCACTAAATTCATTTTCATCTAGTATTGTTTGGGAATGAGCTATGCTGATTAATAAGGGAGTTTGGGGAATGGAAAGAACTGGGTTAAGCATCTGAAAGTGTGAGTTCAAATCTCAACTCTGACATTAGCTAGCTAGATGAACTTGGGTAAGTCTATAAACTCTTTGAGCCTCATTAAGTTTAATGAGCTTTATTATTAAGAACAAATGAAATTTACATTATAATTATATTACATTTTAAAAGGAATACCAAGTTACACACAATAGATTTGCAGTTTCATGTACAATCACTTTTTTATTATACTATGTTATGGAAATGCTATTTATTTATTTTAAATAAATTTTATTCCACAAATTAAGAATAAAATTAATTGAATAATTTAATACATAAGAAGATTGGACTAAATGGTAACTAAGCTTCCTACCTACCTGGTAACTAAGCTATGAAAACATAGGATTTAACAGAACATGTATAAATCACAAGGATTGGACTGTAAGTCAGGATGATGTGATTTAGATCCTGCCTCAAATAATCACTTATAACCCTGGGTTAGTCATTTAATTACTCAGTGCCTCAATTTCCTCATCTGTAAAATGAAAATAATAATAGCCATAACAATAGCAAATAAATTAATACACTTAAAGCAATAGTATTTTATACAGCAATTATAGCATTATACAAATGTGATGATGATGATGTCATAGATAGATTTGAGTTTTGATTAGGATTAAAGGAAGCGTTTCCAAAATTGAAAATTCCCACTGTGAGGAAATCTCAGCTGTCTCATGCCTTTGGATTTATCATTTTAAAGACTTTAGTTACAAAAAAGTATACTTAATATAGACTATGTGGGAAACAATTTATTTTTTTGATGACATAAAAGATACTTTAGGCTATCATAGTGTTTGAGAGTTATCACCATAAGCATCCATAATCATTGTCTGTAAATATATAACCGTGATGGTTTAAAAGGGATTTGAGCTGGCAGCATTCATAGAAGTTTTATATGCCAGCTTCTTTTTAAATAAACATTTATTCCCCAACTTTTCCTTCTCCCAACTTCAATTATTCTCCTCACTTTTTATATGCCGTAAAAAGAGCAATGAATCTGGAAGTAAATCAGAAAATGAAGGTTCAAATCCTAGCCCTGCCAGATACTTTCTGTGTGACTGGTTAAATCCTTTAGTCACCAGGAGCCTCCATTTCCCTTTCTGTAAAGTGAGATTGCTTCTGGGGTTCTTTACAAAAATCATGCACACACACACACACACACACACACACACACACACACACACACACACATTTATTTAGCTTTTCTGTTATCCCTCTATAATAATACTGTAGGGGGTTAAAAGCAATTACCCTTATCTCTTCCATATCACAACTTTCCCCATCTCAATTTTGATATATTGTGGGTGAGCATGAGAAATTAAATGGAAATTTTGAGGAAATTTTGTGGAAGTCACAGACAGCGTGTAAAAGCCAGCAAATGACACAGAGCCTATGACCAAATACTTAGCCTAAATCTCACAAGGTACTGTAAATAATCCATAAAAGGAAAAGAAAAAAAAAATCAGACTTTTTCTTTGGTAAGAAAGGAAAGCCAAAAATTTTTATGCTCATTTTCCAAACCATGGGGATTCCATACTGCTAACTCATGAGATATGGAAGGGATAACTGCACAACTTTTATGAAAAGTATTTTGCTTCAGGCAAGATGACTATTTAGAGAAAGGCATCACTGATTTATTTTTCCCCCTTTGTTCTCAAGTCTGGTTGAAAAAAACATTTCAAATCTGTCTGTAAAATTCTGTAGACTAGCAGACTGTGTCTGAATATCATGTTGGGGAGTGATTGGGAGTCATGGAACACTACATTCCCTGAAGAACTAAAAATGTGTCACTCAAAGAATAATGGAGAGAGTGTTGTACAAGCAGATTGGAACCCACGACAAAGAAGGAACAAGAACTATGAAGAGTGTGATATGGGGGGAAAGATTTGGACTTAGAGGACTTGGGTTCAAATTCTGTCTTTTTTACGTTTGTGAGCTTAGGGAAGTCACTTAACCTCTTTCTACTATTTCTTTTTCAGGAATGAGGAAGTTTCTTCCAATGAGGAAGTTGGTACTATGAGTTCTAAGATGTCTTCTAGTTATAGATTTATAATTCATTTATTATTTATTTATAATTTATATGTATATATATTTGTAATTATTAATTATTTATAATAAACAGTAAAGGATGTCATTGAAGATCTGTGGAATGCAAAAAGTAGATGGGAAATAGTCAATAAAAGTCAAAAACATTTATTAAATACCTACTATATGTCAGGCCATGTGTTAAATGTTGGACATACAAATTAAAAAAAGAAAGATAGTTCTGGTCTTTACAGAATTTAGAATCTAATGGGGAAGCTGAAAAGGGATAGTGGGAGAAAGATATCTGATATCTGAGTGAGACCAGGAGGGAGACGAGATGTCAATATCCCACATGGAGAGTAAGAGGGAATAAGTGATCCCCATGTGTTCAACTGCAGGCTTTCTATGCTAGGAGAAAATGAAGAAGGTCCCCAAAACATGGGGAGGGGGGACTCTCATGAACAAGAATATCATGAGACCAATGTACATGAGCGGGTCACAATCTACCTTATTCAAGAAAACATCAGTGAGTTCCTACATCCCCTGAGGGCATCTGAATATCTACCCACCAATAACCCAAATTCTGGAAAAAACACAATAACAATTTGTGGTAACTCAAAAAAGCCAGTGGGTTTAGAGTTTTAAAATGTCAATTCTGAATTCTGACTCTCCTTTCTGATATCTTTATAACTATCACAGCTATCTTTTCAGTGGCTATAGACAATGAAGTCAATTGAGCCAAGTTTCTCCATTTCAGTGATCATAACAAGATGCAGGAATGGTGTTCACTTTGACGTTGATCATTCTGAATTTAAATGGGGGCTCCAACTCATCATTGTGCTTTTCTTTGTGTTTACAGGTAGATTGCTATGGAGCCCCTTTTGTGTCCCTGAAGAACAGAAAGAACAGGTCCATTTGTGGAACAATTCTATGAACAGTCCAGCCCTGTTGGATTTTTGATGTTGATTATGAAGCTCTGTGCTTTTGAAAATGTAAATTATGCCATTCTAAAAATAGGAATCAATGATAAAGCAATTCTAATGATCCAAAAACACACTCAAAATGATCAACCTCAATTTTTTCACCTGGGACATCTATTTCTAGCCCTGTTTAAGAATATAGGATTAATCCAATACATTATCACATACAGCACACATGTCATTGGATAGAAATGGCCACAACTGAAGTGATTGAGTCAGAAAGGGGAAATAATTTCATTGAAATCCACTCTGACAATGACAGGTCATATAAAAAAGTAGGGAAAGAGTCTGAGGAGCCTTGGAGCTAGAGAATGCTAGGATAGTATAATTGAAAAGAACATTGAACTTTCAATCAGAGAACCCGAGTTCAAATCTCACCTTTGATGTTTTTAATCCCTGTGAACTCCGGGAATTCACTAACTCTCTCTGAGGCTCAATTTCTTTATCTGTTAAATGCGGCTATACGGCTATATGACACTTGGTATCCCTTACAAGGCTAAAGCTATGATCTTCTAATAAAAGCCAGAAAGGACCTTGAGATCATAAAGTATTACCCCCTCATTTTACAAAGGCAGCAGAATCCTTGTTTAATCTTTTAAATACGACATGTGGAAAATCCATTTGATTTCAATTTAGATTGTGTGTATTCAGTACTGAGCTGGAACCAATGGTTTGGGATGTTATTTTCTGATTGTACAGGAAGCTACAGATTGACCCTGTTAATTGAATTGATCAGTCAGTTCAGTCAAATTGATTAATTCAAACAACTAGTAAGTTTAATCAAATATTTATGCTCCTGGGGTTATGAGCTTTAGAAGTAGCAGGAACTTCACACACTATTCAGGACAACTTCAAAAACTGAAAATTAAGGAAAATGAAGTCAAAAGAATGGAAGTGACTTGCCTGAAATCACAAGAATGATGATGATGATGATGATGATGATGATGATGATGATGATGATGATGTGAATGACAGCTCCCACTTATGGAGTGCTTAAAACATTTTACAAAGAATTCTAATAAATTAGCTTACTTGATCTTCATCACACTTGTGAAATGGGTGGAATAATTACACACAATTTGTAGACAAATAAACTGAGGATCAGAAAGAAGGCTTCCCAGGTAAGAAATTGGAAGAGCCAGAATTCGACCAGAGGTCTGATGATTTAATGTTCCCACACCTAATTTGACAATATTTGTTTTTCTTTGACTTGTTGCTGCTGTTTTATCATTTCAATCATGTCTTTCTCTTCATGACCCCATTTGGGGTTGTCTTGGTAAGGACACTGGAGTGGTTTGTCATTTCCTTCTCCAGATCATTTCACAGATGAGGAAATTGAGGCACACGGGATTGTGCCGTGCCCAGTGTCAGACAGCTAGTGAGTGTCTGAGAAAAGATTGTTTGCAGGTCTTCTAATGAGTTGATAAACTCCATCAAAATAATAGAATAGATGGAAACACAGTGGAAAAAAGCATTGGATCTGGAATCAAAATATAAGCTTGAATTCTACATCTACTTATTACTACTGGAATGACTTTAGGCAATGCTTATTCTCTTTGCATTTTGATTTCTCCATCTGAAGTGGAAGGGGGTTGGACTAGATCACTTCACAGTCTCTTTTAGCTCTTGCTTTATGATCCTACAGCATCAATATAAAAAGATATTACAATTAACTTTTAACTGAAAATGTGATGGAAAGAACATAGCACCAGGAATCAAAGGACCTGGTTTCTAATCCTAGATGTATTTTTTACTAGCTTAATATTCTTGGACAATCATTTAAACTCTCCAACCAATTGGTAAAATCAGGGTAATGGACCATAGGACCATTAAGGTTGTTTCTAGTTTGATATACTATGATAAGAAAGTCTGCAATTGGGCTCCAAATACCAGATTGTGGTTCACGTAAAAGCCTTCTTAGAATACCAAGATTTGAATGAGAATAAATGCCAAAGAGGATCCAACCCCATTCTTTCAGTAACAGCTACAAAATGTATTTCTTAGAGGTTTATCCTTCAAAAGTCTTCCCAATGGCTCATTTCTTTTTTTTTTTTTTTAGTAAATTTATTTATTTTTAATACACGTTACTTTATGAATCATGTTGGGAGAGAAAAATCAGAGCAAAAGGGAAAAACCATGGGAGAGATTCAAAACAGAAAAAAAGTGAACATAGCATGTATAGATTTACATTCAGTCTCAATTCTTTTTCTGGCTGCAGATAGCATTTTCTGTCCAAAGTCTATTGGGATTGCCTTGGATCACTGATCCATTAAGAAGAAACAAGTTTTTCATAGTTGATCATTGCACATTCTTGCTGTTACTATTTACAGTATATTCCTGGTTCTGCTTGCTTTGCTCAACCTCAATTCATGTAAATCTTTCTAAGCTTTTCTACAATCAGCTTATTCATCATTTTTATAAAATAATAAGTTTCCATTACTTTCATTTACTATAATTTGTTCGGCCATTCCCTCAATTGATGGTCATTTACTCATTTTCTAATTCTTTGCTACCACAAAAAAGCCACTCCAAAACATTTTTGCACATGTGGGTCCTTTTCCTTCTTTTATAATTCCCTTGGGATACAGACCCAGTAATAGCATTGCTGGATCAAAGGGTATGTACAGTTGATAGCCCATTGGACATAGTACCAAATTGCTCTCAAGAATGGTTGGATCATTTCACAACTTCACCAATAATGCATTAGTGCTCCAGTTTTCCCACATCTTGTCCAACATTTATCATTCTTTTTCTGTCATTTTCCAATAGCTCATTTCTTAATTATTCCCTAAAAAGTCTTATGATCTGATTACGAGCCACAAAAAATCAGTGAATCCAGTCCATTGTTGCATCCATATAACATCAGATCACAATGTGACTCTGCCTCAGTCCACTATACTCATACTTGCCTGAATTCAATGAATTATTCATTTGACTTTTGCTGATGTGACAATTGGTGGTAAATGCAGTCATGGTTAGAATAGGAGGGTACTCCAGCAACCCCCTCCAAAACAAAAAAAAAAAAAAAGTAGATGAAGTGAGGAAAGAGAAAGAGGAAAAAGTAAGAAAGAAAAGAAATGGATGCCAGGAGATTTAAAGGAGGAGTAAGAAGAAGAAAGAAAGAAGAGAAAATGGAGAGAAGAAAGAATAAAAATGGACATCACGTTTAGGAAATATACATAAGAACATATGAAATAATGCTTTTGAAACCAAAGGCCTGCCATCTCAAAGATGCTCTGGAAAGATTAAAACTTGCTCACCAATAAGAAGGAAAAAGATTGATAGATTTTCTCAGAAAAAGATGAATGGGCTTAAAAACTTAGGGAAATATTTTAGGGCAAGTAGAGAACTGCATAGAGCAATAGTAAATGATAAAAATAAGTACTTTTCCCTAGACTTCACTAATGGAACCTCCAGTTGAAGACTATGAAATGGTTAAGATGCAAAATTGGAATCAATAGGTCTTCTCATGACTGACATCTGTACAAATTTAACCAACCTCAGGTCACCAAAGATGTGTTGACCTGAAGTCTGGAGTCATGGGCATTTGTTTCTAGAAACAGAGGAATTTATGATAGTAATTCAGCACCAGGTCATTTTGACCAGACATTACTGAAAGGTCATTCTGAAGGAGACTGGACTTATTGATCATTGAGATTTTCTAGGAAATAGTAAAAACAGGACAATGCAACACTGCAGGTAAGGTATATTTAATGACTATCAAATAGCAATAATTATTATTACACATATAATGTGATATTTATATCATATTATATATAAATATTATCAAATAATAAAAACAAAAATAATAGCTCACATTTATATAGTACATATTATGTGTCAGGTATTGTACTAAGTATTTTTCAATAATTATCTCATTTGATTCTGACAACAACTCTGGAAAGTAGATGCTATTTTATTCTTCCATTATACAGATGAGGAAAATGAGGCAAATAAAGGTTAAGTGACTTGTCCAGATGTCATACAATCAGTAAGTATCTGAGGCAGTTGAATGCAGTTCTTCCTGACTCTATACCCAGTGCTCTATATACCATGCCAGCTAACTGCCTCAAGAAATGGTTAGATGACTAGAATTATACAAGAATTATTATTTATGGAATCATTCATGTTCCTTGGTAAATAAATCCCTGGATTTTAACTACAGATCCCAAATATCCTTGAGAATTTGAGAAATAAATTATAGTGAACTAAAGTATAATTGAAGATAAAACTTCCTTGGATATAAAAATCTGAATACTCATAACTTCCAAATTATGTGGAAAAGAAAGATAAGTCAAAATAGAGACGTTCTTTCCAAATAGACTCAATTGAAGAAATAAAAACCTAATGGAGCCAGTATAAAAAGTATCCAATCACCATCATCTTGTCTACTCCTAGAGTTGTCCTGAATATCCCTTCAATGATGCTGAAGAAGATGAACTTCCATTTGGATAGTTTAATTCAGTGAGAAAAAGCGGTTATTTCATCTACTTTTTCAATAATCCATAGATTGTCAATTATAAAATAATGATAGTTTATTATTAAGAATAATATTATTTTCTACCTTAGTGTTTTGGTCCAAGATTATTTCAATCTGAACTTCATCAAAAAACAAAACAAAAAATATGAGAGCAAGATAATAATAATAATAATGTCACATAGATATAGCATTTTACATAAATATCTCATTTGTTTCTCTCAACAATCTTCAGGTTAGTGTCATTTTCTCCATTTTCCACATGATGAAATTGATTAAATAACTTACCCGGGATTACATAGCAAGTAAATGTCCTAAGCTCAACTAGAACCCAGTTTTTTGGGGAGTTCTGGCTTTTTGGAGGAAAATGAAGATCTGAGCTAAGATTCCAGTTTAGTCTCTCTATTATTTCAGCACACTTCCCACCATAGCATACTTTCTCTGGAATAAATTAAAAATGGTTTCTCCTGAATCTCTGACTCACTAAGTTTTCAGGGTCAGGGCAAATAGGTTGGGTAGTAGAAGGGACAACGGGTCTACAGGTGATTTTAGGCAAATACCTCTCTTCCTCACTTTTTCTCAGGTCCACAGTCTTATTGTCATCTGTAATAGGAAGTGGTTGGAAAAAATCCAACATTCTACATTTTCATCTATGAATATCCTGACAATGCTAAAAGAATTAGTTGGAAAATGGTAGGACAAGGTTGATTAATTTCATTATTTTCCCCCTCTATTTTATTGAGTTAAATTTGTTTCTTGGATCACAGATCTACAGCTGGGACAGGTTTTAGAGGCCATTGAATCCATCCTCTGTTCATTTTCCAGAAAAGCAAACTGAGGTTCAGAGAAGGTATTTTATTTATTACCCAAAATTAGGGTCCGTGTCAATATTCAGTGAATCATCATCTTACTTCTACAGCCTAAAAATGATTCTCTGCTCATTTGTATAATAAAATTATTTTCCTTCTACAAATTTCCTCATTCTACTCTAGAAATTAATGCAGTCTTCCCTTGGAGGAGGAAAAACAAAATGGAACCTAAGAATAAAATTTAGGGACGTAATGGCTAGCTCTACATTAATTGTTTCCCTTAGTTTGGGGAGAAAAGTGGAACTCAAAGGAAGTTACTATGTCCAAGTTTTGCAATTTGGTAAAATGTGGGGGGTCAAAGGCAAGACTAAAAGCTATCTTTATACTTGTTGTCCAGTATCGGCATCATGGGGATTTCTAGTTTCATAATGGAAGGAATTCCTACTGTTACCAATTTTGCTTCTCTATCATGCCTAGAGAATAGTTTTCCCACAAGAGAGGGACAACATTTTAACACAGCAGTGGTTTCCATACAAGAGGGACACAACTTTCTAAAATTTCATTTCTTCTCAGAGTGACAGAGTCATAATGGAAAATATCAGCCATGACTTTGCTTTATGCATTCTAGGATGTTCCATATGATAAGTTGTATAATTATGATTTTGTATAAAAATATAATTTTTTTAATTAAGAAAAAGGCATTCAGAGTCAAATATTTGGGGTTTCTACTCATAGTTGGTAATAGTTTATTTTTTAAAAACAATGCATAAGCCTTGTCATAAAAATAACATAATTTCAAATGGAAATGGAGTTAATGTTCTATTATTTTAAAATATTATTTTATCATTGTAGTTGCTATTTTAAGATTAAACATAAAAATAAGCTATTTTATTTTTGAAAGAAAACAATTATTTATAAAGTGTTAGCAAAATATTGAAATCAGGAAATAGTATTTGTGTCATGTAAAGTGAATGAAAATGTTAAAAAAAATAAAGGAATTTGGAAAACTGAGTCATTCAATTAAGTTAAAAATGTTGAAAAAAGCATACCATTCTCAAAATATTTAGAAAAATCCTACTATAGTTCAAAATAAGGGTAATTGTTCACATATTCACTATAATAATCCTAAATATACCCCTGTAAAATCTATCGTGTGGGATGGGAAGACAGAGCAAGGAGAGCCATGGATTAGAGCATTATTTGCCCATTTGTAAATTATAGGTCCAGGCTTGATAGCAGCCAGGGAGCCAGAAGGTGAAGCTACCAAAATCTTCTATTACCTGTAGCTTATCTTTCACCAATAAATGTTGCAATAGGGAAGAATCCAGGGGCCAGGATTCTGAAGAAACAGGGAAATGAGCAAGAGAAAGGAGAGGATCAGGAAACATGTAAATGTGAAGGCAGGCTCTTCAAACAAAAAGCTCAATGTGGCTTCTCTTTGCTAATCTCTTCTGTTATCCTTGGGGGTTCCTTGGCAATTATTCATCAGACACTGAGTATCCTTGTTAAAGAAATACTGCAGTCAATACTTATATAATAGAGACAATCATGTCTTCCTTTATCTCGTTTGCAGAATCAGGTTTCCCAGAAGGGAACTCTGCTACATGTAGGGAGGGGCAAGCTCTTGTCAAGGACACCCAAGGTTGACATTTGCAAAGATGTATTGGAAGTCAGATGGAAAAAAAATAGCTTTGCTTTTATCATGTATACAAGCTATAGGCTACATCACTCTAATAGAATGAAAACTCCCTGAGGTGAGAGACGGCTATTCATTTTGTCCATAATTTCCCAGCACCTTGAACGTTTCCGGCACGTAATAAGTAAGCTTTTAATATATAATTGATTGTTGGATTGGATCCTTCCATGGAAAAATTCCATAAAATATAGTTAAATGTGCCTTTAAAATACAGATAAGTATACCGGTGACCAATGCAAAACTTTATTTGCTGTTGCACATGTGTTGTCCCATCTGCAAATTTCTTTCACTAAATTTAGACCTCCTTGCACCTATAGGTAACTTATAGCTGCTGTTTACACGGATTCAAATGGAATCTAAATCAGGTTGGGGCTGAAAATGGGACTTAATCCGTTTAGGGCTTGAAGAACAGTGGGAAAGAAAGCAACAGATTTTCACTTCATCAGGAGGGAAATAGACTTTTAAGCAGCCAGTTGTGTCTGCGTCCAACAATGGAGCTTTACGTCTTTATACAATGACAAGTCAAATTGTCCTCCTGAGCCCAATTCCCAGTACCAGCCCCATTTCCCCATGATCACTTGCCTCCTGCCTCTGCTGCCTAATGGCCCTCACTGCCAAGGAGGGCAGTCAGTATGATTAAAATAACCATTAACAAAATGGTTGGGTAATTAACTTTTTTATATAGTTCTGGTCTGCAAGAAGTTGATAGATTCCTTTGTTCATTAACAATCTATTTAACAACCGTAAATTTAGAGCTGCTGTTTTCTTTCAACCCAGGGTTAAAGAGAGGAAGACATGGGTTATACTGCAGCAGACTCTGGGGCTAGGAAATTATGCATGAAAACAAAACAAAAAAACAGGCTAATATACAAGGTGTCCTATATTTCAGGAAAGTCACGATGCTTAACTTAGACATTTAAGTTAGCAAAACTTATTAAGGTCTGACCCTTTTCTGGTCAGAAAGCACCAGAGGATGCTTTCCACTGACTAGGAAAAGATATAGAATCCTAAAAAAGCAATGTTAGCTCATGGATGGAAGGCTGACCTTGGAGTCAAGCAGACCTGGATTCAAGCCCTATCCCTGGAATATCTTGGCTGTGGGACTTTGGACAAGTCATTTAAATTCTCAGTACCTACAGGCAAGACTCTAAGACTCTAACTTGCCAAGCTGCATTGCTAGATCTTCAAAAAACTCTTTAAACCAATATAATCATAGGATGAGCAAAGAAATAGATATATGAGCAAATGAATTCATAAATAAATGCTGATTTCATTTGTCAAGGAGAAGAGTTTATGCATGTAAACATTCATATAAATTTTATATGTGTGTATACATACATTTTTTATTTATACACTCTTCTTCTTGATATGTAAAGTCTTCACATCTTGCTCCAACTCATCTTTCCATTCTGATTTTCTGTGACACACCAGCCAAATTTTTCCTTTATACAGGTTAATTCCTCTTGCATTAGGATATTCCTTTCATCACTTCCTTTTAGCTACCTTGAAGATTCAATTTGATCAAGTGCTACTTCCTATAGAAAGGCTTTTCCTGATTTCAGTAGGGCTAAATCTTCCCCTTTCTTCTCAAATTATTTTGTCTTAAATCTGGCCTCAGACACTTAACACTTCCTAGCTGTGTGACACTGGGCAAATCACTTAACCCTAGTTGCCTCAGCAAAAAAAATTAATTAAAAAAAAGAAAAATTATTTTGTCTTATTTTACATATATATATATATATTTTGTATTTTCTTATCTGTGTAGATGGGATGTTATTTCTACTCTCTCCTATGCTTCCTCCAGATAGAATGTAATCTCACTGAGGAAAAAGACTTTATTTTAGTCTTCACTCTTTGTATCTCTAGAACTTAACACTGTGTTATATTTTATAGAAAATTAATAATTGATTCCTAGATTGAATTAAGAATCACTTTTTTGTTTTTAATAATCAATAGACATGTATTAAGTTCCTGCTATATTCTAGGTAGTGTGCTTAGTGCTAGGGATACAAAAAAAAGCAAAACACAGTCCCTACTCTCAAGGAACTTACAATCTAGGGAGAAAGAAACGATGCAAACAAATATATACAATGGAAGCTATATAAATAAGGAGAAATAGGAAATAACAAGAAGGAAGGCACTAGAATTAAGAAATTGGAAAAGACTTCCAGTAAAATATGGGATTTTATTTGGGACCTAAAGGAAGTCATAGAGGTCAATTATCAGAGTAGAAAGACTTCCAGGTGTGAGAAACAGCCAGAGAAAATACCCAGAGTCAAAAGATAGGGAGGATTTTATTTGAGAAACAACCAGAAATCCAGTATTACTACACCAAAGAGTACATAGCAGGTAGTAATTTGTAAGAAGTCAGGAAAGGTAGGAAAGGATTGGACTCCAAAGGACTTTGGATACCAAACAGAGCATTTTATGCTTTTCTATGATGAAAGGCTAAATGAATTATGTTATGTTCGTGTGATGGAATACTTGCATGCCCTAAGGAAGAATATGAAGAATTGAGGGAAGACACTGAAATAAAAAGAAGAAAGATAACAATATACACAATGACTGCAACCATGATTTCATGAGGTTAGGAGACAAGTGGAACAGGAGAGACATTTGACTTAACCCACACACATTTGTACATAAAGACTCAGGGCTGTTGTGAATCAAGACTCTAGAGCTTACTGGGGTACTCTGAGTTAATTTTACCTTCACGAGCACCACTCTGGGACAAAGCTATGAACTCTTTAGGTGAGAAGGCTAGATAAAAAATTTTAGGGATTTGTCAGGGAGTTTTGAGAACTTGGGGATTTTCTTGTTGATCTTTTTGGTATTAATTTAACTTCTGCTTCCCTTCCTGGACTTTTGTGTTGCTTTTCCTCTTCCTTTTAAAATCTGTGTTAAAAGGGATTCTTTTCTAAAAGAAGGAAGTGAAAGGGCTTTATGAAAAGGATCTGTCTGATCTGAAAAGAAAATATCACTAAATTAAGATATTATATTATAGAACCTTTTTTCCCCCTAAATGTAAGTATGACTAGTTATAAGTGCTGTAATTTGATATTTGGATCAACAGCAGGAATGG
Source organism: Antechinus flavipes (assembly GCF_016432865.1). Classification (NCBI taxonomy): domain Eukaryota; kingdom Metazoa; phylum Chordata; class Mammalia; order Dasyuromorphia; family Dasyuridae; genus Antechinus; species Antechinus flavipes. The sequence continues at coordinate 19,117,440 of NC_067398.1, forward strand.
GTGGGTAGCGAAGACACAAGACAGTCCCATCAAGCCATTCGTTGTCATGCAGTATCCATGAGCTGCCTGAAGCACTAACATATTGGATCCCTTAAGAAAAACTGCAAATGGTTGACGAGGAAAACTGGAAATATGATGCTATGAACCAAGTCCAAGAAAAGCTTGATTACTTATTTAGTCACTATGAAATGGCAAGCATGGGCTTGTGGTGTGGACTACTCAGTGGATAAGTATTCTGGCTATGATGAGAAGCAAGAAATTTGCTTGTGAAGATGAATGTTAATGGCCAAATGGGGTTGTGGGCTAATTGATCAAGAAAATAGCTAGAAATATCAAATCAACTCTTCTATAGCCAATCTGGTCAAGTTGGAACACATGAAAAACCGAGCTCTGAAATTTTTTTCAATCTCCCACATGGAAATGGAGACAGGCATTGACAATTTGCCATAGAAACACATTTTTTTTTTTTAAACTCAAACTCTGGCATAGACATCCCCAGTAGGAAGCCTGATATTTATTTTGGAATATGTTTCTAAGAGATTCATATTTTCAATTAAATTTTGAAACATGGAGCTGTGTTGGGCATGCAACAACATGGCCAGAATTGTACAAATTGTACAAAGCAACTCCCACTCTGGAGGAAGTCTCTTATGGAAGACATTCTTATTATATAATCTATAAAATATTACAAAAATATTGAAGGAGAAAAAAATTGTCTTTCCAACCCTTCCAGAAAGTTGTCAGGCATTTTCTGGGCAATGTGGCCTATCAAAGATTTTATATTTAGATCCACAAAAAGAAGATGGCACAATATTAGAGATGTAAGGAACCTATAAGATATAATCCAACTCACTCAGTGGTAAATTAAAATGGATGGGTCTCCTAAATATGAAAGTCAGGGCTCCTAAATATAAAATATACTGTGTATATGTTAAAACTATGATCCACTTTCAAAGAGAAAACAGTTTTTTTTTATTTTGTAACTTTACATACTTTTAATATTTTAATTCAATATTGAAATAAGAAATTAATACTGATCTATTTTATTTTTAAACTATAAGAAAGTTGCAATAGACTCAGAAAGTAAAAATATATGTGTATGTACATATATATATATATAGATATATATATACATATATGTATCAGAGAATAAATTAAACAGAACTATCCTTCCTTGTATTACAAATCATTTACCCCCATTCTGCCCTCTATTTCTTCTCTTCATTAGCTTGACTATCCAGTTAACCAATTTAAGAAGGCAATGTTTTCTATCCTTCAAACTCATTGTCTCCAGTCCCATTTTCCTTTCAAATACTTTCAACAAGCAATTTTAGATCACTCCCACTGTCAGAAATCTCTTCAACTCACAAACACTGTTGGAGAAATTCATGAAATCATGTCAACTGGGTATCTTGCAAGTCTTAACAAATAAAAATCCCTGTCATCTAACTTCAATTGGGCCCTTGGGCTATATGAGAATTTTTACTCATCTCTGCTTGATTTTGCTAATGCAAAAAAAAAAAAAAAAACCTACCCAAACAACCAATCTCTTTCATAGTAATCCTTGAATTAGGCCATTGCTTCATTTTTTAAAAATTGAAAGTATTTTTTAGACTTTATAATATTAATTTGGCCTATTGTACAGACAGCTCTTAATTACCATGTCAAGACAAAAGGCATGCATTGTTGATGAGTAGAGAAAAGGGAGACAGTGTGTGTGTGTGTATGTGTGTGTGTGTGTGTGTGTGGTGTGCACACTTGTGCATGTGTCCCAAGGGATATAAAGTTTTCTTTGTGTCATCAACATCCAGGTAAGTAAATGCTTTCTAGAGGTTTATTTTGTTAAACTGAATGAACTACAAAGAAACACTGTGTGTGTATGTGTGTGTGATTGTGATACAATGTAAGCTTGAAAGCAGAAATACCTTCCATTCTTTCTCTCTTTCTGCTCTCCCTGCCTTCTTCCCTCTCTCATTTCCTTCCTTCTTTCCTCTCTCCCTCACTTCCTTTGTTCATTCCTCCCTTCTTCTTCCTTCCTTTCTTTTTCCTTCCTACCTTCCTTCTTTCCTTGCCTTGCCTTTCTCTTCCTTCTTGTTTCCCTTTTATTCTTCTCTTCTTCCTTCCCTCTTCCTTCCTTCCTTCCTTACCCTTCCCTTCCCCCTTCTTCTCTTCCTCCCTTCTTTCCTTTTTTCTTTCCTTCCTTACTCCTTCCTTCCCTCCTTTCTTCTTTCCTTCCTTCTCCTTTTTTCCTGCCCCCTTCCTTCCTTCCTTTCTTTTTCCTTCCTTCCTTCCTTTTTTCCTTCCTTTTCTTTCTCTTTCTTCTTTACTTCTTGTCTTTCCTTTTCCTTCCTGCTTCGCTTTTTTCTTCTCTTCTTCTCCCTCTTCCTTCCTTCCCTCCTTTTTTCCTCCCTTCCTTCTTCCCTCCCTCCCTCTCTTCTTTCTTTTCTCTTCCTTCTTTCCTTTTACTTTTCCTTCCTTCTTTCCTTTTTCTCCTTCTCTTTTTCCCACCTTCTTCCTTCCTTCCTTTGTTTCCATCTTTTTTTTCTCCCTGCATTCCTAGCACCTAGTACAATGTCTGGCACATAACAATATTTGTGAAAGGAATGGATACATGGACACAGTCTCTCACAAGGATATCCAAAGTTATCACATCTCCTTCAAAAAAAAAGTCTTCAGATGTGTGAGTTTGGGGACATTTTCCCCCTTTGTAACTTGATGACATTATGGAATTGCCCAAATTTGAAAATCCCCTTGGTCCTCAAAGAATCAGTGGCATGGAGTCTCCAGGAAAAGAAGCAGCTGATTTTGTGAAGGGGCTGAGTGATGGCAACCACTGAGTGAGTCTGTACTAGCCTATTAATTAAGGCGAAGTTCAGGGATTCGGCAGTCAGGCAAATTCAATTATGGGTTCCCTAATGAACCTGGCTGTGCCAAGCCCAGTGGATATTTACTGACAGAAAGACTCTGCCCTACGGATTGCTCATTCTGAATTTTTCTTAATAAGAGACAGAAGTAGCCGAGGGAGAGAGCACCGCAGTAGGTGTCAGGGGACCTGAGTTCTAGTCCTGCTCTGTCACTTGTCAGGTGTGTGACTCTCCAAGTGACACAATGGATGGATTACTGGGTTCAGCATCCAGGAGACCTGGGCTCAGCTTCTCCTTTACATACTTAATAGCTATGTAGTCCTGGGCAAATCTCTGCCTCAGTTTCCTTATCTGTAAAATAAGGGGGTTACAGTAGATGACTCATTATCCCTTCCAGCTCTAGATATATAAGAACATTTTATTTCCTTCATTCTTCATTTCTATCTTATTAAGTGGGGGAGATAGTAGTAAAGGATAAAAAGATGTACCTTTAGATAGTGTCTACTATGTGCTTAAGTACTGAATTAAGGACTTTCTGAATATTGTTACATTTGATCCTCATAACAACTCTGAGAGGTTGATGCTATTATTTCCCCCCTTTTGCAGTTAGGGAAACTGAGGAAAACAGGGATTACATGATTGCCTAAATCACACATCCACAAAGTATCCGACGTGCTATTTGAACTTGATCTTCCCGATTTCCTACAAGAGGCTCAGCCCTCAGAACCACCAAACTGCCTCAGTTATGCATTTTGCACTACTTCCCAGGGCCATGGGAAGGCAAATAAATGCCTGTCATCACTAGGTTTATTTCTGAAGCTCTAGAAGGTGTTGGTTTTGTCTTTGAAGCCCTCCCTTGTGGTCCATCTGCTGGGCAGTTTTTGTTAGGTCTGCTTGTGGTCAGGACCTGTGATTTTATTGGTTTAAGGAGCTGCCTCTAACAATTCAGATCAGCAACTATTCTTCAACGGATCAATTACTAATCAATTTAGGATCTCAGGGAATTGTCCGGGACACAGCTCTAACCCAGGTCTTTCAATTCCAATGCTTGTTTTCTGTGTAGATCACTGAAGTCACTTATTGATCATCAAATGAATCAAATGAATTTTAAAAGCCAATTATGGTACTGCATCTTCTTTGCCATTCTGCTAATGCAAGCTCCATGTGGAAATCAAATTTTTTTTCTTGGAGGAGGAGAAGAATTGGACCACTGAATTCATTAGGAGAAGATTTTTATGGAGGATCTACCTCCTATCTATTTACATCATCATTTATGGTGTTAGAGAGGCAAATGGAGGTTCTGAGTTGTTAAGTTCTATGGTTCTAGGTCATACAGCCAATCTATGTGTCAGTTGGGACTTGAACCCCAGGCTTTTAACTTGAAAGATGGCTTGCTATCCAGTGTCCCATATCTTGGGACAAGGGAAGTGATTCATTAACGATGCTGATTGGTAAAGGACTATTACAAAGACTACTGAATGGGAGTTTCAGGGAAATGAGTGTGGGGAAGAGTAGGAGAAGTTGTTTTACTAAAGGAAATTTTACCAGAGACCCCAAATATTAAGGTTCGGTGGATCAAGGGCTGGAAGTAGAGTAAGGAAAACCTGAGTTCATATCCAGCCTTAGATACTACCTGTGTGACCCCTGACAAATCATTTAGCCCTATCTACTTCGGCTTTACTCATCTGTGGATAGAAATGGGGAACAGATAATCCTTGTTCCCAGAATTATCATGAAGATCAAATAAGATAATAATTACAGAGCACAGCGCCTGGCACATAGTAGGTGCTATACAAACGCTATCCTATTATTTTTAGCTATTATTGTGATCTTCTGGGGAAGAGATAGTTTCAGAAAGTTATAAAAACTGGGTAATAATTTACAGCTATTTTGAAATGGCTTCAGTTTTGTTTTTGTTTTACTACAATCTCCCCTCCCCTAGGAAGCCCAGTTTTTTTTTTCTATCCAATTGTTGTCAGAGTTATATTTCTATTTAATTATTCTCTTCCACTTTCTCTTTCCTAAAATGAAATTCAAAAATCACCTACTGAATTTCCATTACAGACTCTCTTTTTTTCTTGAGATGCTGATCTATTGTTGTCACTTTGAAATCTGTAAATAGCATGAAAGATGATATTTAATTTTAAATCTATGCCAACGTTTCAGTGGGAATGTCTTGGTTTTTGAAATTGTCAGATGCTCAAATCCCATCTGGTACATTTTCATTTTATAATCTTTCCTCGGTGAATTTTAAAAGCCAACTATGGTACTGCATCTTTGCCATTCTGCTAATGCAAGCTCCATGTGGAAATCAAAGAGAAAGATGCTCCCAGTAACAAGCTCTTTCTGGGGTGAATTACTTTAAATGGAACAGGAAAACTAGTTGTGTTGATGTGGTAAGAAATCGAAGAAAAACTGAATGAAGAACGTCATACATTGACAAGGATCATCTGTAGCTATAGGAATTTGGAATGAAGTACCTTGGAAGGTAATGATTCACCCTGTCTCCCCCCACCTAAGTTTTTAAGCAAAACTGGTTAATTTCTTGTTATAAATGTTGAAGAGTGAATTCATGTTTGGAATAGATAATGATAATTTAAATATTTAACAAAATTCACAGATCCTAAGTAGAAAAGCCCTGATCTCACCTGTCAACAATCATCAAATTGTCCTTTCTTCAGGCATACCTCCTCAATTCTGTAATAATACAAATGTAATCCTGAACGAGTATGGGGCTTTATATTTATCCATATTGAATTTCATCTTGTTATTGTCAACCTACTGTTCCAGCTTATTAAATATTTTTTTGGGGGGAGGGAAAGAGGGGATATATTTTTATCTAATTCAGTATCTACTCTTCCTGATTTCAATTCCAGCTATACCTTCATGAAGTAAAAGGGAAAAAAAAAAACATTTTGAAGAGCACAAAACCCAGGGACATTTTATTAAAGTTTTCCTTAATACTGACCCATTAATGAGCCCTTTAGATTTAGTCAAAGTGTTTTTAACCTCTTTGGGGGTCATTGGACACAAGGGTATGCTGGAACCAGTTTGAAGGGAATCGTTACAGGTAAATGTTAAGTTTTCACTGTGAGCTTTTACACATGAGCAATCAGGAAGAGTTACAAATCAGGGCTTGATTTATTGTTTTATTGATTGTCTAGACTTAAGAAAGTGGTGGAGAAAACGTTAATAATAAAGATTAAATTAAGAAGTATGTTGTGTCTTTTTTTCCTCCCCCCCAGAGAATCAGCTGTTCAATATTTACTGACACACTGCTGTGGGAGACCCATTTGGCAATTATATGAAGCTGGTGGATCCCTGCTCTGAATGAGATTTTTAAATGGGGAAAAAAAAAACAAAAAACAGACAAACCCAATCATAATGAAGTACAAATAGTTAACAAAATAGTTTTTTTTTTAATAATTAACATTTTTATTTTTTATGTTTTTATTTTAAATAGTTAATAAATTTTAAATACTTAACAAAATTCATATATCCTGTATTAGGGACCTCTGACCTCACCAGTCAAATATCAAAAACTTTCACCCACTTCCCATTTTTCCAACTTGTCCATAAGAATATATTTTTTAATCATCAGATTTAATTAATTAATCAGAATTAAAAAATATATCATCAAATGCCTTGCTCAAATTTTGATATATAATGTCCTCAGTAATAGATCTTAGAATATCCTAGCAGGAGGCAGTTAGATGGCAAGTGGACAAAACACTGAGTCTGGATCAGAAAGATCTAAGTTCAAATTCAGACTCAGACACTTATTAGCTGTGTGACCCTGGACACATCACTTCACTCTGTTAGTCTTCCTCATCTGTGAAATGGCTGGAGAAGGAATTCACCAACTACTCCAGCATCTTTGCTGAGAAAACTCCAAATAGGATCCCAAAGACTCAAATACAACTGAATCACAGCAAATATAGCCTAGCAACAATATTCAAAATGGATGCAAGACCAAGAAACTTTCAGTAGGAAAAAGCATCTGTTAAGTATCTACCCACTGGGCTAAGTGCTTGGGAATAAAAAAAGAAAAGCAAAAGACAGTTCCTGTTCTCAAGTAGCCCCCAATTTAATGGGGAAGATAACAAGCAAACACCTTTGTATAAATAAGAAGTATACAGGATAAATAGTAAATAATCAATGGAAGGAAAGCACTAGAATTAGGAAGGATTGAGAAAGGCTTCTTGGAAAAGGTGGGATTTTAGCTGGGACTGGAAAAGAATTGCCACAAATCCATGCAAAAAAAAAAAAAAAAAAAGAATCAAGCATTAGACAACGTGCCTAATATATCAGGATCCAAACATTTTCTCTCATTGGCTATCAAGCACCCCAGTAATGAGGAATGACTAGAGAGGGAATCGACGTACTTTAGGTGTCCAGATGATCCTGGATGGAGAGAGGAGAGAATAGCAGTCCTGAGATTTAGGACCACAGATTTGGAACCAGCAGGGACTTCATACATAGCCTAGTCCAACCTTCTAATTTATAGATGACGAAATCGAAATTTGGTAAAATGAAATGGCTTGTCCAAGATCTCATTGGTAGTAAGGATAGACTCCCAGTCCAACACTCCTGCCACTTTACCATGAAGACAAGATGGTAGGAAAGAAAATGACAACGTGTGAATTGCCTAACAGATTCTATTGCGTGCACAAATGCTAGGGTTAAAGAGAATAAATTTTTATACATGCTCTCCTCTGTTCCTTGAAGTGGGATCTCACAGAGAAGACTAGGTCTGGCTCAATAAATGAATAGTTAATCAAATCTAAATATCGGTTTTATCCTAATGAGACTGAATCTAGAAATCCCAAGAGGCAAACTTTCCTATGTATCTAGTGACAGAGGCAGCCAATATGCATGGATTTCTCATGGGACCTTCCCCAAAAAGGAGAGGCAATTACATTCACTATATTAATCAAATCATCAGTAATGACTTCTGATCCCCCCCAGTGAGTGAGCTCTATGTTCTCAATAGAGCCCTTGAGCACTTTTTATATCAATGTGGCTAAAAATCATTGAGCGAAGGAATTTGAAAACTCACATCTAGTTATTAGAAAATCCCTGTGCCCAGAAGAGCATAAAACAGAAATCTCTACCACTGACTTAGGTGAAAATTTTCAACTATTCCTAGCATAGTGTTCATTACCATTTGGTCATTGGCTATAGCATGTGGGGAGCTGGAGTGAGTCAGGTCATGGAGCATTCAAGGGCCTGGTAGGAGCCCCCGGGGCCATATTCCAAAAGTGTTTAAACACAGGAAATCTGAAAAAATTTAAGCAATTAAGGGATAGCATTCTTGTAATGTTCTCCCGTTCAGTTTCTTGGGATCTTTGGGAGCAGCCTTCCTTTCAGTTCGGTAATCACCACAAGAACAGCCAGGGGTTAAAGTCCAAATCTTTTATTATCTCTTTTCTGGGGCTGGGTAGCTTTCTGGAGAGCCTTTTGGACCGGCCTTGGTCTCAGTGGGGGAAGTGCAGGAGGCCAGACCAGCCACCAGGAGCCTGACTGAAGGTGAAATGAATTTTTGTCTCCTTGGCTCCGAGAGCTTCTACTGTGCTTGTCCTCTGAGACTCTCAGTCCCTGCTTATATGGTCCACACTGGTATAAACCAATCATTATCTCACTAGGAAACCATTATTTGTTGTAAGATTATATCAGTCATACTGAACCATGCTAAACTAGATAACCATTGTCTCACCAATTCCACTTAGTTAGTACCTTGTAAGAATCCTTGTTTCAAGTTCAGAGTTCTAGCCCACATTCTGTTTAGGTAGAATATGGTGTTACCAAAGCGGTGGGATTTCTGTGTTTTTAGGAAGATCCTTCTTTCCTCTCCAAACCATGTTTTCTGGGTTAGAGGTTCATAATTTCTGTTTGTACCTTCATTACCCCACACTCTACTCTATTTTAATTCGAATCTATTGTGTTTTGAGACAAGGTCTCCTTATGTCACCCAGGTTGATCACTATTGATCAGCTCAGAAGTTCTGCTCTGACCCAGACCAGTCAACTCATTTTTAGGCAGCAGTGGAATAGAATTATGGCATTGCCATAATAATGCCAAACTTAATGTATCTTCCCAAGTGTAAAGAATTAAAAATGATAATTGAAAAATCGCAAATGGCAAAAACATTTACAAATACTCTAGGGCTGTGCAAATGGATTTCTTTGTCTTTCCCCACTTTCTTGGAGGCTCTGAATTTATTGAAGGGGAGAGGCATCTCAAGCATGTTTTTGGAGATGTCAATCAGCATTTTCAACTTTCCTTTCAGCTTTTGTCATTTATTTTGACAGCAAATCCTGTTTTAAATCTCATTCCCTTCTTAGAGACTTTACAAGACTTAGCTAAGTTACTGGTTGAGTTGCAAATCCCTTTTCCTCCTTCTAGATTGCACCAGGCAGCAGGTTTAGAAAGTACAGATCTACAAGGAATCCATCTGGGATCCCAGTCTAGGAACTTGAATCCTGATGTTTTATTTTACAAGTGAATGAATAAAACATATATTGAGTGTTTACTATGTACAAAGCACCGAGACTGAGCAACCCTCTCACAGGCCATGTACGGTGTGGAGGCTATGCTGTCACAGGTGCAAGGAGTCCCTTCTCTTGTCAGATCACAAAGGGAATGCTGTGTTTCAATTTTGACTTCGTAGTTTAGATAGTGATAAGCTAAAAAGCAATAGGGGGAGAGGAGAGATAGGAATGAGCAAGGGGTAAGACTGAGTATCAGTATATCTAGGGATCCTTTGAAAGAAATGGAAATGTTTACAGGGGGTTGTGTAGCTGCCTGAGATCTTTGAAGTTCTCAAATATTAAATTTATAGCGATCTAGATAGATAGATATAGAGATAGATAGAAAGATAGATAGATATGAATAGAGATAGACAGAGACAAACAGATATGGATAGATAGAAAAGGATAGAGATAGATAAATATGGATAAGGATAGACAGATAGATAGATATGAATAGATAGATATAGATATATAAATAGATATGGATAGATATAGACCTACAGACAGACAGATAGATAGATAGATGAAATAGATAGATATATAGAATTTACCATTGTCTCTGACCTGGCCTGAGAAGTCCCTTCAATTCTTTTGTAACTCCCTAAGACAATCAATCATAAAGTCCTAGTGATGGGTCTTGACAGAGAGCATCTCTACCCTGGAAATTAAAGTAAATAATTACAAGACCTTATATGAATACAGTATACTGTGTGTGCAAAGCACATCTTGGTACATTGTATTATGAGATCCTCACAAAAACCTTGGCAAGTGTATAATACAAGTATTATTTTCTACTTTAAAAAATAGAAACATAGAATGAGGTTATATGACATACAGCAAAGTAAATGGTAGCCTCAGGAGTCCATGATGTCCCAACTCCAAAGTCACTGCCCTCTCTCACCTGCCTTTCTAACAATGACAACAATCAGAAATGATAACAAATGCAAGTCAAAAACAAAGCAGATATGGAGTCACTTTGGCTCTGTGCATTTAGCTTAATATTTCTTGAATTAGGCAGATGCTACTTGGAAGAAGCAATTCATAGAACATACTCTGCGGCCATAGCAAGTGTTATTTCTGCCTGCCCCAAACTGGGAAAGCAGAATCGCAGGTACAGAGCAGAAAAGAGTCTTTAGGGCTATCTAATTGGACCCCCTCATTTTATGAATCAGGAAACTGAGCTTCAGAGAGGTTACATGATTTTCTAAAGCTCATTCAGCTATTTTCTAAGAGAAATATAATATAAAACCATGTCCTCTGACTGCACTTAGGTGGGTACACATAGGGAAAATTCTCATGCAGGTCAACTTTGCCTTCAGTAGACACACTGTCACCCCCAGACCCAAATTGACACTTCTTGCTCTGTTTTTAAATGCCTTCCTATTCCCTCTTGGAGGCCCAGTACCTCTCCTTCCACGTCCATGGCCCATTCTCTTAACCTCTCGCTCTCTCTTTTCTCTTCCCTATAAAAAATATAGCAATTCTCTCTGGATAAGCTCTGCCAGGTGAGCGTGGAGGGTAATGAGTTTTAAATCAGATAAATGAATCTGTGTTCAGAAGACAGTTAATTTAATGTTACAAACCAAACAACATTTCTTCTTGTTGTTCAGTCGTTTTTCAGCCATGTTTGACTGTTCATGACCCTATTTGAGGTTTTCTTGGCAAAGATACTGGAGCGGTTTGCCATTTCCTTCTCAAAATAACATTACAGATGAACAAACTGAGGCAAATAGGGTAAATTCAGGATCACACATCTAGGAAGTATCTGAAACTGGTTTTGAACCCGGGAAATGTTCCAGACATCAGATCTCCCACTTTACCCACTACATTTAGCAGCCCTTCTCAACATATATTAAACAAATAATGCATGGAAGGCCTTGTTCCAGTGAGCTAGGAATCCAAAGAAAAAATCTTTCAATAACTTGCATACTACTGGATTTGTGGTGGGGATATAACATGCACATAGATAAGTAAATATTAATTTTAAATGATCTCCTTGGTGCAGAATATCAAGTCAATGCATTGTTTTGGTTGGTTTTGTCTTGATTTTTTTCCCTTCTTTTTGAGAGGATAGTTGAATGGGAAGGATGATTGGGTGAGTGCCAATAAATCAAAAAATGACAGATGTTCAGGCATCAATAGCATTTAAAAATAAAATGTTTTCCCCTTGAATCCCTTATTTTAATTCTAGCCTGGTATCACAAAAGCAGAAAGTCACACATCCTCAAGAGGATCTCCTCACAAACAAGACAGCGGGGGAAGCATTTTGGAGGGTCTGGAGAATAGCGTCAAGAACTTCCCACCTAACAGAACATATGCTGGAGTGTGATTGCTAGGTAAATGAGAATTAGTAAACTAATCTCTCCAGGTGGGCCAAGTAAGGGTGTCCTTGAGTGTCCTATTCATGAGTCATTGCCTAATACTAATGAAAGGGTCATTTGCTTGCCCAGTTCTTGGAGCACTCGCTGACCCTCACTTCCTCTGTGACTTTCCCCCTTCTCATCTTTGCCTCTTGATTAAGCTTACTTCCTTTAAGACTCAGCTAAAATACTTTCTACAAGGAGCCTTTCCTATTGCCCTTAATTCCAGAATTAGAAAGGCCAGTGACATTTTGGCCTTCTTCTGGACAACATGCATTAAGTTCCTGATAACAAAATATTAAAAACAATGAAAAACTCATCTCTCAATCTCTCATGTGAAGACATCAATTGGCCAGAGGATACTAGCTAATTAACATGTACTGAAACACCCACTGCTTTCAGAAAAGTCAACTGCCGACTCATGGACTTGGCTGTTTTCAAATGGTGTGGGAAAGAAAATGTCATTGGTGATATGAATCCCCACTGTTCTTTAAGACTGAGTGACTTGTGTTTTAGCAAACTTGTGTTTTGTTCATGGAAATCAGTTCTCATGGAGCACATAGAAAGTAAGATGCTGTCATTATTAGGAGAAAGAAAAATGAACTGAAGACTTGGATGAAAATCCCAAATCTATTCTGGTTGTGAGATGGCTTTTTACCATTCTAATTGACCCTCACTAGACAATCTTTAGTTTATCAATGACTGTCCCAATGAATGCAGCCCAAGGCTGACCACTCTGGTTAGCCTCTCCTGGAAAATCTTTAACTTGATCTTTAATTTATTATAACAATGATTATCCCAATAAATGGAGCCATATATAACCATTCCCACTGTCTTTCTCTGGCTTAATAATGTCTGTCCTAATATATGGAACCCAGGGCTGAACACAAAGGTGATATGGGTTAGCTCTGATGAGCTAGGATGAACAGATGTGATCTCACAAAGAAAGAGATGAGTAGAATCATCCTAAAAACTGATGTTTTGAAAGAAGCAGAATGGTACAGAGTGCTGGGTTTGGAGTCAAAGAATACTTTAACTTTGCTTCTTATCACCGTTGTGATCTCATAAAAGTCACTTGCTTGCACCATATCTCGATTTCTCATCTATCAAATGAGGAGGTTAGAATAGACAGCTTTTTAGGCCCTTTACAACCCTCTATCTGTGAATCCATAACCTGATTATCCCCTCTGAGTGGATTGCTCTAAGGGATCAAAAAATATGAGATCTCGTCAAGAAGGAGCTTCAAGCATTTATACAGGGCTTTCAGATTTATATATGTCATCTCATTTGCTCACAACCCTATAAGGCAGCTGCTATAGTATTTCTGTTTTTATAGATCAGGGAACTGAGTCACATGGCTCTTAAATGACTGAGGCAGGACCTGTCTCTAGGTCTCTATTTACTGTCATAGGAGCTGTGGTTCAAAGAAAAGTGAGAGCATGGACCAGCAGGGCTGTAGACAGCTACAGGGAGGAGGGGGGACCTGAGCTAAGTCTGGCAGCATGGATGGGATTGTAGTGGGTAGAACTTCAAGAAGGAATTTCAAGCGGAGAGAATGAAAATTCAGCAAGTTTGCATTAAGCACTTACTGTGTGGGGGAGTAAAATAGAATTGGTTCTGAACTCAGAGATCCTGGGTTTGAATCCCACATCTCCATCTCATGTGATACTAGGCCTGTCATGTAGACTCTCCAAATGAAACTTTCCTCATCTGTGACATGAAGAGCAGCAGCCCAGGTGACTTCTAAGGTGAGTTCCAGCTCAAAATCTATCATCCTACAATCTGGGGCTAAAAGTTTGTAGAATACTTTACACAATCTCATTGGAGTCTCATGTAAGTCATGAGACGCTTAAGTTTACAAACTCATGTAAAAAGATAGAAACAATGGGGCAAACAGACTCATTTTTTTCTGATGAAAAAACAGGGTTACAAATATTAAAACCAGTCACACAGTTAATAAGTGCCAGAGGATGGGATTGAAAACTGGACATGGAAGTCCTAAGAAACAAAGGGCTCTTTTGTTTCTCTAGAAGCATCTTTCTTCTCTGAGGACCTTATTCCCTCCATACTTGGTCTGGCTGGTATCTGGACCTTAGGGGCCACCAGACTTCTCACATTCATCCCAAGAGCTGATTCCTTCATCACCAGAAGTCTGCCAGGTGGGGTACAGTAGAAATCAGGTTCTGCATTCACCCACCAACCAAGTTAGGAAAGTCCATGGTCAGAGCAGATCCCATTCTCTCAGCCTGGATATGTGTTTGCTGATAATGCACAAAGACTGAGAACTTTCTTCTCTGGGCTTCCCTTAATGACTGTATCTTCATACTGTTCTCTATGAACAGAATAATTTCCTAGTGGTCATGTCAGATGAGAGGCTCCTCAGAACCGAGTTCCCAACCCTGCCCATTTATAAAGAAAAGATGCTAGGTCTGCAGATTGTTTCCCTATTTTAACCTGAATTTTCTTGTGCAAAGAGGATTTGTCTCAGAATCAGAAGACCTGGATTACAGGCCTGGCTTCGAAGCTTAGAAGTTGTATGTCCTCAGTTAAATCCATAGAGTAGAAAAGCAAGTCAAAATTTAGTGACTGATGCTCAGGCTAAGCCTTGTAGGAAGAGAAATTGTCCTAGTTCTTTGCCATGGGAATAGAAGAAGAGGTGGAAAAGAATAATAGAAAACTGAGGGTTTTCTTTCTAGCAAAGATGGTGGGCAAAAAGAATTAGCAGTGGCCTATATGTAGTAGAGAATGTCTTTCTGGTATAACCAAGGAAATGTGATCCATGTTCCTTTGTGAATTCCAGCTAGAAAGAAGGTAAAAAGAGGCTCAAGAAATACCCCCAGATTATCACAGAAAAGGAAGCATTCTTTAAAAACAAGGAAAGTCTAAAAAGTTATCCTCTATGGGATATTACCCCAGGGGGCAGATACTTTCTCAGTTCTATGTTTACCCTCATCTAATAGTATAGGTCTCAAGCCCCAACCAGTTCACTTCCATCCAATTAATTAGTTGGAAATTAATCAATTAATTAATTGGGAATTAATTAGGAAATAGAATTAGGTCTTAGAAAAGGTATTTGCTAAAATTCTATAATAGGACTAGGTAGCCACAAAACATCACCATCTCTGCCCAGTTCTCTCTCATAAATGCAGCATTCATAAACAGAATGGGAACAAATTTATAGAGTACATTGGTAGTGAGACATGTATGTAGGAAAAACATGAGGCAAAAAAAACTCACAACTGTGATTCTGCAACCCTTCTATGTCTTTTCTCTATGGAGTCCTCAAGTAGATCAACTATTGCCAAAATAAATTCTCTGTTGAATCAGCAAAAGAAACAGTTGTCAAAAGTCATGCTTCTTGAAGCTGCTTGCAGACTGTTTCAGTATCTCTCTTCTATATGTAATGTTGTTCCTTGTTGGATTAAATATCTCTTATGGAGTCAAACAATTTCCCTTAAAAATGGCTAAAGGGAGAAGAGGAAAGAAGTCCCAGAATTTTTTCCCACCCCCCCACAAGAGATTCCCTTTTAGGAGAAGATTCATTCTCTATCTCTATCTGAGGTTGTGAGAATCTTCCATTAGCTCATAGGGTAATAGAACTCAGAGAACAGATATTTCTCCTTCATAAAGGGGTCACTTGGTGTTCACACTTTATTAATATATATAATATATAAATATATTTTATTATACTATACTAATAACCTCATCATCTCTGTTCATAAAAACAGAGGGGGCAGGCAGGAATCAAATCTACTCTCCCCTACACAAAAAAAAGAAAAATAATGTAACAGGAGGGGCTCCTCATCCATGGTTGTAGATGAAAGGGCAGAGGAAACAAAGAAAAAGAAAGAACTCTTAAGTATTTGAAGCTAATTACTAGATATAAGCCTATTCCTGTGGAGGGGGAGACTAGAATCTTCAAAGAAGAAGTCATAGCTTTAAATAATAATAATTATAAAGATCCACAGGAAAGAGCTCAAAAAGGACCAAAGACCTGGAGTTTGAAGGAATCGTCTAAGTCATCCATCCAATCAATATTCCTAATTATTCAAGATCACACTGGTCCAAATCATTCAGAATCACAAAATTTCAGGGTTGGGAAGAAATTCAGCTAATCTCCAACTCAAAAAGAGTCTAATTATAACATGTTAAAAAAAAAACCTGACAAATGGCCCCCTAACCTTTATTTGAAGACATCAAGGAAGGACAAACCACTGTCTCTTGAAGTAGCCACTATTAGAAAAATGGTAGGAGTATTGTACTACTGGCAGCTAGGTGGAATAGTGGATAGAGTACTGGGTTGGAAGATGAATCTTCTTGAATTCAAATCTGACCTCAGACACAAAATAAACACATCTTATCTATTGTTTATGCCATCATATTTACACTATGAGGAAGAAAGAAGGTGAACTGGAGAGAATCTTACCAAGGGGCAAACTTTTCTTAGTATTACTGAAACTTTATGAGGTAGGATGCAGAGTTGGAATAAAAGCTCTGCAACAATATACTTTACTCAAAATGAGTAGGAGTAGACTTGCAAAAATGTGTCTGTGTGTGTGTGTGTGTGTGTGTGTGTGTGTGTTGGGGAGTAGGGTAGAAGAGAGAAGTTTGCACCTGAATTGAGCATTAAAGAAAGAGAGATTCTGGGAGTTATGGGGAACTGCTTGTTCTGGTCAATGCAAAGAAGTGGGAAATGTAATTTTCAATTCGGGAAATGTCTAATAGTTTATTTTAATCTGAATGTGGTATTTATGAGGGGGAGTCATATGAAATAATACTGGAATAGTAATTAAGGGCCAGCTTATGAAAAGCATGAAGTGTCAGGGTATAGTTTGTATTTTATCCTAGAAATACTTAGGAACTAGTGAAGCTTTTTGAACAGAGGGGGAATAAGTACTTATAAAGTACCCACTAGCATGTGCCGGATCCTGTGCTAAGTGTTTTACAAATATCATCTTTGATCCAGGGGAATGACATAATTAAATATTTTCTTTAAGAAGGTTGTTTTGGCAATGGTGTGAGAAATTCCAGGTTGGAAGCAGAAAGATGCATTACAAAACTATGAAGAAAAAGGAAGGATGTTGCTAACAGACTCACTTAAGCTTCATATAGGGGGGAGAAGTTCCAATAATAAAAGCTGTTCTAAGATGGCATGGACTCAATTGCTGGAGATATTAAATCAGAAGTTGGGATGATGACTTGTTAGGGATTACTGCAGAGGGAATTTTGAGTCAGATATGGGTTAAGGTTTTAATGTGAGATTCTGAATTTGGAAATCATAAATATATAGCATGTGGCTTTAGAAAGCATTTAGCTTAACTTCACTTTGCCTAGATGAAATTCAAGTCTGTGAAGGTAAAGGCTGTTTGCTATTGTGGATTAGTCATTTTCAGTATTTCCCACTCTTTTGATTCTATTTAGAGTTTTCTTGACAAAGATATTGTAGTGATTTTGTGTTTCCTTCTCCAGATCATTTTATAGATGAGGAAACTGAGGCAAACAGGTTTAAATAACATATCCAGGGACACACAGCTTATACGTATCTGAGGCCAGATTTTAACTCAGGAAGATCAGTTTTCTTGACTTCAGACCCATTTTCTATGCACCAGAACCACCTAGCTGCCTTATCTAAGGAAATAAAGAACCAGCTCTAGAAGTTCTATTTCTTGACTCCCTCTACCTCATGTTCTTTCCTCTAGGACATATTTCTACTCAGCAAGAGAAAATAAAAATGCCCTCAAGTTTAAAAGTTCTAACTTTTATTGATAAAACTTAGTCAATAAATAAAACATTTGGGAGAGGTAGGTGGTATAGTGACTAGAACACCAGCTTTGGAGTCAGGAGGTTCAAATCTAATCTCAGACACTTATTAGCTGTCTGAGCCTGGGCAAGTCACTTAACCCTGATTACCTCCCCACAAAAAAAAAGTAGGGAAAAAAATAAAATTTGTTGTTGTCGTTTCAGAACTTTTCAAAAACATTATTGATAAACTGCACCAAATCTATAAAATCATAAGACTCATGAGTTTTAGAGTTGGAAGGAATCTTAGAACCTCCTATTCACTCTAGAAGTTCCTAGTATGAGGAATATAAAGACATTCTTTCATGTTACCTTCAACAGAAAATTATTGTCTAATCATGTGATAAACATGTATATGGCTGAAGCATTATAGATTTGTTAGTGCAGTAATTTAAAACCATTGTTATCATGCTTAGAGTGATTTTCATATTCATAAATTGACCATCAAAATTTTACTACTATGAATCAGTGCAACTTTTTCCCTGTACCTTTCAATTTGTCATTGAATGATTTTCAAAGTATCACAAGGGTTCAACATTGGAGAGCAAATGGACTCTTAATAGATAGTCAGAGACATACATAAACCATCCTTTGTGTTCTGTACATTGCATCAAAGGAGCTCCCTAATTCTCCTTTCTTATGATATAATCATATCTCATCAGTTATGTCATCAAAGGATCTAGATATTATGAATATTTATATTTTTGCATCATAAATATGAGAATGTCTGAAATCATTACAGAACATGAGCATTATAGCTCACCTTGAAATTATTGCAGACCATCATATTCTGCAAAATCAAATCTTACGTTGCCACTCATTGAAATATAAAAATTGTTTTCTAAATTAATGTATCTTCTTTTTCATTACTATTCTTCTGTCTGATGGATTTTCAAATGAACTTCTTTATCAACACTGGTCAAATGTGAATGGAGTTTCTGTAAAAATGTATCTAATATGTGAGTTGTTGAAGAAAAGAAAGTTATGTTATACAATTGAAATTCTAGTATGGTTATCATTTAATGTAGATTTATCACTAGCTAGTATTTTATATCATCACTATGTACTCATTTTCATCAACTAATTAAGTGCCTATTTTTTAGCTGAATCACCTTCTCTCAGCAAAAGAACTTCTGAAATTCTATTATTTTCTACCACATATTCATGTGAAAGGGAATTTTTGCTTTATTCTTCTTTTCAGTTGAAATACAGAAATAAATAATATGTGCAATGAGACTTAAGATTACATTTGGTATGCGCTAAATAGTTTAAACCTGTGGTCAGATCATAAAGTTCAATATCAAAATTAATATTATATTACATATCTTCCAAGTCATAATATGTTTCATTAAAAATTTTATTTATATTCAACAAAATTTATAAAGTAAAATTTAATATGAAAACTTTCAGGTAATAGTAAGCAAATGAGGTTTAGCTGGATAAATTCTTTTTACTTCTTATATAGTGCTCCACAAAAAATCATAATTATTTTATAATTGGAATGTTATAATGTTACATTTATATTTTCCATAATTATTGGAAGAACTAAAATTTATATTTTATAATTAAAAATTACATAATATAAATTTTAATTTGGAATTTGTGGGCAAATAATCATTGTGGATACTGTAATCACTTAATAAATAAGTCTAAAAGAAATTAGGAGTAGTATAATAAATTGTGCTGGGAGTTTAAAGAAAAAATTTTCCCTGATGTTGTTATTGCTATTCAAAGGAATACATTCAAAAATGTAGAGAATTAAAGATTCCCCCAAAACACACACATTATTTGAGCTTTTGTGGTTTTAAGTTGTAGTTTAAAATTAATAAATGTTTATCAAATCACAAATCATATTAACCTATATCACATCTCATCAATGAATTATAGTTTTTATTCTATAATATTGCATTATATTTGCTATGGTATACTATGTTAAATTAATTATATCATATCATAATGTTGTACCACATCACATCACATTATAGTCTATTACATTTTTCTGTTTTCAGGAAACAACTCCTAACAGATGATTATCTGTCTTGAAGACAAACAGAAGCATGAAAAAATGTTTATAGGGCATGAATTAAAGTTTCCAATTTAAGGATCATTGGCAGCAATGGTGAATTGTCAAGAATACAAGGTAGAGAGAGGTTGGATTAACTCCCAGAGCTAGCAATAGTACACTATTGCCCCAAGTATGACTAAAAAAAAAAAATCTTCCTTAAAAATTAACATTTTTATTTAAAGTATTGAGTTCCAAATACTATCCTTCCCTATTTTCCCTCCACCCTCCCAGAGATGGTAAGCAATTAGATATAGATTATATATGCGCAATTAGATAAAACATTTTCACCTTGGTCGTTTTTACAAGAAGACTCAAAAGAGAAAAAAGAAAGTAAAAAATAGTATGCTTTAGTCTATATTCAAACAATATCAATTCTTGTTCTGGAAACAGATATTATAAGTCATTATTAGTCCTTTGGGACTGTCTTGGGTCACTGTATTGCTGAGAATAGGTAAGTCATTCACAATTCTTCATAGAACAATTTTGTTATTATGTACAATGTTCTGGTTCTGTTCACTTCACTTAGTATCATATGTAAGTCTTGCCAGATTTTTCTGAAATCCTCCTGCTTTGTCATTTCTTACAGCACAATAATATTTTAGTACAATCATACCGCAACTTTTTTTTTTTTTTTTGCCATTCTCCAATTGATGGACATACCTTTGATTTTCAATTTTTAGCCACCACAAGAACTACTATACAATGTGGTGATCCAGGACAATTCCAATTCATTTGGGATGGAAAATTCCATCCACATAAAGAGAGAGAATTATGGAAATTGAATATGGATCAAAGCATAGTGTTTTCACTTTTTACTGGTTTGTTTGTATCTCCTTTATCATTTTTTTTTCCTTTTCGGTCTGATTTTTTTTGCACAACATGACAAATATGGAAATATATTTAGAAGAATTGTATATGTTTAATCAATATTGTATTGCTTGCTGTCTTGGTTGGGGGGAGGTAGGGGAGGGAGTGAGAAATAATCTTACAGAAATGAATGTTGAAAACTATCTCTACATGTACTTGGAAAAATACTTGTAAAATAGCAGGAAGGTATTTTCCCTAAGGGGAAAATAAGAGCTGCTATAAATATCTTCATACAAATAGGTTCTTTTCCATTTTGGCGGGGCTATCTTTGGGATAGATATGGACCTAATAGTGGCATTTCTGGAGCAAAGGCATGCATAGTTTTATAGCCCTTGGAGCAAAGTTCCAAACTGCTCTCCAGAATGAATGGATCAGTCTACAACTTCACCACCAGTGCATTAATGTGTCCCATTGTTACTACATCTCCTCCATCATCCAATATTTTCCTTTTATTGTCATTTTAGACACTCTGTTCTCTATATATTTGAAAAATGAAGCCTTTCTCAGAGATATTTGTTGGAAAAAAATTTCAGTTTTCTGCTTTCCTTATAATTTTGGTTGCACTGATTTTGTTTGTATAAAAACTTTTGAATCTTAGATAATTAAAACTATTTTACAAAATTTTTTTGTGATCTTGTTTTTTTTATTGTTTGTTTTTAATGTTCTTGTTTGGTCCTAAATTCTTCTCTTATCTATTAATTAATATAACTAATAACTATATGTAGTTAATATAAACACATAGTTTATATATATGTATATAAACTATTTCCCATATATAATATATATTAGATACAATTCCAATGTAATATATAAATTATTTTCAATATAAACCATTCCATGCACTTTTATGTTGCTTACGGTATCACCTCTTAGGTATAAATCATGTATGCATTTTGACCTTATTTTGGTATACAGTGTGAAATGACCAAGTTTCTGCCACACTATTTTCTAGTTGTCTTAGCTGTTTTTGTTTAATAATGAGTTTTTGCTCCAAAAGTTTGGATCTTTGTGTGTATCATATATTAGATTGTAATGGCCCTTTACTGATATGTAATACATCCCTAATCTATTCTAGTGGTCCACAACTCTATTTCCTATGCAGTACCAAATTATTTTGATAATTATTGCTTATAATACAGTTTGAGATCTGGTATGACTAGATAACTTTCTTTCACTTTTTTTTTCATTCCCTGGATATTCTTGAGCTTTTGTTTTTCCTGATGAATTTTGTTTTTATTTTTTCTAGCCGTATAGAATAATTTCTGGTAGTTTGGTATGGCACTAAGTAAATACATTTTGACAGAATTCTCATTTTTTTATATTGGCTTAGCCTACTGGTGAGCAGTAGATATTTTTTCTAATTGTTTAGAACTGACTTTATTTGTGTGAAAAATGTTTTATAATTGTATTGTAGAATTGTATATAGTTTTCAAATTTGTCTTGACAGGTAGATTTCCAAGTGTTTTATATTGTCTACAGTTATTTTAACTGGAATCTATCTTTCTATCTCTTGCTTCTGGATTTTTGATAATGTATAGAAATTCTAATGATATATGTAAGTTCATTTTCTATCTTGTAACTGCTAAAGTTGTTAATAATTTCAAGTAATTTTAAAGTTGGCTCTCTAGGATTTTCTAGATCATACCATCTTTAAATGATAATTTTCTTTTCTCATTGTCTCTTTTAATCCCTTTAATTTGTTTTTCTTCTCTTGTTACTATAGCTAATATTTTTAGTAGAATATTAACCAATAGAGTTGATAATGGGCATCCTTGCATCACCCATGATTGCATGGGAAGATGTCTAGTTTATCCCTATTACAGATAATGATTGTGGATTTTTTTTTGATAAACTTATTAGTTGCTTGCTCAATTTATTCCCCAACTCTCTAGTGTTTTTAATAGGAATGATTACTGCATTTTGTCAAAGGTTTTTTTCTGTCTATTGAGATAATTATATGATTTCTGTTAATTTTGTTATTAATACAGTGAATTATGCTAATAGTTTTTCTAATATTAAATCAAGCCTACATTCCTGATTTCAATCCCATCTGGTCATAGTGTATGATCCTTGTGATATATTACTGTAATCACTTTGCTAGAATTTTATTTAATTTTCCATCAATATTCATTAAAGACATTAGTATGTAATTTTCTTTATGTTTTGATCCTTCCTGGTATGGGCATCACTATTATATTTGTGGTATAAAAGAAATTTGGTAGGTCACCTTCTTTGCTTATTTTTCCAAATAGTTTATATAGTTTGGAATAATTGTCCTTTGGATGTTTGGTAGAACTCACTTGTGAATCCATCTGGTTTTGGGGATTTTTTAGGATGCTTTTTTTCAGTTTCCTTTTCTAAGATTGAGTTATTTAAGTATTTTATTTCATCTTCTGCTGATATGAGTAGTTTGTATTTTTGTAGAAATTCATCCATTTCATTTAGATTGCCAAATATAACATAACTGGCATATAACTGGGCAAAACTGCTCCTAACAATTGTCTTGTTTTCTTCTTCATTGGTGGTGATTGCATCCCTTTCATTTTTGATACTAGCACTTTGGTTTTCTTCTTTCCCCTTTTAATCAAATTAGTCAATGGTTTATCTATTTTATTGTTTTTTTTTTCATAAAGTCAGCTTCTAGTTTAACTTATTATTTCAATGTTTCTTAATTTCAATTCTATTAATCTCTCCTTTAATTTTCAGGATTTCCAATTTTGGTGTTTACTGGATGTTTTGAATTTGCTCTCTTTCTTGTGTTCTTTGCCCCCAAACATATAACCATTGCTTCCCTCCTTTCTCAATCTAGGGAAGAATAATAATAATAACCTAGTTTATTTGAGTTCCACCCATGAGTGTGTTGCAAGAGAAATAATCCATCCTAAATAATGGCTTATCACTGAGAACAACCCAAAGAGTCACAACATAAATAATTATGTCTCATAACTATATGGTAAATAATTTATAGTAATTTGTATAGTAATCAATAGACATTTCCTTTTTTTCTGGGCTCAAGTATTTGGAGTATTGATTGCCATATAGAGTAAATTAAAAATGCAAAAAGACATAGGTAGGGTCCACATCACTAATGAAAAATAGATTTTGATTTTAAAATAATTATTATTGGCATCACAGTGAATAAAATGTTGAGACTGGAGTCAGGAAGACTCATCTCCCTGAATTTGAATCTCTCCACAGACACTTTCCAGCTTTGTGACCTTGGATAAGTCACTGAACCTTGTTTGCCTCAGTTCCCTCATCTGTAAAGTGAGCTGGAAAGGAAATGGAAAACCATGCTAATAGGTTATTATTTTCATTTTAGAGATAAGGGATTGAGACAGAGAGGTTAAGTGACTTGTCCAGTATCATACAACTAGGAAATATTTGAAGTTGGATTTAGGCTCATGTCTTCTTGACTCCAGGCTCTGCCATTCTGTTCCATGACAGGAAACTTCTATTATCTTTGAAATGTTAAAGCAAAATATAATGACCGACATAACTGCAATTTGCTTTTCCACATCTAGCTCATAATCAAGTATTCAATAGAACCTATGTCACAGAGACACTCTACTGTCTATAAATAAGCCCTAAGAAAGGATTAGCATGTACACTTTTAATATTTGAAAACAAGGTTTCACTGTTATCATTACATTCATTAAAAAGTCATATGTTTAGAAATATTAAAAGTTTACCACACATCAGCTTCCCTTTCAATGGTCAAAAAGATTTTGTTTCCATTGCAGGCTATCTACCTTGTAGTCTGAACACATCCAAGTCAGGAATACCACTGTTATGTCCCTCATGCCCAAGCACAGTGGATGATACAAAGAAAGCCCTGAAGTAAGATTTCTTGAAGGATCATAACACATACAACTGAATTCCAAAGCAAAATTTTTAAAAAGTAATATTTGACTAAAATAATTTCGTAATGAACTACCTGTTTGAGCTCTTTTATCCAACTAATGTAAAATTCTCCTAATTGGGGAATATTATAGTCCTTTACTACTTTTGATCCCTTCCCTTTCCAATTCATCTACCATAAAGATGGCAAAATAATCTTCCTAAAACATAGATCTGATCACTTCACTCAAGAAAGGCTTTTGGCTCCCTATTGCCTCAGGACAAAAATCAAATGCTTCCGCTCAAATCCTTACACACTTTAGCTCCAAGTTATATTTTCTGATTTATTTCACATCATTCCTCATTAACAGTGGGAACCCTGACTAGGTTACCATCTTAGTTGTAAGAACCTGATATAATTTGCATAAAAACAGGGCAGAATTCTCCTTGATTTGCACTGTCTTTTTGTATCTGCCAACACATTCCCTAAAGAAGGCTACTGACATAAATATTTTCCTTACTTCCTCCTTCCTTCCTTTCTTTTTCCTCTTTTCTTCCTTCCTTTCTTTCTTCCTTCCTTCCTCTGTTCCACCTCTTTTCCTTCTTTTTTCCTTTTTCCTTTCTTGCTTCCTTTTTCCTTCTTTCCTTCCCTTCTTTCCTTCTTCCCTCTCTCCCTTCCTTCCTTCCTTCCTCACTTCCTTCCTTCTTCCTTCCTGTTTTCCTTCTCCTCTTCTTTCCTTCCCTCCTTTCTTCTTTGTTTTTTTCTCCCTCCCTCCCTCCCTCCCTCCCTCCCTCCCTCCCTTCCTTCCTTCCTTACTCCTCACTTCCTTCCTTCCTTCCTTCCTTCCTTCCTTCCTTCCTTCCTTCCTTCCTTCCTTCCTTCCTTCCTTCCTGCTTTCCTTCTCCTCTTCCTTCCTTCCCTCTTTTTGTCCTTGTTTCCTTTCTCCCTTCCTCCCTTGCTCCTTTCTTTCTGTCTTTTCAAATGACCTGATAATCACTAGATTCTCGACTTCCACTTTTCCATTTTCCTGGGTAGAATACTCTTCTAGTCATGCTGCCTACTGAATAAGGATGACCCCAATCTCACTGAGTTGATTTCTAGTACTGACCATCCCTGGGATCGAACAAAATGAACACAGGCACAGACCTACCTCATCATAGATGCTGTCATTTCTGCTAAAGTCTCCAGTCTTCCTGGGAAGTATGTGAACATGAACATGCTGAAAATATAAAAAGAAAAAAAAAGACATGATTATTTCTTTTTATATTTTTAAACTTGACAGTGATGGTTTCATGAAGTCCAATTACTCCACATTGGTTCCCACTGTATTATTTTTCAAGGAAAGAAAACATTCACCTGCTCTAAGTAGATCTGAAATCTGCTGAGACGAGAGAACAAAAATAAGCAAGATCAAGCCAGGGTGGATAAGTGAAATTTGGAGTGGAATGCCAGGAAGTTGAGGTGGGCTCAGTGGAATTATTACCAGTTGTCATTCAGAGTAACATTTGGGCAGAGCTTAGAGATGACAGCACATCTTTAAAAAAAAAAAAAAGCCAGGAGGGTGATGATGTCCATGAGTCTTAAACTGACAGGAAATGAAAACTGATGAACCTCAAATTGCAGAAGAAGGGAATTTTAGGAGCTAGAAATGTGGACCTGGTACCAACAAGTGAACACAGGAGGATTCCTTGAACTCTACCTGTTTTCTTCCACCTTAAAGGATCTTTCCCTGTGAAGTCCAGATTAATTCCCTGGAAGCCTCAGAATCAGCTGGAGTCAGGATAAGCAAAAGACCTTGGTCTTTAGGGGGAGAAGTGAAGGGGATGGACAAAACTGCCACATGCTCTCCACCAACGGACCTTCCTTCTCCTCGTCCTCCTCCAAAGTGACTCTGGCTTGTCTTACTCTACTCCCTAATCCCTCCTACAATTATCTGTATACACCAAAAATTCCAGCCAGCACAGAATAGTGAGAAGGGCCATTTTCCAAGTATATGCTAATAGAGTATTGTCCAATAGGTAATTAGCCTTAAGTGCTCGGTTGTCTGATTCCAGTGCACCTATTCAGAGTTTCAGCCCTTTACACTTCCCCATCTTTCCAGACTCCCCTTTCTGATTACTCCTCCTAGGCTCAGAATCCTCACAAAATCAGCTCACAGAATTCAAAATTAAATTTCTACTGTCCAAAAAGGAAACAATGATATGCTATTCAAACTGCCATCATGAGAAGATGAGCAGAGCAGATAATGGTTCCATTTGAAGAGACCCTAAAAGGGACTTTTTTTCTTTATTTTGGCCAGCAAATCCAGATTCCATTGTAGAGTTAAGTTATAAAGCTCATGGGAAGAAATCCAGTGAAGGAAATAAAGTCAACAAAAAAAGAAGGGAAGGAGAAATGAATGGAAGGAAGGAGCTATCAAGGAGGGAATGGAGGGAAGGGAGAGAGAAAAATTTGGAACACGAAGTTTTCTAAGGGCCAATGTTGAAAGCTATCTTTGCATGTAATTTGAAAATGAAAAAAAAAAAACATGAGGGTTGAACAAAATAATAAAGAGTAAATTGAGCAGAACATCCCCCCCCACACACAACGTGTTTAGAATGAGGTGATTCTTACCAGTTCCAATTGACTTGTGATGGAGAAAGCCATCTACATTCAGAGAGAGGATTATGGGAACTGAATGTGGATCACAATATAGTATTTTCACCCTTTTTTGGTTGTTGTTGTTTGCTTGTTTGTATTTTCTTCTCCTTTTTTGATTTGATTTTTCATGTGCAGTATGACAGGTCTGGAAATACATTAACAAGGATTGCATATATTTGGCCTATGTTAGATTGCTTGCTGTCCAGTGAAGGAGAGGTAGGAAGAGAGAAAAATATGAAGAGAAGGTTTTATAAGAAAGAATATTGTAAACTATCTTTACATGTATTTTAAAAAATAAAAAGCTATTCTTTAAAACAAATAAATAAATAAGTGTTCAATTAGTCTTCCTCAATCTAAGGCATACAGCCAGGGCATAAAGCAAATGATGTTAAGTACAAACTATTTTGCAGTATCCCAAATCCCTAATCTTGTACTTTCTGGTCCGCTGGAATTCTCTTACTCATTGTAGAGTAACTAATCATTCTGAAGTCATTATGAAATCCCTACCAGCTGCTTTGTTCCCACATAAAAGCAACTGGAAGCATTGCTGCTCTTGGGAAAATGCACATAGTTAACGCAGGAATAAAATTAGTATTCTGTCAAAAGGTACAGATGTGTTGTGTTCTGACCCTGTTTGTCATTGATTTCTGCTGCTCAAAGTATCCACAATTTAGAGATGGATTACAAGAGGCTACCTTTAAATAAAATGGAGAGCTTTCTGTATGTGTATAGATTGGTCTTCTCCACACCATAGATTGGAAAAATAAAAGACAAAACTCAATAAACAACTTCTATTCCTTTCAAACTGGCCTGCTGACTATGTCCTAGTCAACAAAATGCTCATCTTCCATCCTTTTCAGGAAAGCACTATAAAAATACTTATTCCCCTCCCCTTTTTCCTTCTCAATTCTGTGTGAATAGACATAAATAGAAAAGTAAGATACACACTTCTATCAAGAAGTACTTATTTTAATAGGGGAGATAAGACATGTGGAAAGTTTCAGCTGTACTCAAATGGAAAGACTCTGTGGTCTTGTTGACAGGTTGGTGAAATATTTTTCATATATCATCTCATTTGATCTTCACAAGTCTGTGATTTAGATGGGTGTTAATATTATCACCATTTTACAGAAATAGAAAACCAACAGAAAAGTTGTGACTTGGGCAGAGTTACACTAATATTGGTCCATAGTAGGCTTTGAACTGAAATCTTCCTGAGTCTAAAGTCAATACTATTTTCTGCCGTCTAGTATCCCTGTTATAGAATGTAAGCTCCCTAAGGGTGTACACCATTTTATTTCTGTTTCTGTATCCCCAAGGCCAAAGGCAAAGCCTTACACTATTTCTGGAATGGTATGAAAATGAAGGACTTAAAAAACTGGGGAAAACCTGGACAGATACGCAGCCAGGGATTAACAATTGTGTTTTCAAGTAATACATCAGCACCGAGGCTCCAGTCCCGGGTTACATTGATGGATCATGAATGCCATTGAGCTTCCATGATGTATTAGTTCAGTACATCATCTGAGCATCATGCTTCTGAAGACAGATGGATGAGTCTGAACTCTACTGAGGATGGAAAGAAGCTCCCAGCTACTGGACACATTTACATTTCAAATTGTGAAAATTAAGGCCTTTTCAAGTCAGAGAAAAGAAGGAAGATTAAAGCTAGCGGCTCTAAAAATGTTCCATTGGACTCTGAGAGCCTGAGAATTTGCCCACTTTTTTTTTAGCCTTTCTTGTGTGGTAGAAAAAGCTTTTGTTCCCTCTCCTGTAATACCCTCTTGAGAGGGATAAAAGTCAAAAGGAGTAGATAACTCTATGACCCCTTTTCCTTACTTTCCAAATGGTTAGCAGCAATGGTTAATGATAATAACAACAATAATTTTATATAATGATTTAAAATTTGTAAAGTGCTTTATACGTATTATATCATTTGATCTTCACAACAGCCTTGGAGGTAGATTCTATTATTACCCCCATTTTACTAATAAAGGCACTCACACTCCAAAGTGCCGGTGAAGTATTTGAATATTTAGGGCCCTGGGTGAACAAACACAGTGAGACTTTGCTTTTCTTAAAAAACAAAACCAAACTTTTCAGTTATTTCTATAGCAGATTAATCAAACTAGAGAAGATCTGAGAGAAAAGAAGATAGATCAGGTGATTGGAGGATCACAGATTTAGAATCTGAAGGGACCTTAAAGGAATAGTTTTCCAACCCACACACTTTATTTGTAGAAGAGGAAACTGAAGGGGAGTTCAGAGCTCCACAGCAGGTAGATATTTGAGCAAAATTTGAACTCTGGTCATCCTAATTATATATCTCTAGCTACTAATTTAGGCATCCCAAGAAAAGAAACAGCTGTAGATCTGTCAGCCTGAAGAGTAACATCTAGAGCTAACCTAGTCTTTTTTTTTCTATGTATAACAAATGACGTATTCATTGTACAGGAAAATTGTAGAGTTGAATAAATCAGTTTTTTTAAAACAAATAAAGAGTTGATGGGCATATGGACCACTTATTACACCGAGTAGGGAATAAGGACGTTTTCATGGTTTGTTCACCTTTACTACGCCAATGATGTTTTTATAAGACCGTAATGTAGCATAACAAAATGTATCCACTTGGTTTAAAAACAAATCACTTTGGGGAAGTCAGGGGGATGAAGTAATCATGATCAATTAAGAAGGCAGGTGTTTGATTGGAGAACTTGACTTTATATAAATATATATCTATATATACAGATACATATATAAACAAATATATATTACATATATATATATTCCATTGCAACAAATAGAACCAATATGAGAAATTTCCCTACTGTTTGTGTAATAGACCTAAGCAGGAACAGTGAGAGTCAATTACATCTCAAGTGGCTCCTTCGTTTTTTCTTTGCTAAATGAGTTAAAGGGAAACAGAGCAGGAGAACAACTGTCATGTGGAGATAAACATCTGGGCTTGGGGAACACAGCCCCGGCTCTTCTGCCACTCAAGTGTCTCCATTTTTTTTTAACTTCTTGGGTTTTTTTCCCTGTGGTAGCTCCTAATTCTGAAATTACAATAGGGCTTCCATGTTGTGTAAACACAAAAGTGACTTTAATTTCCAAGCAGAACAACTGACAGAATCATTTATGGGATCCAAGAGATTATAACCAGTTGCAAAAGGCATTTATTTACTCTTTATAGGGGCAGTTCACTATGTTGTGTGGTTAATTGCCTTATGGAAACCAATAGATAATTTCCTAGCCAAAGACTCTCAGCTGAATAATTTCATCTAAAAATATTGATATCTTTTGTTTATAAATCACCTTTATTCCCCAACCCATCCTTCCTTTCTCTTGTCCAGAGAGCTATCCCTTAAAACAAAAGAAAACTAAAAAAGGATGGGGAAGGGAAGAATCAATGCAGTAAAACTAACAAATAAGTACTTAGCATAGACTTGATTCTTTCTTTCTTCCCTTTCTCCTTCCCTCCCTTCCTTTTTTTTTACATCCTTTTCATCAATCTTTTTTCCCTTTTTCTCTTCCTCTTTTTCTTCTTTTTCCTCTCTTCTCCTTTCGATTTTTCTTTCCTTCTCTCCTTTCTACCTTCCTTCCTTCCTTTTTTCTTTCCTTTTTAAAATACAGAACTCTGAACAAAAACACAAAAGAATTGATCAAACAAGCCCTATTTTCGGAGAAAAGCAAATCTTTGTGGTTCAGACAATTATATACAGCTGGATGGCTGGGTCATTGTGTTTTACTAATCAGCATATATGTTGGGCAGGTATTGAAGAGGGACAAAGAGTTGGTTCCAGGATTGACTAGGAGGAAGGCAGTATGGGGGAAATCTTGCAGCATTTTTAGTGATCCTAAGCTATTCCCTGACATAAAAACCCATCTCTTACAAATCACAGGCACATAGAGCAGAGCTTTGGAACTCTGAGAGATCTTTGAGGCCATCTTGTAAGCACTCCTTTCCTTATATACATGGCCCCTGAAACTCAAAGAGATTAAATGGTTTGCCCAATATGACAGAGGTATTCAGTAATAGAACTAGGATCTGAAGTCAAGTCTTGGGACTCCAAGATCAATGTTTTTCCTGATGCTTTCCTTGTGGGACCATGGACATCATAAGGCTCCACCATCTCCCAAGCATCTTGTCAAACTTACAAGAGAGATTCTCACAAGAAAGATGTGCAGGCTATGGTCTCTTGGTATTAAGTTTCATATAAGAACCTTTCAGGTGAGGAAAATATGAGACATGGAACATGGAAAGTGCAGGCCACTGGAATAGATGGACAGCTCTAGCATGCACTGGCACCCACCCACTATAAAACAAATATCTTTTGATATTCCCAACCTCTAGCATGTTGGGAATATTTGCTGCTCAGGAATAATAAGGATAAGAATAGCACAGAAGAAGAAGGTTCAGAAATGGTATGATTTATATAACAAATATGGAAAAATGTTTTACCTGATTGCACATATATACTCTATAACAAATCACATACCATCCTAAGGAGTAGGAAGGAAAGAAAGGAGAGAGAAAATTTGGAACTCTCTTTTTTAAATGAATGTTAAAATCGTTTTTACATTTATTTGGAAAAAATAAGATATTATTAAAACACTCTTAGCAATAAAGACATTTAGAAGAATTTTTAAAAGAAATGTGATTTATCCTGATAGAAGAATCCTAGAGTTAGACCTAGTTGTCTAGAAGGGACCTCAGAGATCTAATCAAGACTCTTCATTTTAATAAAAATGGGGAAACTGAGACATAGAGATATCAAGTGATTTGTTCATGGTCACTGGTGTAGAGTCATAAAACACTAGGTTTAAAGCTAGATGCTCCATATTCCTCATTTTATAAATAGGAAAACTAAGACTTAGGGAGGTTTTGTGGCTTGTTAAAGATTATACAAGTAGTAAGTAGAAAAGTCAGGATTCAAACTCAGGTGCTCGGAATTCAAATCCAACACTGAATGAGACCAAATGTGAGATGTTCCTTTTGGGGATTCTGGCTAATTTTACTTGCATCAAGACTGAGTTTTAGGACCAATGAAGGTACTGATTTAGGTTTGATATCCACTTAAAGAGTAAGTGTTCATATCACTGAAGACATGACTCCATGCCATGGATTATGGCCTTAGAATGTGCAGAGATACCAAGGTTCTCATAATATATCTATCTTTTTCCCCTTGAAGGATGTGTCTCAATTATTCCAGAAAGCATAATCAAAAAATCTAATTTACTCAGATTCAAATAAGCTCCATTGATTATTTTCAATTCCACCCTGCCTACGCCAGGATCATTAACATTATCCTATAACCAACAGAGATGGAAAAAGTACTAAAAATTGTGCATCTACATAGCAAGAACATGAATGCCTGTTGGTTCAAACATTAGCCACTAGAACTACCTCTCAGGAAAAGAGAAAGTGTACCATTCCTTTGTGCAGTTCCTGACCCGGACAAATATTTATTCTAGGGAACAGCCTTCCATTGATGGAGCATTTTTCTCTATGATGTGCCAATGTATTAATCCACAGAGATGATTCTTGCCCAAGTCCTTCTGCTCTGAGCAGGATTAAGTATTGCAATGCAAATGAAACAGAGGTGGCATTTTTCCTTGTCTTACTTATTTCTTGATAAATGCACATTGCTTTAGTGTTTGCCATAGCCATAATTACAGTTCTTTAATTTATGTTTCAATAAAATGTATAATAATAAACATTTACTACTCTATGAATAAACATTTGAATGAAGCATCTAATGGGGGTTACATATTTCGAAGCGGTACTGTGGCTTTCTGGAAGTCTCTCCTCCTGCTTAATGAGCATCATTTCCATAATCTGTGCATTATTGCTTAAGCCTCCCTTTAGGAATATTTTACAAAGGGAAAAAAAAACTGAAATATGATAAACCTAAAGAAGAAATGTTAACGGGATTTCCAATTGGTCGAGTTAAAGGAACAGTTGAAACTTTCATATTCCTGCAGAGACAAAGGCAGAGTTAGGAGAAAGACTGTGTCTACTAATTAGCTTATGTGCCTGGTGCATTCCTATAGTGGTTTTTTTTTTTTCACTTCTAACATGTAGTTTAAATAGCAGAAACAGGGAAACTTGGAAAGGTCAGCTCCAAAGGGCATGCTGACATTCATTTATGTTTTAGCCCTCCTTAAGAATATCTCCTAAAATTAGATGTAGCTACTTTTAGGAACTCAGGTGGGCTTCTACAGGACATAATCCATGTGCAGGAAAAAAAGCAACTCTTTTGGCTTTAATACTTTGGGATTCAATATGCAATCACCAAATTTTAGGGATCTCAGTGGCCGAACAACCCAATCCGTATCACCTAAAAATTTTACTCTATACTACAGCTCATGTGACATGGGAGGCATTAGCATAAGACTGTCCCAATACACATCAAAGAAGTCATCGTGCTCTACGAGCAAAATAGCATTACATTTGCTCAAAAGAAACACAAGATGTACACATTTTGAGACATCTTCCCAAATGTTCACATGCACTATTTGTGCCTGATGTGTGATAATGCCTTCTGAGCTTATATTGATTTGATCAGCCACACTGGGATAGCTCTAATTCTTAGGGAGGTTTTATTGATAACAAACCTAAATCAGCACCTTTATTGTTCCTAAAAACTCAATCTTGATGCAAGTAAAATTAGCGAGAATCCCAAAATGGAACATCCCACATTTAGTCTCATTCATTGTTCTCCTGTACAGTTATTCTGGAGAAATAATACAGCAATCAATCACTCAATGATCAATAAGTATTTGCTAATTATTATTAGCATTGTGCTAAGTTGGAGGATGGGAGGGATTAAAAGAAGGGATATAAAAATACAGATACAAATAAATAGCTCACTAAGGAATTTACATATTGATGAAAGAGATGATATATAAATAAATGGGTAGATAAAAGGTAATCTTAAAGGGAAAATCTCAAGGACATTAGGAAGGTCTAGTACAGAAAGTAACTTTTGAACTAAATCTTGAAAAAAGTCCAGCGTAAGAGATGGGAGTGAAGTAGAAGGAGCTCCCAGGTATGAGGGACAGTCGGTGCTAATACTAACAGAATTCCAAATCATTTTTTAAAAAATGAATATTGTTGATTTTGTGTTGTTGAATCATTTCAGTAAAGTCTGATTTTTTGTGAACTAATTTGGGATTTTCTTGGAAAAGATTTTTATTGTTGTCATTCAGTTGTGTCCAACACTTCATGGCCCCATTTGGAGTTTTCTTGGCAAAAATACTGGAGTAATTTGCCATTTTCTTCTCCAGCTCATTTTCTAGATGAGGAAACTGAGGTAAACAGGGTGAAGTGACTTGTTCAGGATCACACAGTTAGTAAGTAGCAGAGATTTTCACTCAAGAAGTTATTTTTGTGACTCTAAGACTAGCATTCTATCCACTATGCTACCAAATTGTCCAAATAACTATTGAATAGTAATTTAATAGACAGTGGGTCAAGTTTGGAGTAAAGAAGAACTATCTGAATTCAAGTCATGAATTGTGTGATCTTAAAATCCTAGTATATGTCCCAGGCAGATCAGTTGATCAACCTGCTGCTGCTCTGCATAAGTGGAATGCAATTTTCACACTAGAAGCTCCAGATAGTAAACCTACAGGTCTGCCTTTATATAACTAGGACAAAAGAGACATCTAAAATCAAAGATTCTGAATGAGGGTAACTGATTAACCCCTCTTCCAACTGGGTCAGTCATCAGTGATGCAATTGTTGACACTTCTGGTGTTGAGTTCTGGTTTCAAGGCAAATCAGCTTTCTTTATCAAGTCTGTTAAATTCACATAATTCTGGGCTTTCAATCAGAATAGTCTTTTTATAGATTTAATTTTGGTCGATACTTTCACACTGATTTGTGTCACTTAGAAGATAACATTGGTAAATAAATGAGTGAATGAACAAATAAATAAATGGAAATATGTATATATCATATATGTTTGTATATACATAAATATATATAAATACATACTATACATATGAAACAAATCCCACCTCCCACATTCTACAAGAAGCCTTTCCAAATCCTTCTAATTCTAGTGCCTTCTTTCTGTTAATTATTTCCAATTTATCCCTTATATATATTGTATATATTTGTATATTATCTCCCCTACTAGAAAGAGAAGCTCCTTGAGGGTAGACACTGCCTTTTGCCTCTTTTTGTATATCCACTGCTTAGCACAATGCATGCTATATAGTAGGTGTTTAATAAATGTTTACTGATTGATTTATTGATGATATATAAGAACATAATTACATATAACAAATATAAATATGTTAAATATGCTTAGATAGAAATAATACATAAAACATAACTTTCATAAATATAAACATATTTATATAAAATATAATCTGTATAAACAGAAATATATTTATATAAAATTTGTGTCATTAAATATATATAGTATGAAATATATAAAATAAAATTATATATACACACATACAGAAACTTTATAGAGTTGCAAAAAGTCCCTGAATAGGAGTGAGTTTTTGCCTATTTTATAGCTTGGTTTGTATCACTAGCTTCATGCTTTAGCTGTTACTATAAAAACCTTTCAAATGTAAATGATGGTTTCAGCTGGATGAGCTGAATATAGGATTTTCACCGATTCAAATATGGCTATTTTCATATATGACTTCCACAAAATAAAACATTCAACATAAATAGAACTTTGCTTGATCCAATTTTTATCATGTTTCCCTGTCAAGTTTCTTTGCACATCCTACTTTCCCCTTGGTGCATATGTTTCCTTGTTTTCCTGACTTGTTCAAAATTAGCAAAATTTAGAGGGAGCCATATTTTTCTGTGACTTACATTTACATCTTCTGCCTAACTCAAGTGAGCAGATATTTATGTTGTTGCCAGATTTTTTTTTCTTCAGAAACTATTTCTTTGTTTGTGATGGGAGATGCTCACCACATGGCAAGGCTATGTATATGAGCAAAGAGTTTTTCATTTTCTTCAAGTATCTAGGGACATCTAGCTCCACAGATCCTTCCACATGGAATATTAACACTTGAAATGAACTCTTCCCAATAATCAGTCTGGAAATATGAATTAATCTCAGTGGAGATGACAAGGCAAAAGACTTCAATTAGACTAATGAGCCTCAATGTTACAGGTGACTCATAAAGTACATTTTAGTGCCATTTCAGAACGATAACATGATCAGGGAAGTATGTAGATAGTACAGTCATTATTACTTGTTTACTTCCCACATCAAGTATCTGAGAGCTTTGTGGGACTGACTCTCTCTGGTGATTTTGAACCTAAGCAGTTGAGCATTCCCATGGCAATAATGATGATGATGATGATGGTGATGATGACGATAAACAAGTAGCCAGAACGCCCTCAAATCACCTGTCAAAACTACAGTGAAAATCCACATCCTAGTGCTTTACAGCTGTTTTTCTCATAATGCACTCTGTTCTCTTAATGAGACAAAGTGATTCAATTTACCATACCCAGAAATTAGATGATATGAGAAACTAACAGTGTTCTCTTTTCTGTGTCAATTTGATGATTAGGGGGTTGGAATTTATATCGACTAAACTTCCCTAGTTCAAATAGACCCTTTCCAAGGTCTGCTAACCTTCCATTTCTTGGATCAACATGAATTGGCCCCTAATTAAGAGAGGCATTACTTCACAATTGGTTAGCCAGGGCCATTCTTTAAGACAGGGAACTGCAGTCGAGTCCAGCTGCAGAAAACAATTTGCTCGGGATCCAGCTGAGTGCAGGAGATTTACAGCAGTGGGGACCTTTCCAGGGACCAGTTAGCACAAATGCTCTCTGATTGTTTGGGTGAGAATTTGCGACCTGGGAGATGAGGGAGATGAGACAGAGGTGAATGGTTTATGATGATGACCCCAAGAGGGTCAACCTTTAGAATTAACATTTGCTCCAGGGGAGCCACCCCAAACTGGCTTTGTGCAATGGCTGGTAAAAAGATGGACATTTCTCCTTAATGAGGGCTTGGGACCTGCTGGGCTTTGGTCAGGGGTCAGGTTGAGTTAATTCATTAATGCAATTAACCCACAATTTATCTTTTTAAATTAGTTAAACAAAAATATGCAATGAGCACAGATACTGAATTTCTTTGAGCTTCTTGAGAATTTAATATCCACTTGGGAAGAAGAGCACCTGAGTAGCAAGAGTGTGTGACTCAAGTTGAATGTGCTTTATCCATAAAATGGGAGTTCCGGTGCTCTATTCTAGCTCCATATTGCCAAACCTAGATTTTGCATCAGCATCTTGGCAAGAGAAAGCATGGTAGAACCACAAATCAAGACTAGGAGAATTTCTAGAGATCATGCAGTGAAATTCTCTTATTTCACAGGTGAGGAAACAGGTATGGCAAGACTTTATAGCTCATCTAAAGTTACACTGGCAGAGCATGTCTTAAGTTGATATGAAACAAGCTCTTCTTTCTGACTGAGTGCTAATTACTACATCATTCCCGGTCTAAAAAACAATGTTTTATTTCTAATATCAGTTTTTGCTCTTCATTGTTGCTCATATTGATCAAGTCATTTAGCTTCTTGAGCCTCAGTTATCTCATCTTTAAAACAGAAATGATGATGACAGGTTTAATTCAGACCTCTTCTTTCCAACTAAATAGCACCAGGCTTTGAGTCAGGAAGACCTGATTTCAAATCCTATTTCAGACCTTCATTAGCTGCATTTAGCTTGGATAATCATTTAATTTATGTCACAATTTCCAGAATTGTAGAATGGGAATAATAATAGTACTTTCCTTTCAGGGTTATTGTGAAGATCAAATGAGAGGATATTTGTAGAGCATGCACACAATAGGAGCTTAAAAATGCTTTCTTTTTTCTTGTCTTTCTCCCTTTCTTCCTTTTCATCTTTCCTTCTTTCCTTCCTTTTTTCCTTCACTCCCTTCCTTCTTTTTTTCCTTCTTTCCTTCCTTTCTTCTTCCCTCCTTTCTTCCCTTCTTCTACCAATTCTAACCCCAAATTAGGCAATATCTCAAAAATAAATTTAGAGGGATATTTTTTTCTGTTGTTCTGAAAGAATATAATCTTGCTCCTTTTTCCACTAAGTACACCCATTTCAACTCTGAGTAAAGGTTCTGTCCTCTGGGAATCATTTATTAAGAATACAACTTCCCTGAATTATATAAATAAGGAATAACCAGCCAGACTCTCTGCTTTTCAATTATTGTTATTCTTTTATTCCACTCCCTAGTCCTACTCTGCTTCTTATTAAACTTGTGCTTTAATTGGCATAGGGATTTCCTGCAAGGTAAACTAACACCTGTTTATAATCTTTGAGAGTTCCCTGAAGCACTGAGAAGTCACATATGCAGAGATACAGAGTCAAGCAGAGGTGGAAAGCGGAAGCCAGGTCTACCTGGTTCTGAGTCAGAGGTCTACCCATTAACTCCACTTTGTTATCTGTTGTCTGGTTAGTTTCAAACTTGAAAATGTGTTTTTTCATAAAAAGAAAAATCAAGATTGTTAATAATAACTAGAAAATGAAGATGACAAAGAAGATGATAAATAGGGGAAAGAAAGAGCAGGATTAAGGAGAAGGAGAGGGA
Organism: Antechinus flavipes; assembly: GCF_016432865.1. Lineage (NCBI taxonomy): Eukaryota > Metazoa > Chordata > Mammalia > Dasyuromorphia > Dasyuridae > Antechinus > Antechinus flavipes. The sequence goes on from NC_067398.1 coordinate 19,156,003, forward strand.
GGAAGAGAAAAAGGAGGAGAAAGAAGAGGAGGAGGAAGAGGCAAAATAAAAGGAGGAAAACAAGGAGAAGGACGTAACATTTAAGAAATTTCAAAACACTTTCCTCTGTCCTTGTGCTCATACCACTCATCTGATGGAAAGTGTGTTGTACTTGAATTCACAGGTCAAAAGTCTGAGTTCAAGATTTGCCATAAATTTTCTACCTGCTTTTGGATAAGTCTCTTAATTTTGCTAAGAGTTTGCTTCTTCACTGTTAGGTGAGGGCCAGGGGAGCAGAGCCCAGGGGCTCCTGGGATGGGAAAGCCTCTTGCCTTTGCTATGAGCACACACACTCCCCCTTCCTTCTGGAACAATCTTTATCTTCCCTTAGCATCCTTTGACACCACAAAGCAGTTCTTCAGAGAAAAAGAGACATCTCTATGTTCCCACACTAGCTTGGAACTGGACTATATTCCTAGCCCTTACAGGGAATGAAAGAGTGATGTGGCCATCCAGAACTAGAAGCATGTTGCACTATAATTTAGGTTTTTTGAGATCTGTGGATAGATTTCAGGGATCTATGAACTAGGATGGGAAAACATACAAATTCCTTAGTGAAATTTAGCATTTTTTCAATTATAAACATTGAAAAAATTAATCTGGGAAGAAGAACACAAGCTTTGCCAGGCTGCTAAAGAGGTCCAGAATAAAAAACAGGGTAAGAACTCCTGCTGACAAAGATTTCCACCACTTCCTATCAATGTGCAACACCCCTTTTCTTTTCTTTTTCCTTTTTTTCTTTTTTCCCCTTTATTAAAGCTTTTTATTTTTCAAAACTTATGCATGGACAATTCTTCAACATTAGCCCTTGCAACCTTGTGTTCCTATTTCCCCCCTTCTCCCACACCGTCCCCTAGATGGCAAGTAGTCCAATATATGTTAAACACAACATCCCTTTTCAAGAATTACCAGAAAAAACTAAACCAGTGAATGTAGCTACATTCTGCCAAGGATCAATGGCTTCCCTCTCCCAACATTCTTTCCCTTCAATAATACTGATCTTCAACTTTCTCTGAACCACCTGTGTCCCTGACCAACTGGTACTTCTTGGTCCCGTGGCTAGCAAAGTTCTGTCTCCTACTCTACTAACGCTTATGATTCAGAGTGGTTTTATGTCTAGAGGTAGCTTCTTTTTTCAGCACTTTTCCTCAAAACCCCACACCATCCTGGTTTATCTCTAATTCCACATATTCTCTCTTTTACTCTCTCTACTTTGTACTCGTGGAAACCTGTTTTTATTTTTCTGACTGATGTATCATTCCTGATCACCCTTCTTTCTAGCACAGTGCCCTGGAACAAAGCAAGTATTTAATAAATCCCTCAATCATTCATTCATACATACAACCTTTAGGATTTTTATTTTTTCTCTTAGATTGCCATCTCTTAGACCACTTCAGGCTCACTTCATCTATATTGTTCTGTCAAGATAACCATTGTTCTCATTTACCACCCTCACTACCTAAACCTTCTTCATCATCATTATGACTTATAGATGTTCCATTCCTCCATATTTTCCCAGCCCATTCATCCCTCTCTGGTTTCATTTTCCTCATTTTAGAATCTTTGCCCTATAGTTAAGCAGTTCAAGTATATAATGTTCTTTCCTCTCAATTCCTTGTTCCTTTTTCTCCTGTCATTCATTCTCTGACAGACTTCAACCTTGAGTCACTCATACCTCATGCCTTTCTCTTTTCCCCCTCCTGAGTGGATACAAGCATCAAAAAGTCATCCAATGAGGCTCACTTGGGGCACTCGGTATTTCAAAATCATGAAACCATAACATTTTGGAATTGAGAGGGAATTCAGGGGCTGTCTAGTGCAATTCATACCTCTGAAGAATTCCTAGTACAAAAACTAATGCAGGGTCATTCATCCTTTGCTCAGAAAGCACTAGAGAATGAAACGCAGCTTGTAATTGTTTGACATATTCCTAGAATCCATGTCCTCTCCTCTGATAGTCTCTGTTATTTCCATTATGCTACTCAAGCAATAGAAACATGGTTCCTCCAAATTCATTTTTAAATAGTTGCTCCATTTGGAGATGAATTCTAATTGGATAGGAATTATGGCTGGGAATAAGGACAAAAGGAAACAGATTTGAGATTTCAAACTACAAAATTAAGATTCTTCTTCTGACATCAAATAGAAATCCAACACATAAATGTTTTTCAAGAAAACTACAGAATTCTGCTACTAAAGCACCCCCTTTCATTCACTCACTTGAGGATGGCAGTTTATTCCTGGGCCAGCCCATTAATGGTTGGTATTCAATTTTTTTTGCCTGAGAGATTCTGATTAGTCTGGCGAGGTACAACAAGGACAATATTGCTGACAACATTGTCAGGAGCACTGGTCCAATCTCCCATTAAAGGCATCTAAGAAAATAAGGTGGTGAAGTAAATCTGCCAGAGGATCCTAGAGAGCCCTTGACTGGCCTGAGCTTTTAATGCTTTATGTAGGAAATACTTGTATGAGTCAAGCAATCAAGCAGAAAATAGGGATTGGGTCTAGATTCTAGCTTGTGGGTTTGGGGGAAAGGGACAAAGCACACACCAATTGGAGGCATTCACCTTGGAAGCCAAGGGATTTTCTAAGTCAATGATCAATCAGGGGGAAATGAGGAAGCTGGATGCGGGATGAGCAGACAAAGAAACGTTTCCAAATTCACATAAACTATCATGAAATTCAAGGTGAAATCCTATTGTTGGAAAGGGCAATTCTAATACCTACTTACTTCAAAAGCTTCCACTCTCTTGGCAGTACTGCCTAATACCAAGAGCCCTTGGGATTTCAAGCTCCAATTAGCTGCATTGATTACAACCACAAATTACCATTAAACTCAGTTTTTCTGGATGAGTTAGAGAGAGGACTATTTTTTTGGTCATTACCCTGGTCTGGGAAGCAATGGCTTCACTTGCATATCATCTAGAGAAAGAGATAATGTGCTACACTGAAAAGAGAACTAAACCCAGAATAAAACAATCCAAAATATTAATAAGAGAATACAAACAAGAAAAGTTGATCACTATAGGTCATATTCAATCTACATTTTATAAACACTATATTTTTATGTAGTCCATGATTTTATATACAATATTGTTTTTAAATATTGAAATAAACGATTGTTGATGATTCTTAAATTCATAAAAAATTAAATTGTGTTATTTTGGTTTGTTTTCTTGTGTTTGTCTTAAGAAGCAGACTTATTTTGAAGTCAGACACATTGAGTTCATATCCTGGCTCTACTTACAAAGAATTCATTCATTTACTTAATAAAAGGTATGCCAGATATTTCAATTGGTACTGAGAATACAAAAAAAAAAAAAACTATAAACTAAAAAAAAATAATAATAATTTCTATTTTCAAGAAGCTTATATTCTACTGGGTGAAATGTAAAAGCAGAAAAATCAACATGAAATATATACTAAGTAATATAAGGATAAGGTAGGCCCTGATTAAGGACTGTTTAATTGGTATTTGATCCTCACAAAACCCTAAGAAGTGGGTGCTATTAGTATCTCCATCTTAAAGTCAAGGAAACTGAGGCAGATAGTTCAGGGTCACATAGCCAGCCGTGATCTGAAGCTATATAAGGACCCAAGACTACCCAGTGCACTGAATAATTTTGCTCCTTATAGAGGGTTTGAGATAGGTTGATCATTCCTCCTCCCCTTCAGCTACATTCCTGACTCCATTCTGGTGTGTTATATAATGTTCTACCTCATGTACATTCTTATTGAGGGATAAGAAATTGGTTCTATATGGTTACCAATGACCAAGTCACTTCTTTATAGAGCTGTTCCCTCAACTGTAAAAATGTCAAGAGCTTGGACCGATGTTCTTTTTGTTTTTAAACCTGTGTAACATTTCAGGGATTTTCTATCTCCTCATATGATGGCAGATTAAACCGAGTGCCTTTGCTGTATTAGAATGAGAATCCCTTAGGCCACGTCCACATACCACCAAACACTATTTCTCCCATCTCAGCATCTCTAACCAAGAACCAGGCTGGAAAATGTACAAAAGCTTCACATCGACCAAAACTTTGAGCCAAATGCTTTGAATGTCCCAGCACTGGAAGTGCCTCATGGTCACTGATCTGCCAAGGACTTGGGTCCAATACAAACAAAGCCATATAGAGAAACTTAAGATGATACAGTTCCTTTTTTTTTTTTAAATAACTTTTTATTGACAGATAGGGTAATTTTTTACAGCATTATCCCTTGCATTCACTTCTGTTCTGATTTTTCCCTCCCTCCTTCCCTCCACCCCCTCCCCCAGATGGCAAGCAGTCCTTTACATGTTGAATAGGTTACAGTATAGATGATACAGTTTCAGGAGACAGAAATACTATAGCAATGTGAGTTACTATGGAAGTATAGAAGGAATACAGGTGAGTGTCAAGATTATTTTTTCTTGCTTCCACAAGGAGCTAACATGGTAGATGACTCAATATCATTTATTGAGGGCTATCTATTTCTGCAAACTTCCAGTTTTTTACTAAAAAAGAAGATAAAAAAGAAAAGAAAAAGCCCCAAATTCTCATAGTATGGAGTTGTTTATGTAAAAGAAACAGAATTAGTACATGCAGATCTGTTGCCAACTCCAACATTATATTACATAAGTTGCATTTAATTAGTGACAATTACAAAGGAAAAGGCAGGATTTGGCTTTCAGTTAAAAACAATAGCATCAACAAACCATTTATCTTTGTTATAAGTTTCAAGGAATTATATGGAGAAATAGGAAACACTACTTCTTGAATTTATGCTGTCTTTTTTCCCCTCAGAGCATCAAAACCCAGTGTAGGATAATGCAATAAGCAATTTACAGTAAGAAAGAGAACAAAGTACCACAATTCAGTGAAGCCGGAGAAAGGAAAGAAGGGAGAGCTAGGCAAAATAGGTCTCTGGACTCTGCTCAATCTAAGATTTCTATTTTATTTTTCCCCTCACAATATAATATTGTGAACTTGAATTAGAAAGTCCATTTCAGCAAACCATGCGTATTAGGTTTTCTTGTGTGGGAGCAACAAGCCAAGAGAATGGAAAAAAAAAAAAACTCTTAATATACTTAGATCCTTTGTATCATAGCATTGAAGGAGATCACTTCAAAGTTTGCAAAGGACTTTATGTATGTTAACTCTTTTGATCCTCCCAACAATTATGTGAGAAAGATGCTGTTATTAGTCCATTTTACAGATAAAGATAATGAGAGGTAGCATAAAGTATGAACACTGGGGTCAGAAAGCTTCATCTTCCTGAGTTCAAATTTGGCACCTACTAGCTGTGTGATCCTGGGCAAGTCAGACCTCAGTTTCCTCATCTATAAAATGAACTAGAGAAGGAAATAGACAATCACTGGGGAATGTTTGTCAAGAAAACCCCAAATGGAGTCATAACAATTGGATAACAATGAAGTGACTGAACAACAACAACAAATTGAGGCAAATATTGTCACTTACCCAGGATGGCACAACTAGTAAAAATTTGAGGCAAGATTTAAACTCAAGATTTGCAGACTTCCAAGATTTTTCACTCTTTACTCATTCCACCCAGAGTCTATCATACAAGATTACATATCTTGCATTTATTTGGAAGAAATTAACTATGGATGTGGAATCAGAGGATCTGGTTATTCCACTCATTCTCTGTATGACTCTGGACAACTTATTTTAACCTGTCTGGCTTTCAGTTTGCTCATTGATGAATGAGCAGTCCCCACTCACTAGCCAGCCATTTCAGTCTCATCTAGTTCTAAATACATGTTTTCCAAAGTTTAAAATATTATACGGAGTCTTATTTTTTATTATTATTATTATCATCATTATTATAATTACTTGTGAGATGCATGAAACTGATGCTAAATAACTATGTGACTTTTATTTCTTTTAGAACTCACTTTCTTTTTTGATCAAAGAGTCTTTATGGCTCCTTCTCACTTTCAATCTCTGATGTCATGATGCTTCACACTCAAGGAAGTCCTTAACCTGGAGTCCATGAACTATTTAAAAATATGTTCTAATAATTATTGCTATAAAACTGGTTTCCTTGGCAATGCCATGTATTTTTTAATTGAAGCTTTTTATTTGCAAAACATATGCAGGGATAATTTTTCCAATATTAACTCCTGCAAAACCTTGTGTTCCAATTTTCCCCTCCTTCCCGTCACCCTCTCCCCTATATGTCAAGTAATCCAACATATGTTAAAATATATGTCAAATCTGATATATGTATATGTATATATATTTATACAATTATCTTGCTGCACAAGAAAAATCAGATCAAAAAGGGAAAAATGAGAAAGAAAATAAAATGCAAGTAAATAACAACAAAAAGATGTTATGTTGTGAACTACACTCTGTTCTCATAGTCCTCCTCTCTCTGGGTGTAGATGGCTGTCTCCATCACAAAATCATTGGAACTGACCTCAGTCATCTCATTGTTGGAAAGAGCGACATCCATCAGAATTGATTATCATGTAACTTTCTTAATGCCATGTACAATGATCTCCTGGTTCTGCTCACTTAGCAACAGTTCATACAAGTCTCTCTAAGCCTCTCTAAAATCACCTTGCTGATCGTTTCTTACAGAACAATAATATTATGGAATATTCATATACCATCACTTATTCAGCCATTCTCTAACTGATAGACATCCACTCAGTTTCTTGCCACTACAAAAAGAGCTGCCACAAACATTTTTGCAATATGAATCCTTTTCCCTTTTGTAAGATCTTTACCTCTTGCTCTTCCTCAATTTACCTTGTTGCCTTAGTTAGGCAGGGTTGTCTGCCTAGTTGATGGCAGTTGACTAATGTAAACATGTGATAAATATAACTAACACACCAAAATAAAGTTAATTAATTGAAATTGGTATGACTTAAAAACTGTCAGCTCATGAGGATGTCTATTGCAAACATGTGAAGACTTCCTCATGTGAATGGTAGATGAGAACAATTTGGTCCAACAGACGGAAGGTGGCCAAAGCAGAGGCTGCAGCTCAGACATTGCACCCATTGCACCCATTGCACCCACTGTATCCTGAGCCATTTTCAGTCATCCTGACTGTTGCCCTGCCCGTGGACTTCAGTGATTCTGGAAGAGAAAATGAGACCAACACCATTGTGCCATTCTGCCTCCCTTGAATCCAATTCATGTGCAAGTCAAGACATCATCCCATGATGTCACTGATTCTCTTTGAATTGAAGGATGAAGAACATTATCTCCCTAGATAGCTCTCTTCTTTGTCCTTTAAATACTAATGAACTAGGTGATGTCTTCACAAAATTTATCTCTCAGCCTGCTCTGTTAGCAGTGTGTCAAATGAAAAAAGGTAGAAAAAAGGAGCAATTTAGACAACTAACAATATGAAACTTAGGACAATTGATGGAAAATCAAATATATAAAATACTATGCCCCTAGGAAAAATAGTGTTCTCCTAAGCACAGCAAATCTTGCATGTGAAATGGTATGTACCAGCTGAGATAGCATACCCATTTCTGAGAATGTCACTCAGGATTATTAGCTGGAAGGTCTGAGCTTGAGGCATTTTATTCATTGTTTAAGAGCTGAAATATCACACTACTTTGAGAGATGATTCTTATGAATAGAAGGTAAATTTTTCTTTAAAAATAAAAGTTAGCACTTTAAGAGTTCCTTAGAGATTATCTAGTCCAATGTCCTCATTTTATACATGAGGAAACTGATGCCCAGAGAGATATCAAGTAACTAGCCCCTATATGATAGAGATATGAAAAGACCCATGTTATTTTTTTTGTGGCAGCTGTTTGCAATAATCACTATGCAAATCATGTTCTGAGTCCCCATCTAAGACAACAATTTCTATTACCAGACCATGTAAGATATGTCAATTCCTACAGAAAAGACATTTAATTAAGGTAAAATTTGATGTCAATAAGAAGTCCACTTACTGTCAAAACCTCTGCAGATGAAAGTGGACTTGGGGAGGGGATGGAATAGATGCTTCTTAGGAAGGGGTGAGGAGTCATGAGAGGCTGGGGAAACTACCTGCTACTGCTCCATACTTTTTCTCTCAGAATGCTCTCCATGGGGATTGGTTAACCTGACAAAACAGGTTGGAATAAATTTTTTACTTTAACTCTGGAGCTATCAAGATTCTGCTAGGACCTTCTGATTTTTGTTTCTCTTGCTTTACATAGTATCCCTATTTGCCCCCTCACTTTCTATCTCTCTGTTCTACCTAAAGAGGCTTTCCTCTTTATCTCAAGATTATTCGTGAATATCTCAAGACCCTCAATCTTATGTTCTTCCCACATAAACTCTTATTTCTGTTGACTTTTTCCTAGTAGATTCACCTTTCCATAAAATTTTCTCTTTTTCTTTCTTGTCCTTGTCCTCTTCCAAATTTATGCTAGTTGAAACAATCCTTATGACAGGCCTTCCAGAAAGTCCTAGACTTTCTTCAGTGACCAGCAGTTTGAAGGCATACTTGTTATTCAGTTGTGTCTAATTCTCTATAACTTTATTGTAGGATTTTCTTGGCAAAGGGATTTGTCTTTTCCTTCTCTGCCTCATTTTACACATGACAAATCAATTCAAACAGGGTTAACTGAGTTGCCCAACATCATACAACTAATAAGTCTGAATTCAGATTTGAATTCATGAAGATGAGATTTCCTAATCTCCAATCCAGCACTCAATCCACTATACTACCCGGTTCTTTATTAAAGAATGAGTTAATAATTGCTCTATTTATGAGCAGTTAAAGCAGAACTGACTTTTAAATAAAAGTCTTATAATCCCAAATCCTGTTTTCTTCATTGACCCCCGGTATCTTCTGCAGATTTTTGTCCTTAAAAAATCACAGGGCTAAATTTCATTCAAACCATAAATTGCTTTTAATTTTATTTTCTGCAAATAAGAAACACCTCTCTCTCTCTCTCTCTCTCTCTCTCTCTCTCTCTCTCTCTCTCTCTCTCTCTCTCTTTCTCTCTCTCTCTCTCTCTTTTTCTCTCTCTCTCTCTGTCTCTGTCTCTCTCACTTTCTCTGTCTTCTCTTTCTGTCTCTCTCCCTCCTGTCTCTGTCTTTCTATCTCTCTCTTTTCCTCCTCTCTCTTCTCCCTCTCTCTTCTTGTCTCTGTCTCTGTATCTGTCTGTCTGCCTGCCTGCCTGTGTGTGTGTGTGTGTGTGTGTGTGTGTATGTGTGTGTAGAAATGGAACACATGACCAAACAGTAGATTTTAGACAAAACCCCGGCCTCCTCCTCCTGGGAAATGAAATGATTTTACATTAAAAAATAATAATAATGTGAAAATTCCCAAAAGAAAGCCAGTGGCAAGGAGAAAGACTCCTTGGGGAAACATCAGAAATCCATATAAGAAAGGGAAGATAATAGAAAAATTCCAACAAGTGACAGGGGAAACCTTTGATGTGATGTCCAAATATATTGGGGAGAGGGGATGTTAATTCATCCCAGGAGACACTTACAAAATTGGGGAGGAGAAAATAATTGAAAGGGTCTTATAGAGTTTACCCCCCTCTCTCCCTACACATGACCACCACTCTATCTCTGGGTTCTTCTTCTCTCACTGAAGTGCTTGCCTTGCTTCTAGTTTAGCCTGCTTTTGAGGCAGCTAGTTAGTCTGGTGGATAAAGTGCTGAACCTGGATCAGAAAGTCCTGAGTTCAAATTCAGCTTCATACATATACTAGCTGTGTAATTTCCTCAAGTGTAAAATGGAAATAATAATAGCAGCATCTGCATCACAGAGTTATTATGAAAAGTAAATGAGAGAACTTATGTAAAGAAGCTTACGTACCTTAATATAAACCCTAGTTATTTGGTACTTAAGATGATGATATAGAAACAAGAGTAGTACTTGTGAGTTCAAATTCTCATTCTATTGCTTATTATCTATGTGATCTTGCCCTTTCTGGGTCTCAGTTGTCTCATTTTCAAAATAAAGGGGTTAAACTAAGTGATTCTGAATGCTCTTTCCAACTTTCTCTCTCTCTCTCTCTCACTCGCTCTCTTTATACACACACACACACACACACACACATATATATTATACTTATTATAACATCCCATTGCATCAATGGATCTGAAAGAATGCTCCATCCCTGGACTTCTCACACTCAGTCCCTTCACATACTCTTCCTCTTGTTAGTTTGTTCCTCCCCCAAACTCTAAGGGGAAAAAAGTCCAAGCCAGATATATTTTTTATTTCTCTCTGGACTCATTCCTAATTCTCTGGATTGTCCCTGCTATGGCTTCTAGTTGGTTCTTTCCCTCCCCACCTCCTTTTCTGTATTTTCTCCCAATAGAACCGAAGCTCCTTGAGGACAAGAGCTACTTTCTGATTGTAATGGTCAGAAGCCAAGAGATAGGGTGTCTTGTTTGTGGAACAGTAGGTCGTTGTCTTTGGATCAAGATGAAGGTATAATAAGTATAAAGAGATGTATATGGGAGGGAGAGGAAATGCTAAATAGAACATTTTATAGTCGATCCTGGAGGCCATAGAGAACCACTGGAGTTTATAGAGAAGAGAGATGACATGGTTAGGCTTTCATTTGGGGAACATCACTCAAGTGGTTTAATGGGAGATGAATTGGATTGGGTTATGCAATAATCCAGCCCTCAATTATAATTGAGGGAAGGTAGGAGGCAGAAGGGCTTATGGGAAAAGACAATGACTTCCTTTTTGGATACGCTGAGCTTGGGATGTCTGAAAGGTAGAGATGTCAGCAGAAAGATTAGAGCAAAATAGAGAATTATCAGCATAGAGGTGGTAATTAAATCCATGGGAACTGTGGAAATCACCAAGGAAAGTGCTATAGATAGAGAAAAAGGCCCTAAATGGAAACATGCAGGATGCCTACAGTCAGACTTCATCTGGAGGAATATGGAGCACAGGAGATTAAGAGAAAGGCAGGAGAGAGAAGTGATCTGAAAGCCTGAGAGGAGAGATCAAAGAGGTAACAATGTTAAAGACTGCAGAGAGGGCAAGGAGAAGAAGGATTGAGAAAGGGGCATTGGATCTGCCAATTAAGAGATTATTGGAAATGCTGGAGAAGGGGGGACAATGATGAGGTTGGAAGCTGGAGAGGAAGTAGAAGCCCCATTGTAGATGGACTTTTCAAGCAGTTTAACCACAATAGGTGACAGATATATAGAAGAATATTTGGAAGGTGTAGAAGAATTGAGTAAAGGAGACCAGGGCTTGCAGGAAAAAGACAATAGAAACAGAACATCTCCCCAGGGCTGGGACTAGAACCCAGGCACTCAAACTCCCATTTCAGTGCTAACTGAGACAATCCCTATCGAGGATTGTGAGAAAACCCATATTGTTCAGGCAGGGCTGAACTAATGGAAGACATCCCGGAACACAACTTGGATCTGCCCCCCTAAGTTATTGCAATAACTACTTAGTCTGGACACTAAAGAGAACAAAGAAAAAAGACACAAGCTCATATGTGCAAAGATATTTATAAGTTGGGGTGTGTTTGTTAATGGTAGCAGAGAACTAGAAAGTGAGGGGCTGCCCATAAATTGGGGAAAGCCTGAACAAATTATGGTACATGAATGGAATGGAATCCCACTGTAATATAAAAATGATGGAAGGGAAGGTTTCAGAGAACCCTAAGAAGAGCGGTCTGAACTGATGCAGAATAGAAAGAGCCCAAGAACAATTTATATTGTTTATAGATAATTTATATAATACATAAATCATAAAATAGCCACAATATTGTAAATACAAATAGCTTTAATAAATTCAAAATCTCAAAGCAACACAGTGACCATAATGATGAAATATGCTGCCTACCCATCTCCTTAGAGGTAAGGAACCAGAGGGCAAACTGAGGCACATGTTTTAAGGTGCAGCCAACATATTCATTCTCCTGACCACATATATTTGTAATAAAGGTTTTGGCTTTCTGTCTCTGTGTGACTGTCTCTGTCTTTATGTATGTATTTGTCTCTATCTCTCTATCTCTGTTTCTGTCTCTCTGTGTGTGTCTACATCCCTCTATCTCTATGTCTCTCTTGTTCCTTTCTCTGTATCTCTGTCCCTTTCTCTGTGTCTCTTCATCTTCCTCTCAGTCTCTGTCTCCACCTCTGGATTTCTGTCTCCATCTCTATCTCTGTCCCTATCTCTCACTATCTCTGTCTCTCTCTGTCTCTGTGTGTTTTTCTCTGTCTTTCTGTCCATCTCTGTTTCTGTCTCTGTTCCTGAGCCTATTTCCATGTCTCTCTTGTCATTTTGTCTCTTTCTCTGCATCTTTATAGTTCACTCTGTCTCTTTCTCTATCTTTCTATCTACCTCTCAGTCTCTGTCTCCATCTCTGGGTTTCTGTCTCCATCTCTATCTCTATCTCTATATCTCTTTGTCTCCATTTCTGTCTTCCTCTGTCTCTCTCTCTCTGTCTCTGTGTATGCCTCTCTCTGTGTCTCTGTCTCTGTCTCTCTCTAATAGAGAAAGAAAAGGAAATAGATCTTTGTTCATTGAAAAAATAAATTAATTTTTAAAAGAAGTAATTCCATCAATACCTGGTTTCATTTACAATTTTTATTCTTTTTCTATAGAAATGTTTATATTTGTTAGTTTTTCAAAGATCAAAGAAGCAAAAACAAAATTAAATTTAAAAAAAAAGCTACTTCATCATGGATTTGTTCACTGAAGCAACTAATTTAGAATTTAAAGACTTATCAACATAAATTACATTAAATGAGAAACTTAAATCTGTTACAGTCATTGCTACTCCCTCCTCTCCCCCATTTTGGCCCTATTACAAAGCTCAGCATCAAAACCTCTCAATAAGGCTGTCATGAGTGAGCTTGAACAAATTTCTCCCTTTCCATGTCGGCATGTCATTTTCAGGAACCTCAATTTTTTTTTACTGAAATACATGATTTATTTTTAACATCTGAAAGCTCTAACAAACTACTGAATAATAACATAAAATGCTCTTTTTTTAAGTAATAATGTGTATGGGTGCTGAACATGACCATTTCAGAGAAGACCTTTGGACCATGGGATATAGAAGGACTAAAAATTCACACTTATCCAGCAAATATTTCTAAGAAGCAAGGCCAGACTATAACGAATTAAAAGAACAAATCCCTCCCAAAGACCCTGGGGTTCTGTATTTGCATTCTCATTGTGTAGAACTGATTTTTCTCCCATTGACTTCATCCAATAAATCAGTTGTTTTGCATCTTTTAGACATTGCCAGAGTCTGTCATCAGATTCGACATCTGAATGAGTCACAGGTTTTACCCACAGGCCCTTACATATACCACATTAAAAATAAAGTCATTTAGGATCTATTTCTAAGTTTGTTTGCAATCTGTTCTGGGAAAGGTTAAAAAACAAAGAAATAAAACAAAACAGATCAGACAGAATGAATCCTGATGTAAGAGTCTTGATAGAAGTCCTATAACCAGGTGTAATGGTCTCTGATCATAGAAATTGTTGATGTGAATAAATCTAATTTAGCAAGCTATTGGGTAGTAGTATAGTACAGCAAGAATATCGATTCTTTTAATAGCTCTTGTAATTAAAAAAAATCTTTTTTTTAAAGAACTGCAAAAAATGGCTAAGTTGATCATTCCATAATTGTGTCTCTTATAGACTATGTGAATGATAGAAGAAATGATAAATAGTATCTTTTTGGGAAAGGAAGGGAGGAAGGCGGAAAGGAAAGAAGAGAAGAAGGGAGGAAAGAAGAAAGAGAGGAAGGGGGCAAAGAGGGAGGGAAGGAGAAAGGGAAGATAGAAAGAAACAGGGATGAGTGGGAATTTTCAGTCTTAGAAGAACTATAATAAAATATACAATGATATTATGTGTTACACACACACAAACAGTGATATATTTATCTTTAGCTTTCTTTTTTGTTTTAGTCTCACTTCTCTTACTTTTCTTCACCTGAATGAAAATCATCCTGGCTCTCCCAAAGACCTCCAGAAAATACTCAAAGTCAATTAATTGATGAATCTCATTATGAAGTTCAGGAAAACATGGTACAGTTAAAAATCATTTAATTTGACTCCCATAATAAAATTAGAGTTGCCTGGGGGACTAAAAATTTTGGTGATTTGCCCAAAGCAACACAGAGAGAGATCTTGAACCCAGGCTATGCAGATTATGCAGCCAGCTCTCTCACCACTGTAGCATGCAACACTCTACTTAAAATGACTTCAGAAGGTGGAAGACAAAGTATAGAGCAGAAGGAAACTTAGAAGCCATATTGTTACAAGTGAGGAAACTAGAGTCCAAAAAGTTAAGCCACTTGCCCAAGGTCTCACAGATCATAAGTGATCATGGAAAGACTTGAATGTTGATTTTTCTAAATCATGTATGCTGGCCATTGATTCATAGCTATCATTTTTCAATCCACAGGGCAGAGCAAATATAAATATTATGTATTCCTCCCTGTGAAATCTCTTAATAAAAATATTAGTTTTAAACTATTTATTGTAT